>NW_004955476.1:9701054-9730986 GCF_000276665.1 Chinchilla lanigera
GCTGTGCACTGGAGTCACGGTCCTCGTCGCCACTGGTCGCCCCGGTGTGCCCCGCACTAGCCGAGCGGTTCACGCACGTTCATGGCTGTGGCATGACAGCACCTTGGTGTCCCCAAAGCGTCCCTGCGCCTCCCTGTAACCCCGAGCCCCCGCCCGGACCGCAGTGGGGAGTGGCGAGCGTTGCCTGCGCCCGGATCTGGGCAGGAGCCGGACACTGCCAGGGTAAAGACACTCCGAGGTCCCAGAGAGCTCCTGGGAGAGCAAGTTTGCTTGTGATCACCGGCTCGTCAGCGGAACGGGGTCTCTTCTAGTGAATGCATTTTGTTCGTTGTCAAATATTTTAATAAACATATGAACAATTCAACGTGATAACCCATTACTGCCCAGGCTATTTTCTCATACTCTGAACTTCTAACTACACTATACCTTCGGCTCCACATGGTGCCTTTTTTATTTCACGTCGTCGTATGACCGTTACTCATGCCATTCCGGGCCGTGACAGACTCGGTCGCGGTGTGAGGCCTCAGCACCCATCCGCAGCCCCCACTCGGCCAGAAGCTCTCCCTGGCTCTGCGCGCCTGGTGCACCTTCTCCTCTCCCGTCAAAGCCCTGCACTTCGGGAACTCCAGTAACATCCCCAACTCCACACAACACCGGTAACAGTAGGACAATAGATTATATACAGTTTCCCTGGTGAGCGGGGCATCGTGGCCCACGCCTGTAATCCCGGCACTCGGGAGGCTGAGGCAGGAAGATTGTGGTGAGTTCGAGGCCAGCCAGGGCTACAAAGTGAGCTCAAGTCCAGCCTGAACTGCATAGTGAGACCTTGTCTCAAAAAGACAAAACAAAAAATTTCCCTGGTGAATGGTAGAAATAATTAAAATTTGATTCAATCATATATTGTTTTATGATCTGATTTTCTCTAGGGATTTTTCTCTAAAAATGGAGAGGAAGGGTAGTTTTTCACAGTGAAAAAGCATGGTAGCCCACTTTGTTACAGCTCTGGTTTATAAAATTCAAATAGTTGTGTTGTACTTTTGTTGGACATTGTCATTAACTAATTCTGAATTTAGTTTATTGCTATGGTCATTTTCATACATTGCTTCATCTGTAGACTCCATGGACAGGCCTTCTTTCTTCATGGATTCTTAAACTAGTTTTTCCATGAAATGGTCTTATGTCCTTAAAAAAGATCACAGTCATGTGTGGTGGCACACACCTGGTATCCCAGCACTTGGGAGGCTGAGGCAGGAGAACTGACACATGTTCGAGGCCAGGCTGGAATATAGCAAGATTTGTCTCAAAAAAATTAAAAAAAAAAAAAAAAACCTCAAAAAAAACAAACAAACAAAAAAAACAACAAACCTCATCTTTTCCTTATATAATATTGAGGCTTTTTATACCATTTTGGAGCCTGGACTCACTTTATTATTAACACAGACTTTTCTCTTTCTAATGTTTCTGTGCCAGTATTATTCTCTAAGCAAACCTCTAACTGTAGCTATAAATCATGTATCAACAGACGCCAAGTGCTTCCTTTTGTAGTAACATTTCTGTGCTCCCCTCGTGTCTAGAAAAGTACCACACACACACACACACACACACACACACACACCCTGCAGCACATCTGCCCTGGCGGATCTGACAGCTGGAATCACATCCCGGTGATTATTTCCGATTAACAAAACTGCTAGCTCTTCATCTTGGCCAAATGTCCCAGCTCATCACTGCAGTCTTTACTCTTCTGCGTGGCACGGGAGCACGGTTTTTGTTTTGTTTTTTGACCATGGTGGTTAAATCCTACTGAGGTGGGCTGGTATCACCCACCTTCCTTCATAAATTATCTCCTCTTTAAAGCTACCGCCCCACGTCAGTTCTCTGTTGCTGTAAAATAGCCACACATTTGCCCGCCCGAGTAACCGCTTCGGTTCCCGCGCTCTCCGTGCTGGGCAGCCCAGGTGGGGGCTGCAGGCCCGGGGTCCACTCCGGCTCACGCAGCGGAGGCGGGTGCAGCCCCATGCACCGGGGACTCGGGGACTCTGCCTTCCCGAGGCCAGCAGGGCTTCCCGCCCAGCCTCTCAGCCCTCAGCAGCGCCCACGCTGGAGCCAGAGCCGCCCCAGGGCCTCAGCGGGCGGCGTGCTCAAGCTGTCTGCACAGATGCAGTCCACTCTCCCTGTCACCGGATCCCGGGCGTGACGCCTCGTGCGTGCAGCTTGCGCCCCCCTCGAGAAGGGGAGCTGCCTGGGCGCACAGCAATCTGGGGACCTGTTAAAGTTCCGCTCTCCACAGTAGCTGTGCAGACTTTTTATTGTATACTTTTTATAACAAATCAAGATCCAGATCGTGTATTTTCTGGAATATTCAAATACAGTTACTTAGGGTTAAATGGTCGTCATTCAATACCAAGAATTTTTTTAAAATGTGCCCAGTTTCTGCTCACAAATACGAGGAGAAACTAACAGGACGCCTCCAGATGAGGCGACACGGCTGGAATGAATTACTTCCTACGGTGCATGTTAAAGGAGGGGCCCGCACGTACAGTGTTTAAACATGGACGTGACATGCTACAGAATTAAAAGCTGAGAGGTGTTATCTTTGTTATGCTTCTCTCCCTGTTGAGACAAAATACTCCTGGACACCCTAAACTAAGGAAGGAGAGGCTTATTTAACTCACAGCTCATGGAGGTTTCAGTCCGTAGTCAGCGGGCTCCCAGGCAGGGTGGCAGGGCACAGGGGCAGCACTTCGAGGTGGCAGCAAACTGCAACAGCAACAAGGAGAAAAGCAGGGCAAGCAAGCCTCTTTTCCTCCCTTGTGTTGTATGCAGCCTACCTGCCCCGGCCATCTCCAGGCGCTCCCCTTGCCCAAGCTCAGGTCCTGTGCAAGGTGAGGGCCCTGGCCCCCTGTTGAGTCCCTTAGTGAAGCTTCTAAACTTCTCAGTTTTCAAATTGACACACTGTATCAGCTATCACAGGTGTATTAAGCTTCCCTCCTTTTCTTAGGCAAGTCTTCATCTAGTCTGTATATATATTTTTTTTGTCTTTTTGAGACAGGGCCCCGCTATGCAGTTCAGGCTGGCCTCAGGCTTACTTTGTAGCCCAGGCTGGTCTCAAACTCACAACAATCCTCCTGCCTCAGCCTCCCAAGTACTGGGACTACAGGCGTGTGCCACCATGCCCAGCTGTATTTTATTTTCATGATATTCAAAACGCTGAGCAGGGACAAGTCTTAGGCACTGTTGAATTTACAGCCCCCTGGCTATTCCACATTAGTATGTAATTATGCTTACTCTATTGAACTCGATAGATTTGTTTACAACTAAGTCAAGACACGCAATCTAAAAGGAGAAGGAAATTTAAAAAGGAGAATTTCAAAAGCAGGCAGAAGACTGTGACAAGATCACTCGTTTTACATGCACTGGGTTCAAGCCCACTGGAAACCTGGTGTGGACAGTTAGTGTTAGCCCAGATGCAGTGGTGTACACCGGTAATCCAGTGACTTGGAAGGCTGAGGCAGGAGGATCACAAATTTGAGGCCAACCTGGGCAACTTGCTGAACCTTTGTGTCAAAACACAAAAAGTGCCAGAGAGGTGGCTCAGTGGGAGGGCGCTTGCCCAGCATGCCTGAGGCTTTGGGTTTAATCTCCAGCGCTATCCAAAAGAAAAAAGAACTGAGGAGGTGACTCTAGTTTTGACAGATGCAAGTTTTCTTCTCAGTTCCTCTATTTAAAAAAAAAAAACAACCGAGCTGACTGCTCATTATAGCACTTTGAGCACTTCGGTCTCACACTGAAGGAGTTTTAAGAACCGGTACTGCTCATTGCCCTCTTGGTATACCCCTCAGCTATAACTGCAGTACAGCACGGTCTGACTTCTCTCGTTGCTGAGACAAAATACCTGATACCCAAAGTTAAAGGAGAAAGGTTTGTTTAGCTCACAGTCTGTGGAGGTTTCAGTTAATAATCGGCTGGCTCCAAGGCAGGGTGGCCTGGCAGAGGGGCATCAGAGAGGAGAAACAGTTTGTGGTGGGCAGGAGATGGCAAGGAAACAAGGGCTGGCTACAGCTCTTTCTGTCCCTTATATCTTATCCAGGCTGCTCAGGATGGGCGGCACTCACACCCCGGATCCTAGGGCTGCACCATGAATCAATCCCAGCATCACACCCTGTAGATCCAGCCACCTCTGAAAAGCCCCACCTACGACTGTGTGAGGCTTGTGGGGAGAGCAAGACACAGTCGTAGTCTTCCACGGTCCTCACCTAAACAGCTTTTTACCAGTGACCTGATCTGTGCTCATTCCTGGCCTTCCTTCAAGTGCCTGACAATGTTCATCTCAATTCACACTCACATGTTCTAGAGCCTCTTCCTTAGAAACAATCACCTGGTGCAAGAGAGAAATAGGAAACAAACAGACACACGTATAAGTTCGTAACTGGTGCCTGTGACTGACTGAAGGAAAGTCCTGGTTACCGCAGGGAGAAATTCAGAGATCAGGAGCTCAAAGGGGCAAGTGGAAGACACCAGGCTTACCCCACAACCCAGGCTCTCCTCAGCCCCGCGGAGGAATGGTTGCACCGTTTAGCCTGCTGCTATTTTTGCCTTCTTTACGTTTTCGAATGATGTCACATCCCAGGCTGTAAGAGCCAATTCCTTATTTCACATCTTTTACACTTCCAAAGGAACTCAACCAGGGGTTGGTGTGCAGGGATTATTCTTGGATAGCTATGACATTGTGCCAAAAGTGTATTACAAGAACGCCATCAGAAAACAAATACAACTCTGGAAATAAAATATAATAGAGCTGAAACCCAAGTCATGCCAAGCAGTGTGGATTACGTTTCTAGCAGCTGCTCCTCCTCCGGTTTTTATGTGAGCACTTCAGTCTCAGGGGGATTCTTCCCCTCTTTCTGCCCATAGACGTTATCCTGTGGCTCACCACACTGACCCTAACCCACTGGTGGGAATTCCACCTCCAATCCCCAGGTGGAGCCAGGGAGGAAGGGTTTTCCCTGGTGGAAAAGAGGTAGAAGTGGCCCAAGAGCCTTCTTCTTCCTGCCAAGGAGTGAACATGTGACCCCCATCTGCAAACAGGGGGTCAAAATAAGGGGTCAAGCCCCATTGAGGGTGGCCAAGAGAACCAGGCTGTGCTCACGCTGTGGGGCCCAGACTGAACCCCATCCCCGAAGTGCCCCTCAGGTGAGAGATGGCCGCCCCTCAGTCGGGGAGGGAGGCCAGTACTAGTACGGAGCCAGAGCCTTTGCACTGGGCTGCATCTCTAGCTCTTTTATGTATAAGGTCACCTACAACTTGCGTTTCCTGTTCCTTTTCACTTTTAGTGACCTGATATAATCAGCTTGGTACACCTGCATAGAGAAAGCTGCGTTGAATGTAATGAACAATTAATATAATAGAATGAATCATCTGATTTACACTTGTTTTGTTTTGAGCGTTATTAAAAATCTTTTCTAATGTTGAATTCATTTCACGATGGGGGAAATGTAAACCAGTCTGTTGTTTCTGTAAAAATTCAACTCTTACTTGATCAAGGACATTTCACCAGGATTCAGTGTGAGCATGAAAGGCCGTGGAGTTTCTAATCTACCCTGCTTCTGAGACACAAAGGACCCTTTGCAAATTTAGATTTCTGTGGCATCAATCTGCACGTGGCCAACGATTCCCTTCGTCAGTAAGAAGTGTGGCCACTTTGACAGACTGTGGCTCCATAACAAACACGCAGGGCTAAGTTAGCGCAGAGTTTGGGTGTGAACTCCGCAGCGGGATAATGACAGTTGCCAGGGATTTGTGCTCGCTGTCACTTCTTACAGTGTTGCCTGTCAAAATGTCTCTCTGTCTCACACAGAAGCCATAGAATTCTTACGGATAGCAATTACTTACAATATACAATGAAGTACATCAAATCTAACAACCACTTTTTAGCCCTTCATTATTGGGTAGGCTCTTTGTTGAATGTAGTCAACCATTTTCATCTAAATTATTTATTTATACTGTATATTTGACAAGCATATATTTCTCGCTTTATATTCTAATGGCATTTAAACCTTCCTAAAGAGTTATG
Organism: Chinchilla lanigera; assembly: GCF_000276665.1. Lineage (NCBI taxonomy): Eukaryota > Metazoa > Chordata > Mammalia > Rodentia > Chinchillidae > Chinchilla > Chinchilla lanigera. The sequence continues at coordinate 9,707,128 of NW_004955476.1, forward strand.
CAGTTTTTTTAATATTATCATTTGTAAAACTTATCTTTATCCTATTACCATTGTAATGGCAATTAAATTCTCTAATTGGAATACTATATATACACATAAGAAATTATAAACACAAAGGCAGATGACCATAAGTATGTTCAATAATAAATCATAAATCTAAAATGCTAGACCCCGGCCAATGAAAGAAATAACGTCAAATGTGTTTGCTGGATGCAATCTTTTATAAAATCTCCAGTGTGTGAAGCAGAGGGATGTTATTTAACCTCAACCTGCTGTTTCCTCAACTTGCTTAAACAAACAACCTTCAAAGATAATGTAAGTCTGTGATAAAATGGGATTTAAACATCATAGAAAAAGATAACAAGGACAGTGAATGATTCCCCATGAATTTTATTTCCAACACCAGAAGAAAGTATCATTCTGCTTTAGCTTAGAAATGTTGGTAAAGGTTTTCCAACTGCAGGACAATCTCAGGTTATTTTACAGCACATAATATGTGACATTTTTCCTTGCAATTCAATGATTGAATAGATCCAATGTACAGTATCACTGGATGTTCAAATTACATGCATGCCATAGAGAAGAAAGTCAATAAATGTTTCTTAAATTAAACTGATTTGCTTTAAAGAAGAAGAAAATTCTGAAAAAGATTCTAAAGGATCAGCAGGCACAATAGTGCTCACCTATAATCCCAGCACTCAGGAGGCTGAGGCAGGAGGATATCCACAAGTTTAAAGTCTCCTGAGCTACACAGGAGTGAGTTCAATGGCAAAACTGAACTACAGAGCAAGCATAGGTTCTGAGGAATAAACCACTCCACCCAAAGAAAAAAAATACTTTTGCCCGTGTAAAAATGGAAAGAAATAAACATAAGGTATATTTTAAATCTAGAACTGGGAGAGGTTATAGGTATTACATACAACTTTTCCAGAAGATACGCAAATTTTCAGATAGAAACATGATCTGGCTTCTTGTGAGTCTTTGAAGGACAATATATTAATGTTTAGTTTTGTAGGGATGGCTTAAAAGCTTTGAAGGAAAAATATGAAAAAAATATTATGATTTGAGGAAAGTGTACTTCCATGGGCCACAGGGACGGTACTGCCTTAGTGCGTTCCTATCGCTGTCCCACTCCTGGTTCCTGGGCCACCGTCCTGGGGTGAGGGGAGCGGCCAGCACCAGGAATGCTGGAGTCACCCACTGGGACAACCCTGGGAGGGGTGGTTCACCCGAGTGTGCCTACTTGGGAAAGTGTCTAAGACGCCTTCCAATTACAGTACCCAAGATGAGTAAAGGACATGTAAAAGTGACTGGAACACACAGACCACAGCCAGGCAGGGAGGCTTTCTCCAGGCCCTGCTTTCTGGAAGCCCTCACAGGAATAGGCTGGACTAAGGTCGCCCATCTGCTCTCCCATGACAAGTCACAGAATGGGAGGATGCAGCTGACCATCTCGACCCCGTCAGTTTTGTTCTTATCGGATAGGATCCTGCCACAGCAATTCTCACTCTGTTTCAAGCAAATGTTGATGGAGTGACAGCAAAAGGAAAAGACTGGAAGAACAGGAAAAAGAGAGGAAAGAACATCAGAAAGTAAGGTGAGAATAAAGTGGTCTCTGTATAGCTGCTATGAAAGGATTTAATGTGTGTGCAGGCATAATTTGAAAAACATAATGCTTTAAATAGCAAGAAAAGCATAGCCTCTATGATATATGTAAAGGCAAAACAATAATTCTGTTCACAAGTAAGAAGTGCGTTTCATGTTTCTCATGAAAAGGCCACAAAGATGTTAGAGAAAGTGGTGAAGCAGGCAAGGAGGAGACAGGAGAAGTGTTAGCCTCGCTTGGGAAAAAGGTCTTTCCTCCTAGAGAAAACTGCCTTTCTCTGATGATCATTAATACCGAAGGTCTTAGGTTACCACGGCCTTGATGAATTTGGCCCCTGAGGTTGCAGCTCGTTGCTTTCTGTTGCTGAAGGCAAAAGACTCACAGGCTGTGTCTCCAGGCCACCATTGCAGTGCATCACGGCCAAACCTGATGGTAACAGGCGCCGCGAAGAAAAGAAGTCAGGATTCAGACAAAGGAGCAGAAGAAGGATGTCGAAACAGAAGCTAAAACCAGCCCGTTGGAAAGTGTCACATGAGAAGAAAGAGACTGACACACAATAAAAGGACAAATGAAGCCAGGGTTAAAGAAGAGACTGAGCAGCAAAGAAAGGCAGGAAAGAAAGGGGAGAAAGAAGCTGAATACATGAAAGTGTGTTTATCCCTACCACAAAAACAATAGCTTTAAGAATGCACAAAAAATAAGCAGAATGAAAAGTAAATGTAGTAGCAGCCTGAACTGGAAAATTGGAACAAAGAAATTCTAAAAGCAATTGAAATGTGGAACAATGATAGATTTGACTTTTGTAGAAAGAAAAGCTTTAAAATCCTATTTGGAAAAAATTTTCATTGTCTTATTGGGAAGATTATTATCATGAACAACTAGTGTTTATAATATAACATACTATAAGCAACTTTTAAAAATTATCTAGACATAGTGCATGGTTTAAAACATCTCATACACTACTAGTATGAACTATCTCTGGGAAGAATAAGGCAAAAACATAGGGTCAGCTAAAAATCCAGGTTTTACTTCTTTCTTTACTTACACACACACACACACACACACACACACACACAAAGTCAGATGCTCAAACTGTTATAAGAAGCAAATATTCCCAACATTTCTGTATTGAGATTGTTGTGGCTCATGTCTGGATGTCTCCGCAAAGTCTCACCTGCTCATAGGTGGGGCTTTTTGGAGGTGGCTGAATCTAGGACATTTGATACTGGAATTAAGTGTTATATAAACTGAATGGGTTTGGCATAGCTCTGGGTGTGGATAATGGAAGCTCCATCCTGGGTACAGGTGGCACCAATCAATAGGTTTATAGCCTGGATGGATTATAAAGGGAGAGAGGAAAGGCAGGCTGCTGCTGCTGCTGCTGCTTGCTGCTGCTGCTTGCTGCTTCACTGTCTCCTGCCTGCCCTGCCATGGACTGTTTCTCCTCTGCTACGCTGCCTTGCCTTGGAGTCAGCCAACTATAGACTGAAACCTCTGCAAACTGTGAGCTAAACTTTGAGTATCAGGTATCTTGTCTCAGCAATGAGAAAAGTAACTGAGACAGATTAAAACATAATCTCTGATTTGTAAATAATTTCTGTAATGCTCTTATATTCAATTTTCTATCTAAGACAAGACTATGGTATCACATTTAGACAGCCAATGCTTTGTCTAACAGATACACTTTAAAGTGAAAGTTTTTCATGTTTTAAGAGGAAAAACAGAAAAATACCCGTGGTCTTCTCTGCTTTGTTTGTGCTTCTGGTAGGCCCACCTGGTTTCAAACCACTCCTTCTGTACTTATTGGATACAAGTGAGCGTAGTCTTTGTCTCTTCGTCAATAAAGTGGAGATGCTCAGAATGCTATCTGCCCATATTTCATCCAGGATTGTTTTGAGAACAAAATTGATAAAATACAGGTTAAGGGCTATACCTGCTGACTGGCCCATATCATTCTTGTTGTTGTCTGTTCAAGTCAGACCCCAGGGATAATTCATATTTATTGCATCTCTGTCTTATTTCTTCCCACAAAGTAGAAAAAATTGGAGAACTCTTGTGATGGTTGCTTTTGATTGCTAACATGATCGGTGTTATGATGTAGACCTAGAATGTCCCCCCAAAGTCTCACGTGTTCCTGGAAAGTGCCTGGGTCATGGGGTGCTATACTCATTAGAAGATGGATCCACTGATGAGTTAATAGTTACAGGTGTCTGCCTGGAATTGCTGCATCACTGGGCTTATCCCAGGGAGGGTCTTTCTCCTTGTCTGATCTCTCCCTTCTCTCTGCTTCCTGGATGCCACGAGGTGAGCAGCTTTCCTCCCCATACTCTTCTGTCATGATGTTTCTGCCTTGGAACCAGACAGCCACAGATTGTACTTCTGCGACCATCAGCCAAAATAAACCTTCCCATATTTAAGTTGCAGGTGTCAGGTGTTTTGTCCCAGCAATGGGAAAGTGACTAAGACAACTGACTTAAAAGACATCTAGAGGATTAGCAAAGTTGGATGTGTCTCAGTTGGTCATTGGGTGACCTTGGGGAGTGTATCTGGTCCCTGGCCCCTTCCTCTCTGGCTTTTCCCCAGCTCTCTGCTTCCCATATGCCATGAGGTGAGCAGCTTTCCTCTGCCAGGCTCTTCCACTTGGAAATTCTTGCCCTAGGGCAAGCTAACCGTGGACTTACACCTCCAACACCATGAGCCAAGATAAATTGTTTCTTCTTGAAGTTGTGGTGTCAGGTATTTTGTTCCATCAACAGCTCTAATGCTGGCAACAACATTCACAGCTTGTCACATTCCCAAGTTGTTACTTTTATCCCCTCCACAGAATACTGAATAAGCATTTAAATGAACAATTTTCTATAAGCACATTTATCCTCTTCAGAATTTAGTTGAAGCTGCTGAAATAATATTACTTTGACATGTCACTCAAACCATATTTGTAACCTGGAGCTACAGAATCCCCAGCCCAGAGGCCTGCAGGCTTGCTTTTCATGGCACCCCACTGCTTTGGTCAAGGGGAGTAAAGAAGACAGACACGGGGCTGCTCTGTCATCTTCTCTTCTGTTCTTGCCATTCTTACTAAAAATGATGAGCAACGTTATTTAGGGTGTTTTGTTTTGTTTTGTTTTGTTTTGTTTTGTTTTGTTTTGTTTTGAGACAGGGTCTTTCTCTGTAGTCCAGGCTGGCACTGAACTCTATGTAGCCCAGGCTGGCCTCAAACTTGAGGTAATCCTCCTGCCTCAGCCCCCTGAGTGCTGGGATTACAGGTATGCACCACCACACCCGGCTCATTATTTAGTTTAAAATGCAACATCTTTCTGGATTTTAGACTGAAGATGGGACTGATCACAGTTTACATGCCATCAGAGTCTAAACCAGTGTCCATGATCCTCACAGAGACGCGTGCACAAACGGCAACCCCAAGCCCACTTATCTGTCAGAAAGTGCCAACACTCCTAGGAAATGTAAATACTGAGGCTGCAGTTTAGAAAAAACAACTCTACATTAACATCTTTTGTCTCTCTCTCTCTTTTTTTTTTTTTTTTTGGTACTAGGAAACATCTTTTGTCCTTAAGGAAAACACAATAACACACGTGCCATAGGTTCACCACCACTATTCTAGCCTTTACAGCAATTGTCAGATGTGAAATTTCAGTGATGGAACCTAAAGAAGAAAAAGTGTATCTAAGTCTATAATGGGGCTCATGCTATTTGAGAAGGAAAAAAACCAAATTGTTGGAAGTATTTTAATTTTATTGTTTGCTGGAAAACTGCATACAAAACCAAGCTTATAGGAGAAATATGCTACTGAAAAAGCACAGCACCATACAGGCGACTGATTGATTGCTTGCTTGATTGATTGGTCTGCCCCACCCTACTGGAGCTTACCTTTCTCCTGACTGTGATAGGCTTGGCAGTCATGTAGCCTTGTCCTCCAAGAAGGACATGAATGTCTTCAAGGCACTGGTCACCCGAGCCCCCGTGAGGAGGGAAGGCCTGTCTGAAGCCCTGGGCTTGCTTAAGAACAATGTAAACCATGAGAATGAAGCTAAAAGAGATGACAAGGGATGTGAGAGATGGGGGGAGAGAGCGAGAGAGAGAGAGATTCCTGATGGCGGCAGGAATCCCTGCAATGATTTATTAAAGAGCAACCACAGCTCATGAGGCTCCTGGCTCATATGCCCAGTTATTTTCTTGCTTGAACTGGATTTTTGTTGGAATTGTCTGTTTACAACCTGGACATCTTATGGAACACCTAAAGAGCATCTAAAATTTCTTACGCCCAAAACAATGTCCTCAAAAGGAATACCCCGGTATCTCAGTTCATGAATTTGATTCATTCCACGATTCTGGGAAAGATGCGGTAGCTGTTTGTCACCTGATGGGGAGGTCGTAAATGGAAGAAAAAATCTGCCGAATCACAAAATTCTGTGAACTGAGGCATTGCTGTAATGTCAAAGGCGGCTATCCATCCCTTCCCAGGTGTAGTCACACACCGGAAATCCTGGCTGGGACAGCTGCCGTCTCTTCTCGTTAAGGCCATGAGGAGGAGCGCCAGGCAGGACAGTCCAGGTCAGGGGGAAAGACACCGCCTTTCCCAGGCTTCTCACAGCTGGGCAGTGCAGGACCGATGAATGGGCGTCTTAGTGGAAATGAGAAGAAGCAAGTTTGCCTTTCTTTCCCTTCCTTCTGCTCCCAGAGTGGGGAGACGATGACGGCTCTGGACTGGTCATCTTCAGCTCTGACAGGAGGCTCGGGCTGGAAGGCGCGTCACAGGGAGGGCAGGAGGGGCTGAAGTCCGCGGCAACACTGAGTACCAACCACACTGAGCCCAGACAGCCCACCCCGGACCGCTGTGTGAGAAGTAAACTCCCACCTTGTTAAGCTGGGGCCCCGCTCTCTGCAGGCGACCGCACTCCTGGAGTGCCTGCTAGATCCCTCTTGGAATCAGTTGTTCTCAACAACCTAAAATCCACGGAGCTGACTTAGAGCGGGAAACTGGGAGACAGTGCGGATGACCAGGTATGAACTTAGCTCGGGGCGCACCCGGTAAGTGGCGGCCTGGGGTCTCACTGAGTGCACGGACACTGCTCTAGCCAAACAGAAAGAGCAGCGCTTCACCGTGGCACCTTTTGGGGAACACTGTGGCCTCCGTGTTTGCAAAACACTTTCTTTTAAGGCTTATTTGTCGCTACTGAGCACAGCTGTCGAATACCGTATTATGGTTGCTGCTTTCCCACCCACGCTGTTTATGTTAGAGGCCCTTGGAGGCAGCTTTGTGGTGAGGTCAGTCAGGCCAGTCAGGCTTACATAGGCAGTGTCTCGACGCCATCTTTGGCTGTAATACAGCCTCAACTGAACACGGCAAGTTTACTCATGGGGAGGGATACGAGTGTTGGATTGCTAAAGAAACTGCAACACTGGCCAAAAGCCTTGTAACTGACCTTTAAATCTCATCTCAAGCCCACTTCTCTACTAGCAGGAAATAGGCTGCAAAAACTACGCCGTGTGGTAGAGGAGCAAATTCCCACGGCCCATCTCAGAGGTAGGGACAGTGTACAGGGAAGACCCTTCTCAGGACACGGAATTAGGGAACCAGATAACCTGATCCAGGAGATTGTTCACGGCTCACGAAAAGGAGCCGTTCCCCTTCCCACGTGGCCCTGCACGTGCTGTGCGAGGGGGCGGGTATGCGGACCTCTACTTCGCAGGCTCAGGCCACCTGGACTTAGTGAAGGGGGCTGTTCGTCAGCCCAACAGATGGACTCACAGCCATGTTCAAACGGACTGTATTTGGAGGTTTCCCAAGCATGAATAAAGACAAAGCTACTTGGTGCCATGAGGCTGGGTTGTGGAAGGAGCAATCAGAGGCCTCCGAAAGCCGTTGTCCTGCTTGACAGACTTAGAGTGTCCTTCAGGATGTGGCCACAGGACCCTGCGACTGAGTTCTGGCCAGCAGAACATGAGCAGAACTTGCCTGTGTGACTTCTGGAGTTGTATCTAAAGAAAGGGGACACAAGGTGACTTGGCCTTCTGTTTTCTTTCCTGGGGTCTTAAATATGATCAGAGCCAAAAGCTACAGCAGCCATGTGTGATCAGGAAGGGACTCTCCTGACTGTGGGAGTGAAGCCACTCACCATAGACGGCAAGAAGAAAGGATCCAGACTTTTTTAGTTGCAGGAGACCGCCTTCCCCTACTGTGGAGGACCACCTAGGTGACAGTCCTTGAAAGAGGAGCAGTTGCCTCCATTTTGGCTGAGCCTGACCCTACTTCCATGCACTCATGTGTACAGAGCTGCCTAGGACTGTTCCTTATCCCTTCAATTGGCTTTAAGCAATGCAAACAGGTCCAGCCCAGGTGCTGATGGTAATCTTAGGAGATGTCAGGCGTGTTTCCCGTTGCTCCCTCGAGAGAGCCGGGATGAGGTGGAATGTGTGAGCCAATGCCCCATGCTGTCGGCTGGGATCGAGCTTTGGGATAGAGGCTATGACTTCCTGGGATTCAAGACTACACATCAGAGCTGAAACACTGACCCCAAAACACTAGATACTATCTCAATTGTGTTATGCAGATTACTCTTTCTGTGTATCCTTCTCTCTGCACAAGACAGAGGTGATTCCAGGCCTCCTACCTAGCCCAGCTCATGGCACTCAGCTACTTCCCATGGTTCTCACAGTCACTCACCCTCAAGCCACTCCCTTCTTCATGAATCAATAAAACCCAGGTTCGGCCTTGGGTTGAAGCCTTTGTTCCGGACTGTCATCATTGTGGCTGGACTTGGGACCTCTTGGCACCCATAACTACAAATATACTTACTGTCTTAATCCTCACCGTGGATTGCACTGGAAGTGGTCAATTGGAACTGACTCGCTAGAATAATAACTTTTCATGGGATTACAAATACAACTTCCTGGGCTGCAACAAGGACTGGAAAAGGCTCTCAATACCATACTATCTTCAGCACAACATCTGTGCTCTCCACTCATCTTCTCCACCACACCTCTACTCATGCTGTGCTCATACCTCAAAATATGTAGAAGACTAGACAGCAGCCAGCTGACTTCTTTGTTCCATTTCCCAAAAGTCCATGTTTAAAATCATTGGTTGGGCAGGTGAAATTAAAAAAACATTTCTTACATGCTATGGTGAGAAAGTTTGTGCCCTTTGAAATTCCTGTGTGGACCAATCTCCAACAAGGAGTGCTATGAGGCACAGCTTTGGGGTGAGCCTGAGGATGGGGCCCTGAGGAATGGGATTAGTGCCCTTTTCACAGAGCCTCTGGAGAGCTCCTTCTGACCTTGTCAGGACACCCAGAAAGGCTCCATCTGGGAGGACCCGGGTCATCTCCACACACTGCCCATGCTTAGATCTAGGACTTCCCAGGCTCCCAGAAATAAATTTCTGTACTTTTAAAGTTACCTACTCAAGACGTTTTGTTGTATCAAGCCAAACAGACTAATGTAGTATGGAAAGAAATATACACATGAATCATGTATACAATAATTGGTTTTCGAGCCTTACCTGATAAAGTCTGTAGCATGCAGTATCTGCCCACTGACTTTGTAGCTAAAGTCTTTCACTATTCACTTTGCTTTCACAGTGCTGAACACACTACCTGGCACATAGCAGCTTTTTGATATTTAAAGAAAAATGGGAAACTACTTCAGATGCCAAGGACATATAAATGCGTCTCATCGATGCTGTAATCCCAGGAGATAGATTTCTTATAGGACAAAAGTTAAGACTTGTGAGCAAAGTTTCAATGTCACTTCTTTCTATCCAAACTGGGCCTGATTCAGGAAAACTGAGATGTCCATTCACCCATGCACATATTCGTAGGTACACGAGAGGTATCACTCCGCACATCTCCACGTGGATGGCTGCACGTGTCCCTGAAACCCAGCGAAGATTCAGCTGACTTTAGTTAGATGTATGGTTTGTTGCTTTTAAAAGAAATGTCTGTTTTTATCTTAATGGGAAAATGTTTTCCTTTCCAAGAACTGATGAAAGGCTTCTCCTCCCTACCAGCCCCACCCGGGTCCAGAGGTCTGGTTTTCCATCCTGAATGGTCGTGTGTGCGTGTGTAGAGAGAGAGAGAGGGAAGAAGAGCGAGAAAGAGAGCCTCATGGTCTAGTCACCTCTTAGAGCTCTCACTTAATGCTGTAAGCAGCAGTTACATTTCAACGTGATTTTGGAAAGGGACAGGTACTCACACCACGGCACCACTTGGATCCCGTAGCACCCATTATCGGACTGGCTGCACTGATCCATGCTTCCAGAAAGTCTTCCCGGTATCAAGCCCAGCACAGCCTTGTAAGGTGGCTTGGTCTTAGAAAGAGGGTGTATTAATTAGGGTTCTCCAGGAAGAACCAACATGATGTACATATTCCGCGCACACGCCTGTGTTTGTATTCTCTCCTCCTCCTCTCTCGCCTCTTCTTCCTCGTCCTTCTTCTTCCTCCTCCTCCCTCTCTCCCCGTCTGATGTCCTGCCCCTCACCCCTCTGACACAGGTGATACAGCAAAAAGGCACCGCTGACCCTCAGACCCAGACTTCTGCCTCAGGACTGGGAGGACGCCCGCAGGTCCTGTTCTTCAGAAGCACTGTCTCAGATACTTTTCTCTAGTTGCTGGGACAAAATACCTGACGCCCAAAATGAAGGAAGGAAAGGTTTATTTAGCTCACAGTTTGTGGAAGTTTCAGTCCATACTGGGCCGCTTCCAAGGCAGAGTGGCACATGGCAGAGGGCAAGCATTCATGGCGGCAGAACACAGCAAAAACAAGCGCCAAAGGGAGAAATGGTGGCCAGCAGCCTCTTTCCCTCCCTTACATTGTATGCCAACTACACGCCCCAAGGCAGGTGTAGCACTCACACCCGTAATCCCAGCATTGGATCAAGGATCAATCAAATATCTAGAAGCCTGCCCCATGACTGCATGAGGATTTCGGGGGACATCCAGACACAAACCATAATAAGCACCCAGTCTGCGACGCTTTCCACGGAGCAGCGCCCACAGACAAGTGCTGATGCCAGGCCGTCCTCACTGCAGCGAGGCAGCCAGGGACCTCCCCTCCGAACTACAGCTGACTCCTGGCGTCACAGATGAGTCACAGAAATGGGGGGTGCGGAGGACATGATGTTAGACTTGCTGCTAGTCAAGAATGTGGAAACACACTATTGGGAAGCTGAGGCAGGAGGATTGCAATTTAGTGAGACCTTGTCTACACATAAAAAGGGCTGGGAGTGTAGCTTAGTGCTCCCTGGGTTCAACCCCATACTACCAAAAAATTTTACAAAGGAAAAATAAAACAAATACACCTTATACCACAAGGGTTAGAGTCCACAGCTCTTCTACGCCAAGGCAAGGCCACGTCTTCCTCTGTCACTCTGGACACACGGCCCTGCACCTGGCGCTCTTCCTGAGCCATGAGGTTCTCACCAGCTTGCACGCTTCCCTTCGTGGGAACCAGGGTGAAGGGAGGCGGCCAAAACCCGGTGGGCACCGTGCTCATCACACCTTAGACCTTCACTGGCCACTGTGAGACTCTGACTCTTACCCAACAGTGAAGGCATCACTGCGTCAGCTCAGCGTCCAGCCCCTTTCCCTGCCCATGCTGCCTCCCTGGAGACCTGGGGCCTTCACACTCCCCTGCGGGGCTTCTCCATGCCACATCGGAGCCCCAGACCACAGCCCCCACCCTTCCCCAGCTGAGCCCCTCCCCACTGTAAGCAGCGCTGCAGCATGCAGAACAAGGTGAATTCCACTGGTCAGGAAACATCCCTGCAGAATGGAACCCCGGTCTGCCCCAGCATATTTATGACAAAATCCAGTTAAAATGAAACTGCACCTACTCAAAAATAGCTCTGGAAATAGAGTCATAGTTTTAATTATTCCTGATTACAATTCCAATTTTCAGTGAACCAGGTAATAACTTTAGTGATGAGTAGAGTGTTTTTTTTTTCCTGTAAAAGAGTTTCATATTCCTGTTAGTGGAATGAGTTGTGTAAGTGAGAAATCATTACCATTATTAAATGCAATATTTCTTCTGTACTGTTACTATAAAAACAGTGTCATCCTCGCTAAAAGTAGAACGTATTCGCAGGTTAAGCAGAATGTGCAGAATACAATAGAGTTTCAGATAACAGTCCTGTACATTACTAATTAACTGAGAACTAATTGTTAATTAGAAATTAAAGAAATAAAAATGTGTTAATTTTAATTTGACCGACACTAGGTACTAGGGGATTGTCACAGAGCACAGAGGGGCACCGCCTTAGTCTGATTAGCGCACGCACAGTTTGTCAGACGCCGAGTTCTGTGTTCCGCCTCCGAATTCTTAGCGGCTTTCCTTGGAAATGTGCTCCCCTCGCGTGCGCTCGCCTGCTTTTCAGGGCGCATCAGCACGGAGGGGAACGAGCCGGCGCCTGGAGCCGGAGCCTGCGGCTCCCACCTTCTGGCCGTGGCCCTGTGGACACGTCCCGTGGCTGTGCGTGCCTCAGTTTCTCCGGGTGTAAGGTGAGGACCGGCCCGAGCGCATCACACCGCCGTCCGCCGGGCAGGGGCGCCCAGGAGGCCAGCGTGCCGGGTGAAGGAGGCAATCTGGGCGCGGGGCTCACGCGCCTTCCTGGGGCGCCTTCCGGAGAGCCCGCGGGCTGGGGCGGCGGCCTGCGGCTCCCCGCCCATGTCATGGGCTCGTCTGCTCTGATTTCTGCTGAACAAGTATCAGAATTGGCTGCTGTTGCCTTTACTTGCTGTGGACGACTTGTCTCAGCGCCTGTCTCATGGGCGGGATACCCGACAACCCGACAACCCGACAACCCATCCAAGGAGTCCAGCGTTGTCCGGGGGCGTCCAGTTGTAAGTCACGGCACTACCAACAGTCCCAGGGAAAACACAACCCTGGGGACAGTCCTCACTCATCTTCCTGTCACAGGACTTGGTAAAAACCTGAGTGGTTACGCAGAGAACTGATTCGAATGGCCTATGAGAGACTTTCAAACGTAAGAATAGAGAACTCGATGGAAGAAGTGGAACAGAAAGGGAGCAAAAAGATGTAAAATTTCCCGCTGCTAAGGAAACCCTGTTCACGTTGTTAGTATTTTTACATCACTGTAGTACTCGGGGCTGAGGCCAGAAATGTACCGCTGAATGTGACGCATGTCTCGTCAGACCTAAAAGCAGAGACGCAGGGTTTGCAGCACCTCGAAAGGTCCAGGAGGCCAGCTAGAAGGAATCCCATGAGTCCAAACAGGACACCTGGGGAATTAAGACCCGCCGTAAGACTGACAGAGCACACCTGTCAACCCCGAGTGCATCGGAGAGCGATAAAATTAAACATTCGCACCTCATTCCCTCCTCGTTAACGCCGGACCTTGCTGGAGCACCAACCTACTATTCTGGGGGAAAAAAGTGCTGTACTTATTTTGCTTTCTTATAAAATCAACTGCAGTTCAAGATAACCAAAGAAATGAGGAGAGAAAATTCTCCTTTCTACAAGAATAAGAGCTAATACACGTAGATGAAATAAAAGAACTAGGAAACCACCACTGCCTAACCCTAATAAAATAACAGATTCTGGGGACATTTGTCCAGGTGACACCATCACTCGGTGAAGAAGGAACTGGACATTTATAGCAGCTGAATCCGAGTGATGTCACCTACACCTACATACATTTTTAGTCAGTAGGTGACAGTTGAGTATGGAATGGGTACTACTTAAAGTTCGGGAGTTTATTGTGAATCAATGGTATTATGATGACAAATCTTATCTGCTGGAGACACAAACCAAAGTATTTATAGAATATGATTGGGGTTTGCTTTAAAGCACTTCAGAAAAAAGAGAGAGAAAATAGCTAAGAATGGCAGAAAGCTCTGGTCAGCATTTAACATAGGTAAAGGGTACATGAGGGCTTATTATACTGATTTTCTTTCTGTATGAATTTGAAAATGTATATAACAAAATGTTTTTAAGTCATATGAATTTTATGTTCTATAGATACATTTTAAAGACTGTTGAACAGCTGTATTTTGAAATGTCAACCCTCATAGTGTACCAGTTATCAGTCAGCTTTCTTAGTGCAGGACAAAATACTTGACACCTGCCACTTAAAAGAGGAGAGATTTCTTTAATCCGCAGGGTGCAGTCCACGGATGGCTACTCCCAGGTAGAAACGTCGTGGAGGAAGGGCGTGGTAGAGCGGAGATGCTTAGGTCAGGGTCACCACGAAGCACAGCAGGGGCCAGAGCCACCAAAGGAGCAGCCAGGGATCAGACACAAACCCCACGGTCACATGTCCATGACCCACCCAGACACAACCAGAAGTGTAGCTTAGTAATCTGTGTGGCTCTCAAGCCAATCAAGTTGACAGTTAAGCTAAACTGTCACAATCAGAAATCACATTTTTCCCTCTATTCAAGCTCATAATGAAAAAATTTTAAATGTCAACTTCAAATATACAAAAAATATATGCTTTTCATATTCTGTTAGAGAGTACATGAGAAAAGAACAAGCATCTGAGTATCACTGTTCCAGACAATACGTACCTGTGATCTCAGCTATAGGAAATAATTCACCTGGGACAGAGATAACACAGACATCCCAAATAAACTGGGATCTTTTGTCATTTCCCTGGGTTCACTTAGAGAAAGGGCCCGTTCTGGAGGTGACAATTCCATCACAGTGGGCCGGGTCCTTACGATCATCAGAGAGCCACCATCATTAGCACTGTGTTCATAGCCTGTTCTAAATCTCTGAGCAAGAGTGACCGTGCATTCCTGCAAGATTCCAGATCATGGGGGAGGAAGGGCACTCAATGCCATCAAAAGGAAAGTTACCTCAGGGCACGCGGACGCCAGCTATATTACCAGCACGCTCACCTAGAGGTCTCACAAACCAAATCAAAACTTTCAATCATGTGATTTACACAAAGTAAAATAAAATAAACACTGCAATAAGCAAGGGAAATCAGTAAAAGAGGGTGACATCCATGCATGAGATAGGTGTAAGCAGCAGGACCACACCAACTGCATCCTGGGCCACAGGACACTCACGCTCTGTGCTGTGCTGTCCGCCTTCCCGGAGGGGCTCCAGGACCAGAACGGGAGTTGAGCCGGTGGTCCGGGAAGACGTCCGAGGCGTCAATGGCATGTACTTGACTATGAGACAGATGAAGGACTAAGGCTATTTGACCAAAGACATATCTTGTCAGCCAGGCATGACGGTGTGTACATATGGTCCCAGCACCCCAGGAGGTTGAGGCAGGAGGATCACAAGTTTGAGCCCATCCTGGGCAACTTAGCAACTTCGCAAAACTCTGTCTCAAAGAATGAAAAAAGGGCTCAGGATGTAGCTCTGTATGAGACCCTGGACTCAATTTCCAGTACAAAAGAAAAAGTAGCCTGTTAATAAACCGGTGAAGAGGTACGGGTTTCATTTGCATTTCCGAGCACAGCACTGTGGGCCAGAGTGGCCCTGCACTGGACGCCCTTGGAGAGAGAACGGCACAGATGTCAGCCCAGCAGTTTCAAGGACATGGCTGGGTCTCTCCAGCTGTCTGTCAAATGAGCATTTGTCTATTCTATCACATTATATTTCATTCATCTTCGCGTGCTTTAAAGATGGACTCAGTTACTATGTGTACATATTTTTAAATTCATTTTAATTATAAAATCAAAATTGTAGACATTGATGATAGTACATATATATATATACACATACATACAATGTGGTATGATTAAATCTAGCTAATTTATGTATCTTTCATGTTGTTTACCTATCATTTTTAATGGAGAAGCATCTGAAGTTAACTTTTTATTTTGAAATATAGAAGAGATTATTCTTGACTATCACCACACTGCTGCAGCAACTCATCTCAAATCTTACACTTCCTATCTACTGGAAACTTTATACATCTCTGGGATTCTACCTTTCTTTCTCAAATCTCTTCCCTACCCATCTCTGTACCTAATGCATCCCGTGAGTTTTACCTGCACGTCATAAATTACTAGCTTACCTAATATTCATGCTGGAGATTTTTCATGAGCTTTATCAGCACATTTGTTTCCTTGCCTTCTGTGGAAGAACTCAGCATTCACACTCCCTTCCTTTACACGATGCCTTCGAGCACACAGAGACACCAGGGAGCGGAGGCCTGCGTGTGGGAGAACACACGGCCCGGAGCACGCTGGCCATCTTTAAGGGCTCTGGGGTCATGTTCTCCAGCACCTAGTGAGAGAGCTGGCCCATCATAGATGGGATTAGAGCCAGAGGTTGCTTCCCAAAGGCCAGGGACAATATTGTTTCATGGGGAAGGTGGTACAGTTCAGTGGTAGAGCACCTGCCTAGCATGCGCAAGGCCCTGGGTTTGATCCCCAGCACTGCCAAAAATAAAAAGTTTCATCATAACAGATGTAGTAAAAATTTTTATTAACAGTCTTATTAAAAACAACTTAAATGATGACAACTAGAGTTAAAGAAATACCCATATTAGGATTAGAGAGAAAAATGTATAAAAAAATAAAATTTCTCACCATCTCCTACCCTTGGAATAAGCCACCACTATAATTTGGAATATTTGCTTTTAGACTTTAAGTTATGATTTTATATAGTCATTTCTTCAAACAATGGTATCAGCAATATTAAATATACAGTTTGCATATACAGTAGTTCATTTAATGAGAATACTTCTGTTATTGTCTTTAGAACATACTTAATATTCTAGCTGTTTCAAATATTCCTTATGGTAAGATAAAGCTGTAGTTCTTATATGCGTACCTTTGGCCCAACCATTAGTTCCTTTCGAAATTCTAGAAGTTAAATTCCTGGATCAAATACATAAACAATTTTAAGGCCACTGATATGTGTCCCTTGCTTCTATTAATGAATCAATATCTAAAGCTACCAGAATATTACATGAAAGTCCATCTAATAGCACCTGATATTATTTCTTAACTTTTCTAGTTTTATAATAACTTTAGAAAAAAATAAGTGTGAAATTTTAGTTTTTAAAATTACCATTACTCAATGTTAAAGATCACAGCAACACTCAAAGAGGAATATCAAGGAGTAACCAGTGAGATTTTGTTGACTATACATTATTTTGGTTCTATGTAGAAAACTAATTAAAGGAGGATATTCCTAAAATATAGAATGCATATGCTAAACTTCTGGATATTTTAAAGATAATCAAGTTCAAAATATCTAATTAGCCCAATGTCCCCTTTCCTATACACTTAGGAGAACATAGCCAATTATCTTGAAAAAGGCAATTAAAATTACTATTAATGATCTTAATACTAAGATGTGTTATAATTCATTTGATAATTACATTTCCCACAAAGATACTGTCAACATAAACTGTGAAACTGTAGATCCATCCTGTTTACAAGTAGCAGAGACAATATGCTCACTGCCTGTTGTACTTAAACGCCGTGTTGCAGTTTCTCTTACAGGTAGGACGTGACGTGAAACATGTCTCATTTTATGCTCCCTAGCTCCCATTCTGATGTTAAACATTAGAATATTTTTTTATGTATCACACATGTCAGAAAATGATTTAAATAAATTAAATGAAGAAGAGTAGCAACCCTGCCTTTCATTTCAAATACAAAACAGAAATCTTTTATTCATAGATGATAAAAACTACCTTGAATCAGAGATGCAAACTATTTACATTTTCAGATTTACAGAGCTAGGATTGTTTGGCCTAAGTGTTCAGGTTTTATATTTTCAGAAATTGTTATGAATCAAAAGATTAAATCATAAGAGTGGGAAAAATCGAGAGACTACAATTCAAGATTGATCCATGAGTTTTAAAATTCATTATTTCTATTATTTATTCTCATTTGTACAACAAGAAAAAGAATAAATGTAATTATTTTGATTTTTAAAACATACCACAAGAAAAGGTATCATTTAAGTGAACCTGAAGTTTATATTATTTATTGCTCTTTTTCTTCAACAATATGCATTAGAATAAATATTTTTCTAAACAGCAAAATAAATACAATAAATGGTTCTGGCACATTTATTTCTTTGAAAAGGTGTTCTGCTTCTTCGACAGCATAAATACTAAGTAGTGTGGTAGTTGCCATAGTAATGAGTGAATAGGAGCATAAAAATACATGCAATTTTTCAAATGTACCCACTTTTTTCATAAATATGCATATTTTATATGTAAAAGATTATCCAACCCTGGCTTTCGTTCCTTTTAGAGAGAGAAACATGTAATTCTTTAGAAATCAAAGGTAATCATTCAGCAGCAGAATAGGCTCAAAAAAGTTTTCAAATGGTGCACGGGCAGTCTTAACGGTTTTATGTCCATTTTCGAAAATGAAGGCAGGAAGAAAGCCCCTTTCCCTGTGGATTAGCTTAATGGACAGAATTCTTTAAAGGTAAAAATCACACCAACTTCTCTCCCTTCCGGGCATGAACTTGCTTTATTTTGCTTAAAGTTATAATTTACAGCCGTAAAATAGAGTGCTCGACCTCGGAGAGCTGAAAGCATGTGGACCCCAAAGCAGCAGGTGGTGCTCACCCAGGAGCTCCTCCTCCAGCGAAGGTGCTTCCAGGACTCCCGAGTCAGTCCTCCCTCCTCTCCCCTTGTGAAAACGCAGCGGTCCTGCTTCCAGTGCCTTAGGGATACCCAGTGTACGGATAAGGTCTCCTGCATCCTGTACTCGAGGCCAAAGAGGGCTTAACATGCCTTCTGTATGCAGGGCTGGAGATAGAAGCCATTCTTGGAGGCAGGACATGAAGTCCGAAATCTGCAAAGGTGCTGGTGAGCCGACCCACGCAGTGCAGGAGCACCATTTCCCTGTTACTGGGATGCCATCTTCCAATCTGATTTTAGGAACCTGGACTCCTGATTGGCTTCCATGACACCTACTGCGGAACATTTCCCGGGGTAAAATTTCACATTTGTAAAGATCACCCTCTAGGCAGGGTGCCAAATCTGAGGCCGCGCGGTGGTGCCCAGGGCCCACCTCACGCCCCTCCCTGACAAAGAAACCCTGTGCCCTCGCGGCTGGGCGCTGAGCCGCCTGTGGCAGGAGGAAAGCAATGAGAAACGCCCGTATCACGCACGGGCACAGTCCCATTTACTTTCACTGAGGAGACACCACTTACGGAAATAATGACGAGCACACGTGTCATTGTGTTTCTATTGCGGACCTTCCTGCGCAAAGATGAACCAGGAGCCCAGGTGTGCGCTAGGACCCTCAGGGGTCGCCTGAGCCGTGGGAGCCAATCTTCCCTGTGCTGTGCGCTGTGCTTCGGTACACAAACGCGATGCCTCTTCCATTCTGTTTCTCCTGCTATAGCCAGAGCACCTGCAGTTAGAGCAGTGCAGGCCTGATTTCTTTGCTTGCCTTACAATTTCATGGATAGATTTGTTCTTGTCAGAAACCTCAGTCATCTCGCCATGCAGGTTTTTGTGTTTTGTTTGGTTTTTTTGCATTTTTTTCCGTTACCGGGAATCGAACTCACGACCTTGAGCTTGCCAGGCAGCCGCTGTGCCGCTGAGCTAAATCCCCAGCCCCAGGTTTTTGGTTTAGGTTTTTTTTTTTTTTTTTTTTCCTTTCCTTAAGTCAAGGACTTTTACTTTCTTACTTAAAGAAAGAACTTGATGGCTTCACTCTGGCATCTCTGAATCGCCAGCACTGTTAAGTCTGCATCCTGGGCCACTGTTAAGTAAAATAAAGGCCACCCGAACACACTGGCCTGGAAATGGATAGGGCTGGGCACACACCAGCAAGTGGGAAGTGCAGAGCAGGGCAGCCAGTGCCAGGGGGAGGGGTGCTTCCCGCCCACCTGGGACAGAGCTCACCACCCTGCTAACAACCACATGCAATGAACAAACCTCAGGAACTGTTCACTTCTGGAACTTCTCACCTAATGTTTTCAGATCCCAGGTGAACGAGCTCAGAGATACTTTCAACACACGTAACTTCACAATTCAACGAATCCTAGCAATTCGTGTATCAGGAAAGCACAAATTCCCTATCTACGATGCATAGCTTACTAAAACAAATATATCATCTTCTTAAATTAAAGTGAGAGATCTTTAACAATAATATAATTAGCCCAATAATCTTTGGAGAAACCCTGTATCTATCTACAGGAATAACTGTCTCAGTTAACTGCATTCAGCTATTCAAAAACAAATATGCACAATCTATGAAGACCCAAAACAAGCCAAAAGACTGTGTGGTCTCCCAGGAGTGAGGAGGGGAGGATCCAGGTCTGGCTGGATCAGGTCTGACTCAGTCTTGTGAGTTCTGGTTCCGATTCCGCCAGCTGGGAAACACAGGTAGAAGCCCCACCTTTCTCCCTTCGTTATTTGACAGGGTAACTTCCATTCTGAATTTTCCAACTTCAGCAAACGTGACTTAGCCAGTGAAATAAGGGATGGCTGCCTCCTCACAGCATTCACAATCTTCCCAAGCTCTTCCCGGCTATCAGAAACCACACAAACCAGAAACTAGCGCTTGGCCAGATTTTCCACCCAAGTGTCCGAAAAAAGCAACCTTATCCACTACCTGGGGTGTCTGTCGGCAGAGCCTGAAGTGGCCTCCCCCTAAAAGGACTTTGGAGTATAACACTTTAACACATGTCGGAAAAGTAGTTTCCATTTTACTTGATATATATCTGTGCTGATGTTAATATAAAATGGTCCAAACAGATGGTTTTCCCTTGATGACTGACCACACGCGGGGACAGTCACCAGGCAGGTGCCCTCCACGGCACGAGGGACGGTGCTTGAATAACGTGCCCCCACCTCACCGTCCCTCGGGCCACAGACACACGGCTCTCTACACCTCCGCGGGTCCCACAAAGTCCTCGTGCTTTTCACGGCTTTAGAGAATATTTTCCTTAAATGCCTCATTCTTAAGGATAATTTATAGCTTTGAGGCTGACGTTTGCTATTTACTTATAATTCTTTGATTATAATCCTAACACCCTCTAATCAGCAAAGCTAAGTTGCAGACATACACAGCGTAAGTACAGTGAGCTGCCCCACATGCGGGGAGGCACCATGCCAGGTCCCCTGAGCTCCTCCGAGGACTGAGTAACAGCAAGGAAACCACTCACTTTGCGGAGCCCAGTATAAATAGAAATGGCTTCAACTGACGGCGTTGAAATTACACAATCAATCTCAAAGAAGTACATTTTAAGAGGCAGCTACTTTAAACTTTGAAAGTCCAAAAGTGAATTAAAATATTAAATATCTTAAATATTTATGACCATAGATTGCATTATGTCACAGGAGCGATGTGACTACCACAGAAGCAAAAATCTGATATTCTTATGTCTTCCCTTCAGCAGCTTTTAACTATTTTGTCTGTTCTCAACATGTTAAAGTGGTGGGCAGATGCCCCTGAAGACTGTAAAAGGGAAAATATATCCATCCATAAAGAGAGGGGGAATGATTTTGGTAATTTGAGTTTAGCCTGAGAACATGCAGAAACGAATTAAATGATCACTGGTAACACGGCACATAAAAACCTGGCACCTGAAGGGCCCAACACGCCACATGATCTTAGTGTCTGCCTGTGACAGAAAGACAGGGCGTGTGATCATGCGAGAAGTGAGCGGTGTCATTTCAGCGGTGCAGGTTTTTCAATCCTATTCCCCTATTCATAGGAAAAATGTAGGAAGAAAGGAATAAAACAATTGGCCTTAATGGCAGAGAGATAGCTATCGAACCACACGCCTTTTTGAGAAGCTTTTTCAGAACTGAGTAGGGTCTTCGTGGGGGACTGCAGGGAAGGAATCTTGGCCTCCTTTATATTCTGGACCCATCACAGCAGGTCCTTCAGATCTCTGCAACTGAAAAAGTGACTTTCCATAATTTTCTTTTCAACTTGTTGACCTTTCTTTGACCTCAGGATCTTAAATGGCTTGATTCCAAGTGGTACTGCACGGGGATAAGATGGAAACCAAATTTAGGTAGCAGTTTTGAGAGGAAGAGAGAGAATGCTTTGTGAATGAATTAAAAGGATCTTCCATGGCTACAGATGGTACTTCAAATTTAAGTACTTGGTGAAGGCACTCAACACTTGAAGATGATGAAGAATAGCTATTAGCTGGTTAGAGAAGGAAGATGAGATAAGGTAAAGGAGGGAAGTCCGTGTATCCGGAGTCCAGATAGGCATCAGCTATTTGATCCCGGATTGAAACACAGGACTCCCGGGGACTGAAGTCTCAGGTCATGGGAAGGGTGCACCATCATGTACTTGGAGTTGTGGTTTTAGCTTTAGGGCAGACCTGGGGTACATCTTGAATTCTCTAGAATTTGTTTCCCTTTCTCTCTAAAATAAGCACAAGGGGAGACTGATACAAGGGGAACTCTAGAGTCCCATTGCTAAAATTTGAGCCATTTAATAGAGGACCTTTCACACATGGCAGCTCAGGTTATGTCACAGAAAACAGAAGTTTAGAGTCATTTGATGTACGTGTGGCTATTTCAGCTACCCTTCCCCAGTCTTATTTCCTTATGTATATGATAATATATCTCCTTTACATTCCCCATAGGATTATTATAAAGACCAAGTGAGGAATATACATGTGAAAGTGTGTGTTACTTAAAAAGGCCCACATTTTTGTATTTAATCTGTCTCCTGCATTATCCAAACACAGCATTTTTATTTATTTTAATTTTAAAAATTAAAAAAACTAACAAAATAACAATGAACACAAAATCAAAATAACACACAAACAACAAAAACGATACATGACCTCAAAACAAAATGATAGGAATTAACAGTGGTTGCTACATTACACACTGTTATCTTGAAGGAAGTTACTCAGTCCACCAGACATTAGAATGTAAGATCGATCAAACAATCAAAGACAGTAACAAGTAATAAAAAAAACATTGGAAATGATGCAAAGCTTCACCATACAAGATGGTAGGAGTTCAACAATGGTTCTTATATTGCATATTGTTGTTTTCAGATCAGTCATTCTGATTACCGGATTCAAGCATGCAAAATTGGTCAAGAGAAAAGGAAATTTTAATCACTGACTCTTCCTTTCAATAAATCACAAGCATCAGCAGTACACCTATCCCAGCTATCCTTGTATGTACATATAAATTTTGTTTTTCATTTTAAAGCAAAAAGAAAAAACCCAAAACAAAAAAACAAATACATAAACAAAACAGTATAGAGAATGATAAAAATGATACAGAATTTCAAAGCATGCTGATAGGGTATTAACAATGGTTGTTATATTACATAATGTCATCCTCAAAATGGTTGCACATATAACCAGATATAAGCATGCAGGATTGATCAAACAATTAACCATTAATAGTTCCAGGGGCAGGGGATTTAGCTCAGTGGCACAGCGCCTGCCTGGCAAGCGCAACATTGTGAGTTCGATTCCTGGTACTGGAAAAACACCAAAAAACAAAAAACCAAACCATTAACAGTTCCTTTCAATAAACCAACAGATATTAATAGTACAATTATCCTAGCTATCCTGTGTATACATATTTTTTCCTCTTCTTTCTTTTTCCTCTCCCCTCCTCATCCCAGTTGCTCCTTCCTATCTGAGCAGTTTCTTTTCCCTTTCACAGTAGGTATTTTACCTTTCAGATTTTATTTATTCTTTCAGGTTCTTATAGTAGGGAGGAAATACAATGTTTACACATGTGGGTCTGGTTTATTTCACTTATGAGTATGGTCTCTAGTTGCATCCATTTACCTATGAAAGCCTTGAGTTTATCTTTCTTTATAGCTGAGTAATACCCCATTGTATAAAAATACCACATCTTTTTTATCCATTCCTCAGCTGATGGGCATTTCGGTTGTTTCCAAGATTTAGCTATTATAAATTGTGCTGCTGTAAACATGGGTGCACATATATTGCTGTGGTATGATGTTTTCAGTTCTGGAAAAACACCCAGGAGGGGAATAGCTGGGTTGAATGGGACTTTTAATCCTAGTTTACTGAGGAATCTCCAGACTGATTTCCACAGTGGTTGCCCCTGTCTACACTCCCACCAACAGTGGAAAAGAGTTCCTTTTTCCCCACAGCCCCTCCAGCATTTGTTATGGGTTGATTTCTTGATGACAGCCACTCTCTCTGGGATGAGAGGGAATCTCAGTGTCACTTTAATTTGCATTTCTCAAATGACTAATGACATTGAACATTTTCTCATGTATTTATTTGCCATTTGTATTTCTTCAATGAGAAATGTGTATTCATCTCAGATGCCTATTTTTGGATTGGGTCTTTGAATTTT
>NW_004955476.1:9731281-9743055 GCF_000276665.1 Chinchilla lanigera
TTGTTTTAATATTTAGATGTCTGATCCATTTTGACTTTATTTTGGTGCATGGTGATAGGGTTGGGTCTAGTTTTAGTCTTTGGCAAAACACAGCATTTTTAGGCAGAATATCTGAGGCAGAATACATTTATATCCCAGAGACTCTGGTGTCAGAGAAGATGCAGCTATTTGCAATTCAGGAGAGTCTGTCTCCTTGGCTGTTGACTTGCTAACAGTGTCACGGTGGGAGCCGTGCAGGTCCCTATGGACAGAGATATAAATAGCTGTTTTCTGTCATGGAAAAACAGATATGGGGCCCGGGGATATTGCTCAGCAGCACAAGCGCCTGCCTGGGAAGTGCAAGGTCCTGAGTTCCATTGCTGGTACCAAAAATCCAAAAAACAAAACAGGTATGTTTTCCAGACCAGTGCTTCAAAAGGAAAAATGGCGACTCTGACCAAAAGTCAGGCAGGTCAGTTGGTGGTTGCTATGGTTCCCGCATGGTTTTTCTCCCCAAAGATTCATGTGCTGGAAGTCTGATCCCAGGGTAGTGGTGTAGGGATTAGTGTGTGTGGGCGGGGGCTTGCAGAGTCTGGCCTGGTGGGAGCTCTTTAGGGGATGGGCACACTCTTAGCAAGGAGCAGGGTGGCTCTGACAGGACAGCAAGCTGTTCCAGAAGCTCACCCTGGCCCTGCAGTCACTCTCTGGCTTCCCCCACACACTTGCTCACATGGGTGCTACCAGCCATGTGGTCTTTACTGCAGTGGAGCTGCCACTGGAACCATGCCCTGGACTCTCCAGAACTGTGAGCTTCATAAAGCTCTCTTCTGTATAAAGGTTCCCAGCCTCACGTGTTTCATTATAACAAGACACTGACTAATGCGGTGGTAAGTCAGAAGCGGAAGCCAAGGAAGGCTGGTTGGGGTTTAGAAAAGACTCTGGGGAGTGCTGGAACCCAGGCTGCTACAGTCAGTAGTGAACCCTGCCCACAGGTAGGACTCTCACACGGGAGCCTGGGGCCACCACACTCCTGCTGCCTTTTCCATTCCTCTGGATCTGTTGCTATTTTGCACTTGTGCCTCCAATAAAAACTGCCTATACTGAAAGAGAAAGAGAGAGAATGAACAGCAGCAGAAAGGGGTTGAGGACACTGGGATTCACGGCTTGGATTCTTTAAGATATGCTGGCCAGACACGCATCACAGAAGAAGCACAGCCCTGTAGAGCAGAATCTTGTGAGGTCTTCAAGTACAAACAGTAAATAGCATATTTGCAAAGCTTATCCAGTTAAAGGGTGATTAAGTCAGGCCAGAGAATGCTAGAGACTCAACCCCTTCCTGATAATGTCCTTTCTCACCAGGACACCTAACTTCTCTTCAATAAATTTGTACTGAATTTTATTTTTTATTTTTATTTTTTGGTACCAGGAATTGAACTCAGGACCTTGCGATTGCCAGGCAGGCGCTTATACCACTGAGCTATATCCCCGGCCCCTGTAGCAAATTTTAAAGAGCTCTTCACTTTCGCATCTAATATATATATATATAATGTGAACATGTACAACTGGATAGGAAATAAAGACAATCCTTGTTAAGTAATGTGCAAAAAATAATTTTATTAGTTGAAAATCATCACTGTACTGATCATGGCTTTCTTCATAAATCAAGGTGGAGCCAAGACAGCAGGCATCTACCTGTAAGTCATGTATCCCACAAAGCAAGCGACAGCAAAAGCATCAAAGAGCCAGCACCGAATCAAGACACAGCCACATTAGTGCAAGAAATTCAAGTCAATACAGTACATATTGAACGCCAGTGGATACCTATCATCAGACAGATACCAAAACATAAACTAATTTAGTTGGTAAAATGGATCCAAATACATTTCAAATTATTCAAAAGCTTTATGCCTGCCATTGTCACCACGCCAGGCACTAGGATCTGGTTTCTTGGCCAACTTTGGCCCTGATCCGAGGCAAGAACCAAGGGACCTCAGCACTCACATCTGGTTCTACAGGACTGGCTTCCCCTGCTTACAGCAGAAAGTGGGAAGACTGCACTCAGCTGCAAGGATTCTTACGGAGGACCCAGAAAAACCTGATCCTGTATCTGTTACACCTTCTCATTTCGCCTCTTCTTCTTTTACAGGATTATCTGACTTTAACTTAAAACTAATGTGAGAGCTACCTCTAAGGGTATCTTTCTCTGTAGGGAGGTTTCCATATACAGGTAAATGTTTATGTATGCAATATTCCAGATGCATCAACAAAATTCACTGATCTCACTTCTAAATCAGAGATTTTAAACTCTGAACTTAAATATGTAGGTATGTAGTAATATGAAATAATCTTTTCTTGTATTTAAATAAGAAAATTTATTTCAGTTGCTCCAAATATACAAAGAAACTAGAAATAATTAATTTACTATTCATAGAGAAATATCCAGAGACTCCCATTATAGAGCAGGATTTACACTACAGACAAAGATTTCTTAAAAACTATATAGACTTTCAAATTAATCTATCTGGCTTGCCTTTTTTTTTAGCACTGCTGTTTCACCTGCAGTACAGCAGACAAGGTAATAATTTATGATAATCATATGAAAATATACAATTAATATTCATCACCTCTCATTCTTCATCACTTTAGATGATCAGTAATGCAGAGTGAAAATGCTGTCAGATTTCTAATTGCTTTGTAATGGGCTTGAAACAGGGAAATCATTAAAGGCAAACAATCTGTCATTTGTCTGTTACTTTAACCATCTATCACACCAAAAAACTCATTAAAGAAATTGCTAATAAGCTACAAAAGACTATGCTCATGGTGGTTCTAGAGTAGATTAAAAAGTAATACTATAAATTTCTTAAAATATCTTTTAAATATGATGCTTTTGCGGAAATTCATCAAAAACATCTATTCTTCAGTATGTTTTTTAAACTGTGTGCTTTCATTATTTTGGCATTTAATCCATCAGTGTAGAAATCCTTTTAGCATACAAGACTTGCTTTTCATCCATCGCTAAATAATTAAACCAAAAGGCAGCAAAAGAAGCAGAAATGCTAAATGTGTTTATTACTAGTAAACTGACACAAGAATAAAAAATAGTACTGTGCTAACCCTGGAGCCAACTGAAGAATGTATTTTAAGATGTGATGTTTACAATCATCTCTCTTGTGGATTTGAACTGTGGAAGTCACAGTGCTTCTTTCATCTGAAATAGTGCTGTCAACTTACAGAAATGACACTCTGCTACAGAAATTGAGCAAAATGACATGAACTTCTGCATAATATTAACTATTTGAAAATTTTGGAGATACTAACAAATACCAATATATCTCATACTCCAGTAATTTTACCAAAAAAAGAATCATTTCTTTAGATGACCACATACCAAATTTTACATATCTTTATGTGAAAAGATGAGGTACTTACTATTTTCAAAAATCTATAATAATGGTGATAATTTTGTTAATAAAACAAGGATGCATATAAACAGGACCTAGAATTTTTTTGGTGGTTATGCAGCACAGATATATTTTATTTTAGAAAAATATATGAATAACAGATAATCATAGATGTCTCACATTATTTTACTAATGCATTAAATTATGAATTTCCTATAGAAAAGGATCTCATTAATAAAACCCAACTTCTTTTAAATGTGAGGATTTATTCATATCCATTAGCACTGACATGAATTTGAAAAGCTGAATGCAACAGCATGTTAAGGTAGGTACCTTGGTTAGTATATATTAGTGAATTCCGGACTAACTTCAAAGGTTCCCTAACACCCTGGAAACATCTTCATTATACTCTCTAATTGACTTAAACAGACTTCCTATCAACTGTTTAACACATTTTAACCCGCAAATTAACACCCCTTGATCATTCAGATTAACCTTTCTTCTGTGAGTCAATTACATGAGAAAATAAACTTTTTTTCAGAAAAAGCCTTCTGACTTAAAAAATTAAAACGAAAAAGGAAGAATGCTTTTACAAAGCCAGATTATAAATGCATGCCCTCACATAAATGAAAGCGCAATCACACACGGTTGTTGGAAAGCACACGGTGAAGCCAGCATGGTTATAAGAACAAAGAGAAAGGGGTGAATGGGGAAAATAAGTTGGTATTTATTATGATTACTGTGTTGGTTTGGGTTATTTGCAGGGGGAACAATAACATATAGGACACATTTTTTATAGTATTATTTGTAACAGTCACCCAAAGAATCATATAAAAGAGAGTGCAGGAAATCTGTCCACACAGTATAGACCAAGGATCCAGCTGAGGGCCTGGATCCCACGATAATGTCCTGCATGACTCCAGCTGAAGACCTAGAGCCCATAACAATGTCTCCTACAAATCCACCCGGAGGCCCACAGCCCATGACAACATCTTATGCAGGCCTGTTTCACGGATCTGCACTGGGAAGGCCCAAAGGTCAGTGGTGGAATCTAGGAAGTCTGTGCCAGCGGGAGGAAGGATCTGTGCTAGCAGGCTGAGGGATCTGCACTGGAGCCAGGAAGCAATGCTCAAAGTAAGAACCAGAGATTCCCCCAAAAGGTGCCACAGCCATCCTCAGCAACAGTGAGGTCCCGAGCTCCTCCGATGATCAAGACAGCTGAGTTCCCATCTGGGAAGCCAGTGTAGCAAGCTTCTCCAATAGACTGGCAGTGCACCATCTTCCCCTCTGGACCAGGAAGCGATGTTCAAAGTGAAGACCAGAGCTCCCCGAAAGTAAATCGAAGCCATTCTCAGTGCCAACAATGTTCCAAGCTCCTCGGAGGATGAAAACAACCAAATTCATTAGGAAAGCCAGCATGACAAGCTCCTCCAAAAGAACCAACAGCTTCTTACAGCTTCTACCAGCTCCCAACAGCCTAACTTCTTCTCCAGTTCTGCCTCTTATGCTGCTGGCAACAATCCTCAGGTGGGCCTCCCACACCCAGCACCACACTTACTCAGCTCAGCTGGGGGTTAGAAGTTGACCACCAGTTGTCAATCCACTATAATTACTTAAGAGAAACAAACACTTTTAATAGATTCATGGAAGTATTAAAACATCAGATGTGAAAAAAGGTAGGAAAACTCTAACAAAAATCTCCGGGAAAATAAAGACCTTGGAGGGAATTGAAACACCAGTACAGCTGATGAGAAACAAACAAGAAAAACAGTAAGAATATGGCCCTGTAAAATTTGACCTCTTGGTCCTCCTCTGCACTACCTTGTGAGCACAATGCTCCCTTGATCAAGACAGCGGATGTCTGAAAAAAAGAGGAGGACATGGACCAAGTTAGGACAACCAACAAAGGAAAAAGAAAAGCAAAATTAAAAGCTATTTCTAAAAGATGAGGGAGGGGAAGACCTCTGCAATGAAAACTACAGTACTCTGAAAAAGACCAAAGAGGAGCTCAGAATATGGATAGTGTCCCATTTCTGGAGAGGCAGAACCAATACAATCAACGTGACCATACTTAAAAAACTGCTACACAGATTTAAAGCAATCCCCATTAAAATACCAACAGCATTCTTCACAGATCTAGAGAAAACAATCCTAAAATTTACATGAAACCAGAAGAGATCCAGAATAGCAAAAGCAATCCTAGGTAAAAACAGCAAAGTGGGAGAACTTACAAATCCCAGACTTGAAGTTATATTACAAAGCTACAGTGATAAAAACAGCATGGTACTGGCATGAAAACAGACCACAGGATCACTGGAACAAAATACACGAAGCAGAACCAACCCCAGGCACATTCAGATACCTCATCTTTGACAAAAAGGGCCAACAATATACACTGGAGGAAAAATAGCCTCTAATACATGCTGTTGGGAAAACTAGCTACATGCCAAAAATTGAATCTAGACCGACACATCTCACCATGTTAAACTAAAATAAAAATGAATCCAAGTTCTAAACATTAAAACAGAAACAATCTTCTGAAAGATAAAATGGGAAAAACTCTGAAAGACACAGGCATAGGCAAGGGCTTTCTAAATAGAACCTCAATTGCACAAGAACATCAAAAATCAACAAAGAGATTGTGTCAAATTGAAAAGCTTCTGCATAGCAAAGAAAACAATCAACAGAGTGAAGAGACAACCTACAGAATGGAAAAAAGTTTTTCCAGCTACTCCTTGGACAGAGGACTAACAGAATATTAAAAGAACTTCAAAATTAGACACCAATATAATTGATCTAATTTATTAAAAATAAAAGGCCCAATCAAAAAATGGGAAACTGAAGTGAACAGGCACTTCTCAGAAGAAATACAAATAGCTAGTAAATACAGGAAAAGAAGTTCAACAGCTCTGGCCATTAGAGAAACGCAAATTAAAACAACACTGAGATTCTATTTTATTCCAGAAAGAATGGCTGTCATAAAAAAATCAAATAAAAACAAATGCTAGTGAAGCTGACAAGAAAAGGAGCCTTTCTCTGTAAGTTGTTGGTGAGAATATCAATCCCTATGGAAATCAGTATGGACATTCCTTAAAAAACAAAAACCAGACATTTCATTCAACTCAGCTCTCCCCCTTTAGGCATTTTCCTGAAATAGTTAAAGACATCATATTACAAAAAAAATCACATAGCTAAATTTTGGAAACAGCTTATGCGTTCATCAAGAGATGCACAGTAATTTACACACAACAGAGTACGACTCTGCCATGAGGAGGGTAGACTTGAATTATGTGTAGGAAAATAGATGCACCTTGAGACCATTATGTTAAGTGAAATAAATCAGATTCATAAGCATAAATATCACGAGATTTATCCTATACGAGAAACCCAAAGTATAAGTACAGAGCAAAATAAGTAATAGGGACATAAATCTTTTTCAAATGGGAGGGGAATCGAGAGATAGAGGGAGATGAGGGGAAGGAGACATAAAAAGAATTGAGGTATCTTATGTACATATATCAGCTCCCCATGATGAATGTAAACATTATATACCATGTCAACATGTACTGATAAAAAATAAAAATTGAAAAAAATAAAAGATGAGGTAGGATAGCTGTGTTGCCAGCTTTCTATTGCTCTAACAAGCACAGTATGCAGGGAGGAGAGGCTTACTTTGGGTCACAGTTTCAGAATGTCCCATCCACGGTCACCTGGTACAGTTGCCTTGGAGCCAAGGGCCAGGCAGTAGTACATCAAGGCAGGGGTAGCAGGCAGAGGAAGCTGCTTCCCTCACCAAGGCTGGGGGGCAACAGAGACAGCAAGGGCCCAGGCTTCCCAATACGCTCTTCAGTGACCCAACTTTCTACCAATACCAGTGGATCGCACCGTGGGCACATTCCAGATCCAAACTATGGCGACTGAAATCAGAGCTGACTCTCAGTACTGTGTAAGCTGTATGATAATCTGCCAAAAAAAAGAGAGAAGTATCTCCAAACTGAGTCGTTCATCTCTTCCTTCCTCTAGAACATGGTTTGCACTTCTGTAGTACCTCTTCCTGGGTTGGTTTCATCTAGACTCGAGAGTTTCAGTCCTTCAGTGCCCTATTCTGTGTGCATGCCTGTAAGTGCCTGATGTCACAGCGCTTGGTACTTCCTCTTGCTTAGCACTTACCATTTCATCAGCTCCTTGTTTAAACATCTGTCTACCAGATCGATGCTAAGCTCCTGAAAGGGCCATGACTGGCCCTTCCTTGTTTCTCCTGTGTATGGCTACAGCAGACACTCAAGAAATACTTGGTGAAGTGAACAAGTAGATGTTCATATAGCAAAGGTACAGTGTCATCATGTTCCACCTCAGTATGAGCTAACTCTTGGTGGTTTTTCTATTTTCCCTCGAGTTTAAATTGCCCTCCAGGCAAACCTCTAATTTCAGAACATATCACAACATCCTGTGATAACTAAAAATAAATATAGCTTACTTTACTGCTGTGAAAATCCTGAACATACAGAAATAAAGACTGATCAAGTTAAAGAAGATTTGGTGGTGGAGCCACTAGGAGGGGACAAGTGAGTAAAATGCTAAGAGGAAATACTCAGCACAAGTACACTGTAGCTATGGTTAGTTAAGTGTCCAATCTAGCCCCCTGCATTTAAGACTCATGCCAGGTTGGCATCTTTTGGGGGAATCCTTTGGGAGCTGAGGCCAAATTGGAGACCCAGAGGCTGCTGGACTGTGGGACCTGGTCTCTTGCTCTTTTCACTTTGCTTCCTGGCCATGAGGACTGCATTGTTCCCCTACAGTCTTTACCATTGCTGTATGACTCCCCCAACAGTGAGCTTGCAGCACACCCTCCAAAACTGTGAGCCAAGTAAATGTTTTCTCTTTATGAGTTTATGTTTTCTCTTTATGATCTTTATGATCTGAGGTATTTCACTGTAGTGACAGAAAGCTGATGACTACAACTGTACATATTTTATTATCCATCAATGAGAAGCACAGTTTGCTAGTATGATGTGAAAAGAAAATTTTGCTAATGTCTGGTGGAAATTAGTGTAGGGGCAGGCTAGTACTAACCTAATAGATTAGATAACTATGTTTTTTGCTACCACTATAACTAATGGTTTTAAACCTCTGATTTATGCTTCTATTCCTATGTATTTACAGTGTTTTGTTAACTGCATTAGAATCAGACATTCAATGTATACCTGTAGGGAGCTGCTGAAGCTGGAAATACTTTGGTCCTGAGAAAAACATCCTCTCTGAGAGAATTCCAGTCACTAGTTGCTAGGCAACCCTGTCTCACAATACTAACCTTGTCAAAAGTATAAGTAAACACCCCTACTGTTGTTCAGTTTTTCCCCTCCCATCAAAGGACTCCATCTGACCTCAGCTTTGTCTTTTGTTGATATTTTCCTCATCCCGCTGCCATTTTTCCCTGGGACCTTCGATAGTCATGCAGGTCATGATATATACCTATGTTGCCCATGATGATGCAAATTAAGAGAGTTCTGCTCATGGTTTTAATACTATCCTGCAATCAAAACTAAAAGTATATTCAATAAGTGTTTTGTTTTTATTATTCTAATTTAGTAGCTTCTGATCTTCATTTGTTGTTTAGAAATTCCCAAAACACTGCTATAAATCAAACAGCAACTCAGCATCTCACGGTTAATGACAATAATGCTACTTATCAGCAAGGGCATACCTAACCTTTACCAAACACTCACTTCTTCCAGGCACAATTATCTCAGTTTCCTAGAAGGGAGATGTTATTATTATTCCCATTTTCTAGAGGAAGACCAAAACAGAGTTTGACTTTAAAAAGTACTCATAGCCAGCAAAAGGCAGAATTGGGCTTTCCCTCCATAGTCTGACTCAGAACTGAAGTTCTCAACCACTAAATAACACAGTTCAGATTTTGGCTATATTAGTTCCACATAAAATGGATCTAGTGAAGGTGCAACAGTAGAAGCACATATCATTGAAAGTCCAGAGAATGAGGCATGGAAGCAGAAGCTGTTTCTCAGATGTTTGTGCTCTTGCAAAGTCCACGGGGAGCGTGGACACGCACTTTAGAGGGTATGCTGTGGTGGGATGGATGCAAGTGAGCACACACAAGACTTAAGAGAGCTGAGGAAGTAATTTTCAAGGGCTGGGTCATCATAAAAGGCTCGGTGGAGATACAAACTTTAAAGGAGGGACAAAACTACAGGGGAAGGGAAGAGTGAGGGTGTTATAGACAAAGGGACGCACTTGATTGATGAAGCACCTAGAAAAGATCCAGCTGTTCACACTTCTCACTTATGGAGGCAACAGGAGATCACGCTGGAAAACTAAGGATCACATTTGGAAGGTAAATGCCAGGCTCCAGAGTTGGGACCCTGTGCTCTACACCGCCCTGCTCCATACAGGAACTGCTCTTCATACCTGGCTTTTGAGCACTTGAAATGCATCCAGGCTAAACTGAGATGTGGTAATGTGGGAAAAATACATTCCAGCTTTTGAAGACTTGGGAGGACCAAACAATGTGAAATGTCGCATATACAATTTTAAATTTATTACATTCTGAAATGACAGTATTCTAGATACAGTAGGTTAAACAAAATATTTAAAATCACATGTGGCCTGCACTTGTGGGTTACATTATTTTTCTATCCGACAGTGCTGCTCTAGAAAAATGAAACATGAAGGATTAATGAGCAAGGATTCATGAAAAAGTGTGTTAATTCTAATATGAATAGACAAATGGATTTAGCTTATAGACAACCCGGGCTGCTGCAGCTTCAAAGATATTTAAGAGACCGAACAACCAAATTCGATGTACACACTTGGTTTGGGTCCTGATTCAAGAAAACAAAACATAAAAATACATTTTAGAAACAACCAGGGACATTTTAAAACCCAGATATCAGATGACATCAGTAAAATACTACTTTGATCGAAAATGACATTATGGAGATTAAAAACGCTGGTACGTTTTAGGACTGCGAAGTATATCGAGATGAAACAACAAAACATTTTAGATTTGCTGGGTTAAAAGTATCTTTCTCATTTTTTAAACCCAAATAAACACAATAAAAGAGACAACCCAAAACCTAACGGAATAGTAAGTAAAAATAAAGTGGTTTTTGCTGGACAAACCGGAGTACTAGAGCGTATGTCTTTATACAGGGTCTCTATCCGAGGAAGGACCAAGTACTGGAAAGGACGTTGACTGAGGGTAGGGACCTTCGGGGCATTGTTCTCATAATACTGTGTGGGAAGGTATTCGGGACACCTCATTCTGTTGCTTTAGGTATTTTGGTAGAGCCACTGCTATCCTGGATTCAGCCTGAGCTCTTCATGTCTGCCTTAAATATGAAAAATCCAGCGGGGAACCAATTTTTAGATTTTCTGTGTTGCCTGGGTCACTCTGTTCTTTGTAATTCATACCGTGATTACATAATGACCATATTAGATTATCTTATCTATCCAGCTCAAGTTTCTCTTGAATGCTTCTCAACCTGAGATTTGGTAGAAGAAAGATTAAAAGGGAAGTAAATGTAAGCGGCGGCAACAACAGAACCCATTTAATATCTCCGAGTGAAGTTTGTGTCACGCTGCCAAAGCCTCAGACCTGGTTTTTACACCCGGGTACCACGCAAGGAAGAGAGCCCGGAGAGAGGCCGCGAGGGAGGGAAGGGAGGGAAGGCCCGGTGTGCCGCGCTGCCTCGGGGGCGGCGCCGGCTGCTTTTCCCGGAGCCCGGGACGGCGCAGCGCCTGGAACCTGAGTCGCCACCCCGAGCTCTGCGGCCCCATCGCTGGGTTACCTGCTCCTCTGAGGATGGACACCTTCCTTCCTTGTCTCGCTGGGCTGAAGGGAAAGCAAAGCGAAACAGCAGATGCCAAAGGAGCCGAAAAGTTTTGTAAT
This sequence comes from Chinchilla lanigera, assembly GCF_000276665.1. NCBI lineage: Eukaryota > Metazoa > Chordata > Mammalia > Rodentia > Chinchillidae > Chinchilla > Chinchilla lanigera. The sequence continues at coordinate 9,742,574 of NW_004955476.1, forward strand.
AAGTCGGTTGCTAATGTCTAAAAGAAGCTTGAACATGTTTTACCAGATTTGATGCTCTCCTAACGCCGCTACAAACCAGAGGGCTGGAGCCGCGCGAGGGCGGGCGAGTGGCGGCAGCCTGGCGAACGCGCCAAGGAGTGGGCTGCCCGCCGAGGAGGAACCGGCAGACGTTTTCCGCGAGAGCCGGGGCGCCGAGCTTAGAACTGCCCACTCCCTACTAGCGGGCCTGGTTACCATAGCGACCGCGTCGCGGCAGAATCGGGTCGGTGTCTTGGCAACGGCGGCTCGGCCGGCGACGCAGTGACGTTTGCAGACTTCCGGCGGAAGCGGACGTTGGTTGGGCGTGTGGCCGGCGTCGCACGCGACCGCGCTGGCGGCTGTGGGGAGCGTGGACGTCGCCCGGTGGCTTCGCCGAGCGGGAGTGGCGGTGGCAGAGCCCCGGCTCGCGGTGAGTGGACGCGGCGGGAAGGGTCGCGGCGTGC
>NW_004955476.1:9743160-9836068 GCF_000276665.1 Chinchilla lanigera
GGCGCCTGGGGAAGGTCGGGCTGCCGCCCGCGCGCCCGCCCGCGGTGGCTGCGCTTCGTCCTCGCCCCTCCAGGGCTGTGCTGCGCGTTGGGGTGCCGCGCCCGCCCTCCCAGAGGGTGAACGAGGGAGCAGAGTGAGATCGGTACGGGAAACCGGGAGCTAGACGCTTTGCCAGCGGGAAAGGGGCCGAGCGGTGGAGGAAGGGGAGACGGTGGAAAGGCTGAGCTGTGTTCTGCCCCGCGCCCGCTCCACGCCGTGAATGCGGTCGCTAGGCGCTGCGCCCCGGGACTCCGAAAAGGCTCGCCGCGCGCCTCCCTCCGGCTCCCGCCGCCCGCGCCCAGCACTGCGTGCCGGCTTTTGCATGCTGTGGTCTGTCTCGAAGCATCTAGCACATGGCCCTACTTGTTTTGTCCTTTTACGTTGAGTTACTGAGCGCATTTGAAATAATAATATAGGCCTCGAGTTTGGATTATAATCATGATGTACTCAGCCAAATAGTAAAGAACTTAGGACGGCAATGCTTGGGTTTTTTAGATGCACGCAGACTAATAAATTGTCACTCCTGTTGTATCCAGCTGCTCTGAGAAAGCCCACTTCTGGTTCGACGGATGATGGCGTTGGATCAGATACCAAAGAGGGATTGGTACAGCGTTCTGGGGGCGGACCCGTCTGCTGACGCGTCAGACCTAAAACACAAGTATCAGAAACTCGTACTCATGGTGAGTCGTTCTGTATTTTAAATCATTTGTATTTTAAATCATTTTAAAATATGATCTGAAGTGTAAATTTCAAAAAGTAGTGTATCACTAGAAACGAAGGTAGTACTCCTTGATTTAATTGAATGTCTCAGTAATTTAGAAAAAAAAAGCCAACTTTTGATATGCAACAGCATGGTGTTTAGGAACACAAATTTTGAGTCCAGCTAATAGAGGAGGCCGAATCCCTGATTCTACTGCTATCCGTGAGAACTTGGGCTTTCCTCTGCGTGGTACTCAGGGAGAAGAGAAGGGAATAATCCGCTTCCTCTGTAAGGTGCCCAGGAAGGAGTACATAGAATAACCCATGTAAGTGCTCAGAAGCCTGACGACCTAATAAACAAGTGCTAGCTGGGTAGTAGCCACTGGCCACATGTGATTCTCCGGAGTTTGGCATGCTGGCCCAAATGGGGATGTGTGCTAACTGTAAAATACACATTCGATTTTGAAGACAGTACAAAAAAAGTGTCAAAAAAAATCTAAAAATTTTATGTTGGTTACATGTTAAAATGATAGTATTTTGGTTGTTTTGCATAGGATGTGCATAATATATATGCATATTTTTGTGTATATTACTACATTTTATTTTATCATCTTTTTGCCTTTCTGAAATATGTAACCTGCATTTAGGTTTGGGTTATATTTCTATTGTATAGTGCTGACTTAGGTCATTTTTATCTAGTTTCAGCTGCATTCATCCCTTTTTTTTTTTTTTTTTTTTTTTTTTTTTTTTTTTTTTTGGTTTTTCTCCGGTACCGGGAACCGAACTCATGACCTTGCGCTTGCCAGGCAGGCGCTTTTGCCACTGAGCTAAATCCCCAGCCCCGCATTCATCCCTTTTTTTAAAAAAAGTTGTAATAATTTATAAATAGATATATCTCTGAATTTAAGTTCATTTTTTTCAATCTGTATTTTGATGGTTTTAAGCCATTGTCCATAATGGCCTATGTATCCATAATGACCTATGTTTAACTGAAGTTACAGAGAAGATTAAAGAGCTGTTATTTATATGGCATTAGTAGTTTCTCTATACCAAAAACATCTGTGGTGTTTTGCAAAGACTGTGTTCATGGTGAAGGATAGTTATTTCACTGCCAAGAATGTTCTGATATTCCTGCCATAGATAATAAACTGGACTAAGTGACCTTAAAGCATGTTCTGCTTTCAAATTTTTAAGATTTCCATAAATAAAATTAAATTTTATTGACGACGCCCAGATGTTAAGTCCTCTTTGTCCCTCAGCTAGGAGCTGTGGCTGGAGAAGCCAACCAGGTCTGGGAGTGCAAGTCTTCAGGCCGGGCTGGCTCTGTGGTGGGCAGTGAGGGGCCATCCACAGTGTCAGCCACTACAGCGGAGGAACCGTTTGACGGCAGTGTTTGGGCTGTGTTAGAGTTTCCATTGCTCCAGATGCTCAGCACCGTTTGCTGTTAGTCTCTTCTGTGTCAGCAGTTGAGATTTCTCAGCTAAGAGAACTGAGCCTTGTAATTCCTGGCTGTGTGGGTTGCCATGTGCATTATGAGATGTGAAGCAGCACCCTAGATGCCAGTGATAACCCAGAACAGCTGGGGGGTGGTCAGTGTGGCAGCCACCCTTAACTGGGAATCACTGCACCATTCTATCCTAGCTACATCTCCTGGTGGAGGTTTTTGGTCTTGGTTCTCGTGGTTTTTGCTCTGAGGACTCTGTTGAGTACTTTTTGATGTAGTTATTGTCTATTTGTGTAATCTTTTATGAATTATTTTTGTTTTAAACCAAATTATATTTTTCTAAAGTTATGTTGCACGTATTTTTTGTAGTCTGTAGCTTAGCGGGTTATTTTCTTAATGATCTGTGTTGCACAGATGCTTTTAGTTTTTGATGAAATATAATTTGTCAGAGTTTTGTTTTGTGTATAGTGCTTTCTGTGTCTTCTCTAAGCTCAAGAGAATATTCTGTATGTATGTAAAGGAGAAGAGTTTATTCTGGCCCTCAGTTTCCTGCCCAAGATCAGCTGGCTTTTGGGCCTGTGGTGTGGCAGTTTACTGGGGTAGAGCCAGGAGCAAAGTGGAGGAGGAAGAGACCTGGGTCCTAGGCTGCTGAGAAGGACCTAAAGACCTCCTGCTAGGCCACGCCTCTTAAAGAGCCCACCCAGTGGCCCCAGGCTGGGAACTTAAGGGTCATTCCAGGCTCAGCCTCTAATGGGTACCTTTTATTTCCATCACCTCACATTTTGGTGTCCTTCACCGCATTTTCTCTTCTACTTCTGCAGTTTTCAAGGATGTTCCTACAGTGGAGTTTCGGGAGGGAAGGGAACGTGTATACTCACTTCCCAATTATAGAAGCTCCAACTGGCCCCAAGTCCTCGCTCTAGCAGCCCAGCCTGGCCGTCTGCCATGGCACACACTCGTCTTCCTCTTGCTGCCCTCCCTGGTGTTTAGAGACGATTTCTCGGGCGGAGCAGAGCAGTGAAGTGAGGAGGGAGACAGCTGGAGTCCAAGGAGCTTGGGAGCCTCGAGCCTGCGCGCGCGGGGCCTTGCCTGGCGTCTGCGGGGGGCAAGGGGCGGTCCGGACTGCAGGCGGAGGAGGGAGAGGAAGGCGCGGCGCGGGCTTTGGTGCGGAAAACCCTGAGCGCTCCTCGGGAAGCTTCTGTTCTCTGAAGTGGAAACAGCAGTGTGTGGAGAGGAGGACGGCAGGGTTGAGGCAGCAGGCTTGAGGGGCCTGGAGGCCCTCAGTCCACGCGGTGCGGCGGGCCGGAGGTGTCCCCGTGTCACGGTGCCTGCAGCTGTTGTCTGAGCCCGGTTCTGCTGGGCGGGGACCGAGTGTGGGGTGCGGAGGCCGTGGTCTGCCCCGCCCCCGCCCGGGTTCCCCGCTGCCGCGGCCTTGGAGGCAGGGGATGGGAGGCTACTGTTTGCAGGGGGAAAACTGAGACTTGGTTACGGTACCTGGTTTGTCGCGAACACGGTAGAGGTGGAAGAGCTATGTGTGATCACATCTCTTAGACTTCGCTTCCCGAGTCATTGCCACCCAGAGAGGCTTCCGGTTGCTGGAAAGCGTAATCTTCCTGGTTCTAGATTTCCATAGGACATTGGGGAACAGTTTTGAAGTGTTCAGGAAGGGCAGACGGAATTACTTTTCTGCGCTTTAATTTTGATGGATCAAGCTTACATACAGGTTGTGGAGTGAAACTTACTTCCTTATTCTTTCTGTACCATAAGTGTAGAATTTCTGATAGATGTATAGAGAAAATTACAAGGGAAAACCATGTAGTTTATCAATTTCTTTGTTTCACAGAAGCATGCTTCTACAGCTCATATTTTTTGCTTCCGAATTTACATTAAATATTTTCTGTCAGTGTTTTTTCAATAATGTCACAAAACAGAATAGAATTGCATTTGACTAATACCATTCTGTGTCTAACTTTATAAGAAGGGCACATTTATTACGTGTAGTTTTCCAAGTTCAGAAGACTTTGAATTTAACACCTCCTACATAATTAGTTGTTGAATAAAATATTTAAAATTGTAGTCTGCTGAGTTTACAGTACATGTTGATTTAGTAAATACTGTTTGCTTATTTCAGCTTTTGTAAATGTAGTGTTTATTCAGGGTCTTCATTCTGAAAAAATTTATTGACTGGGACATTTTAAAATGCTTAAAAGATACATGCAAATGTAAAGTCCAGAATTAGTTTTAGGTACAGAATTAGTTTTACCTGTTACATACATCCATTAAGTCTATTGCCAAATAATTTACTATGTAAAAATAAAGCAATTGAATCAGTATTTTCTGCCTTACTAAAGGGGCATTGCTATTGGTACATTGCAAATTTCTAATTTTTTAGTTTTCCACTAATAACAGTTTGAATAGTAATTCATTGCTTTTAGAAATGGTTGGGAGTCCAGAATAATTAGTTACATTATTCCCATATTTTCTTACAGTTACACATGTTCAAATTGTTGTTTACTGAAGATAAAGCTTTGTCAAATTGAAAATTGGGGGTCTTTTCCCGTTGATGCTGGTAATATTTTAAGGTATCTTGCAATTGGAAAAGAATTACAGTGCTGGAAAATTATATGCTGTTACAGTATGTCCCATAATCTTAAAGGAAATCCATGTAATTTGAGGCAAGAGTGTGCAGGATGCCCTCATTGTTAATGCTGGAAGGGTATAAAGTACCACTTAATACCCACGTAGGCATTCAGAGGGTCTCTGCTTCATTATAACTGTTTATATATGGATTAGCATTGAGCTTGTTATGTAATACATTTTAATGTCTTGAAAAAGAAGATGGAAAGGGTACCTGTATACTAGTCAGGAAAATTACCGCCTCAGAAAGGAAAGGAGTGAAGAACAGTTCTTTTCAGAAGTCTTTTGACTACAGTACAAAGCAAAGCAATCTTGATTACAGGAAAGGTACTTAGGCATTAAGAAAAATTTTGTACAGAAAAATCTGGGAATATTGAAAGTAAAAATCAGAGAGCTATAACTGGTCTTCTGGTGAGCACTATAATTTTTGTTAACATAGTTTAACTCTTCACTGTTCAGCTGTCATCTTTGTGTCATACAGAATGTAAAATATTTAGCAATAAATTACTTGAGTATTTTATGGAAACTCTTATAAACTTTTTTTTTTGTTCCTATCGCAAAACAAAAGAAAAGGTCAGGCTTGGTTCCTAGCACTCAGGAGACTGAGGAAGGAGGATCCCCATGACTTGAAGCCAGCCAGGGCTACAGCCAGAGTTCAAGGCCAGCTTGGACTACATAGCAAGACCCTGTCTCAAAGACAAATAAACAAACTATCCTTTTTGTGATAAAAGGGGCAGGAATAAGACATTTTAATAAGTGGTAATTTTTAGCTACTCCATGGCATTGTGTAGCAGATGTTATTCTAGTTGCTTTAGGTGTATCTGTACTCACTTAACCTTTGTTGAGGTACAATATTCCTAACATACACACTGTTGAGAAAGCTGAGGTCAGAGTAAGAAGCACTCTGATTAGTAAGTAGTAAGAAATTGTGAAACATTCTACATATACTTTGAGGCAGCAGTTACCTCTCCAGGCTTTGGTGTTACAGTATCACTCAGCATTTATGTTAGTGGTGTGGAACAGTGAAAAGTTAAACACATGAGCCGTGGCCCTTGCTTCTTGGGTTTGAATTCTGCCTCTGACCAGGCGAGCCCTATAGCTTCCGGCTGCGCTGTCTGCCTATCTGTAAGATAGATGTGAATCATGCATGACAAATCCAGATGCGCCGTGATTTACAGCTGGACTGCACTGCGTCCAGTAGACCTGTGTTAAGTTGAAACTCTTAGTCAGAAAGGCATTGAAAGAGGTCGTAGCACAGTGCGGAGCACTTGGCCTAGCATGTGTGAGGCACTGGGTGTAAGGAGCAAAACAAAAAAAAGCAGCGAGTCCACCTGACCTGTGGCAAATGCCCGCTCATCACCCAAGGAACTGTATGCGTGGGATGTTCCCTGTGATGCCAGCAGCTTGTGGGCTCTGCCGTGCTGTGCCGCTGGCCTCCGGAGAGAGCGATGTGTTTATGTCCGTTGCCAGCATGGTAGAAGATCAGGGTTCCAGTAGGATGTGCACTGACCACGCATTGTTTTTGCACCATCACACAGTGAAAGGCGGAAAGTCCTGACACACCATCGCCAGTCAGGGTGCTGCGCACCAGTCCCTTACGCGTGTGATGAGGAACTATTTCCCTCATGGGTCAGCTATAAAATTCAGAGGAGTTGTACACAAAAAACATGTAGAACAGTGCTTGGCACAGTGGAAATGCTTGGTTTTTATTTTATAATTGCATCTTAATTGAGCTTCAGACCTTTGAGCAGGTGTGTTTCTGTTCAGCTGAAAGTTGAGATTTTTCTGGATTTTTTTCTCCAGCATGGTCAGAATAACACTTCAGTTCTTTTTAATGGTGTAAGAATCACTGTTGTGAATATAAATATTTGTCCTGCGAAGATACAGACTTAGGGAAGACACTCAGCAATATCAGATGCCCTTGTTTTGTTTATCCCTGAAAGTGAGGCTGAGCAGCGTGTGTGTGGCTGTGTCTTCGCAGATTTGACCCCCTGATCTGTCAGGCCACTTCTCCCAGAGACCTCAATATCGCTATCAGTGCTCTGGACCACGACAGTGTTGTGCCACTTGGGTGTTGCTTGGAGGTCAGCCGCAGTTTTTGTTACGTGCTTTGGTTTGGTTGTCATTGCTAGAGGGCATTTTAACGTACAAGTACGCATGTAGTCCTTCAAATCCTGTGAATTCCGTGCTGCTACAAGAATGGCAGACACTAAATGTGTAGCTGGCTGAGCCTGGGTTCAGTGAGGGCACTGGCTGTGGGGCTCCGACGTGTCCTCAAGGCTGACCTGTTCCAGATCTCAGTGGTGGTGGTGGTGATGTGCTTACATTGGCCCCTCCACCCCAGTCCATGGTTTTGCTTTGCATGACTTTAGTTAACCCACAGTCATCCGTGGTCTAAAAATCACATTAAATAGAAGATCCCAGAAGTAATTTGTGGATTTTAAATTGTGTATTGTTCTGAGTGATGTGATGACATCCTGCGCGGTGTCCTCTGTCTTGCTGTCCGGTCTCGGGTGCTGTCATGGTAGCATAAAGCAAAGCCAGAAGGCGGGGCGCCCCGAAACAGGAACTCTCGCTCCATGAGTAAATCCAAGGAGTTACCTATGTCCCATTCTTTTGGGGGAGGAGTCTTGGGTATGTAGGGTTTTTTGTTTTTTTTTCATTGATTTTTCCTCCGTTTTAAAGCTAGTGGCTTATAACTTATTGCTAAGTACATTTGATTGAGGTGCTAAATTGACATAACATTAGGAAGTCTTTCAAAATGATGTGTTAGCAGACTGGGTCTCTGGAGCATTTCTTGAGTTGTTTGGTAGTCTTTCCAGCATACGCATCTTTCTAACGAGGTAGTTGAAGTGCCAAAACTACTCTTTAGAAAATGTGCAGATAGTTTAGATTAACTCTGAAAATTCTTTTAGCTTAGAACATTGCTGAAAATAGAGGTTTTTAATCTTTTCAATGAGACTTTGATTTATGTAAATCATAAATACATAAACTGTGGTCTGTGTGTTTTCTTAAAATGGGGTGCCCATAACTTACATATAATTTGAGATGGTACGTAGTGAAGTTTTTTACCTGAGTTGTGTCTTTACCATAAAATTGTATATATATTTTATATTTATCAGTTTATATATATGTGATTTGTGATATAAAGGTATAATACATACAGTACTTGGTTTTAGGGTGTGGCTAAGCAATAAAATGTCAGAAGAGTTCATAGAAGTACTGATGATACGAGAATACGGGGCAGAAATCTTGCCAGTGGTGTAAGAACGTTGAAAGCGTGACAGTCACCAGTGAGCATTTCTCACTCCGAGTGTCATGCAGGAAGAACACTGGCCGCCGCCTCCTAGCCGTGGGCAGTGCTGCCCGGCGGAGTAGCCCTTGTGTGCCTAAGGTCGCACACTTTGACCTCTTTCCCCTTGAGTTTGCTGAGCCAGGCTCTGGCGGGTCTCGTGGTGTGTGTCTGGCCTAAGCACAAGCATGGGAGTGCAGTCGTGCACCGCGCAGTTGTCACTGTGAATAGATACAGTTGTGCCCTGTACATACTTGTTTAAGAGGGCTGTGTCCTGTTTCAGCAAAAAAGTTTCTTTAACAAGCGAATAAAATGAAAGATTTAGCAGAGTGACTTTCTAGCTCTGGAGACGTTTACTCCCCATTGTAAGATCAAGACTGGTGAGCTTGCCTCTTGACTGAACTCGCACTGTGATTTCCCTGGTTTTGGTTTTTGCTTCCTGTGGGGTGGGGGTTGGAATTGGGCACAGTTTGCGGTTTTTCTTACACAAGTGGATGTAACCACCTGCAGTCAGATCTACCATCCTGGAACCCATGATTTCCTTAGTCTCCTCAGCTCAGTGTTTCAGGGTTGCAACAACTGGGTGAAGTAGCCTGCTGGTTAGGAGAACAGTGCCTCCCCTGACGCGTGCATGCTTTGTAGAAGTGAGTGAAAAAGTGCACCAGAAGCTAAAATGTGCCAGTGTGGCCCCGTATGTGACACTTGTTCTCTCAGTTCCTGAAAAGTGTATCTTGAAGAAATTCATATTCTCTTATTCCTCCCCATTTCTACTAAAATTGTGCTGGGCCAACTAAAGCGTATGTGTGTGTGTGTGTGTGTGTGTGTGTGTGTAGATGTGTTTCCAGTACTGGGGGCTGCACTCAGGGCCTTGTCTGTGCTAGCCAAGCCTGTACCACTGAGCTACATCCCTTTTTATTCATTTTTAAGTTGAGACAGGGTCTCCCTAAATTGCCTGGGCCGTCCTTTAGCGAGCGTGAGGTCCTTCTGCCTCGGCCTCCTAAGTGTCTGGGATCACAGGCGTGCATCGTCATGCCAGGCTGAACTGTGCCTCACTCACGTGAACTCCATAGGCCTAAGTTTCATCATCTGTGGCAACAAGGGGTATGTACAGTGTACTCTGTTACCTTCTACAGCCAGTCGTAGACTTCGTTCATGTATTATTTTTCTCTTATCATATCTTTGTCAAAGAGCTAATCCCATCTTTTGAGAATTTTTTTTCCTTGCTTCAGTTTACTGTATTTTTAACATGAAAAAAATCCTTAAAGTTTCATCACTGCTAATCTTTTTAAGCTTAATGTGGGTGTAAATACCCCGCAATTTGCTTTTACAGAAAGCAAAAGAAAGAAATCTTAAAGTAACTTTCTAATACCGCCTGACTTGCTTAATAGGAGACCTGAGAGGAGGTTGGGGCCTTAATAATTTGTGACAGAGTCTGGCTTTGGAGAGGCGGAGAGGGCGGAAACCCGAAGCATGCAGTGCGTCGCACTGCTGAAGCCAGGGGAGGGGAAGGCGTGTCAGGCACAGAGCAGTGCAGCGGACGCAGAATTGGGTCACACGGTGAAGAGGGAGACTCAGTATTTTCACAGTTGTGTCAGCTAACGCCAAACAAAAACTGAAATGAGAATACTGAAGGTTTTGTTTTAAAAATACTTACATTTAGAATTTCCTTGTGATCTGATGTAACATTTTTTTCAATTATGCCAAGATATAAAAAAAAAAAAAAATCAACGAGATTTTTTTTTTGGTCATCCTTCCATAGGAATTAGTATCTCACTTTTTTTTAATAACCAGAACTTCATCATGTTTGTTAGGCTGTTTTTTTCATTGGTTTTGTTTTGTTTTATTGCAGTCCTGGAGGTGGAACTTGGACCCTTCACACGGGTACATCCCTAGCCCTTTTTCTGTTTTATTGAGACAGGTTCTTGCTAAGTTGCCAAGTTGCCCAGGCTGGGCTTAAACTTGAGATCCTCCTGTTTACCCCCCCAGCGTGCTAGGATTACAAGTGTGCACTACCACACTGGCTTTCAGCATTTTTGCTTTTAAGCATTTTTAAGAAACTAACTTCATTGAAGTGTAATTTATGTATGTTAAATTACACTCCTTGTTTAACGACCTGTTTAATGAGTACAGCCAAAGCACACTTTTTGGACTTTTGTACAGTCTGTTTATACAGTCTCAGTGTTTTTCTACAGTACACCTTGTTTATACAGTATTGTAATTTTTGCTGATGGTACTGTACAGTAGAGAGCTGAGAGTTATGCAAATAAATGCAAAGTCTTTAAGTCAAGAGTTTGCTTTGACCACTTCTTTGTTCTGAATATTACAGGTTACATACTATATACAGTTCCTTAGTGACGAGTTCATTTAACACCCTAGCTGCAGGAATGGAACTTGGTAGTTAAACAAAGATGTCTGTGTAGTACAGGTGTATGTATAAAGTATATGTTATATAACTGTGTAATTGTATATTTGCATATAAGTCTGTATTTATATGCTGTATGATAAAAATACGGTGTTTAAATTTAAAAATTTATAGTGAAAGACGTATTGCCATCTATCCCCCTCCAAACCCTACCCCTTGCTTCGAACACGCTTATCCTGTCATTCTTGCCACTTTCTGAAGCATCTCTGGAGTCCTGTCTAGGGACTGTCCTTGGTTGTGCTTGTGTGGCTTCTTTGATGTCTTGAGTTGATTCAGAAGTGCTTTTTATGGTCCTTTTGCTGTGTGGAGGATCCGGAAGTCACCCTGTGCCAGAGCAGGTAAGGTGGCTGAGGACTGTGCTGTGTTCGTAAGAGCCCACCCTTCTGTTGGATGGCACTTGGCGGCAGCATTCACTGTGCTGTGCTTTTTGATCATACCTCACAAAGGAGTCTTCAGAAACTGCCAAAAACCGTGGGGTAAGTGTGTGAGAAGCAAAGGGGAGGATGGTGAGAGGGATCTCTGGTAAATGTGTTTACTGTAATAAATTTGGTATAAAGTTACACACTACTCAGAGCACTTTCATCACCCCCAAAATTCCTGTTTCCTCCCCCCCCCACTTGACATTTCTTTGGTATTGTTTTATGCTCTGAAAATACCTTGATGTTTTATTTGGCCATTATGGGGCTTAATTATTAATTAGTTAAGGTTTTTAAAGAGAGATGAATTTATGCCCTCACACACTCTGAAAAAGAAAACCTAAGTGTATTGTGTAAGATACATTCGAACGGGTTGCCTAAGAGTTCTGGCTGGTGCAGTCGGAGGCGGGGGGGGGGCTGGGAAGTCACAGGTATGTTGGGTGGGCTTTGTGAGATTAAAAGTAGCAACTACCACTTGCACACAAAAAGCCATACATTGAGATAAAACACAACTTTACAGTCCTTCAGGGAAATCATGGATTTTAGCTCATTAATCCCCTTTTACTTAAGGTTGTTTATGTTTTGATTAGTTTTCTTTTATTTTCCATTTATTTGTTATTAAGAACTATAATAATTTATGTTATATATGTATACCTCAGTTACTTTCTGTCACTAATGCAGTGAATGCTGTCGTGTCCATGTTATCCACTAATTAAAGATCAAATAGATTCTTAAATTTAGTAATGGAATAGAAAAGTTCTCATTTTGTTATGATATTGTTGCTGATTGTAAATTGAGCATTATCTTTGCTGCAGTGTGTGAGGTGTCCGGAAAAGGTGTTAAAAGTATAGAAGATTCTTATAGTTGCTGAAGATAATCTAAAATATTTTCTTAGAGTTTTTAAACTGGTTTTCTTAGTTTTTAAGCTGGTTAAAGATATGGATTTAGATCTGTTTATGAGGATTGAAACAGTCTGAGGTTTTCTTTAGCAATTCATTCGTCTTTTTACTCAGTTTATTAGGGGGCTCATCTGTATTTCTAGGCTCTATTCTAGATGCTGTGGATATAGCAGAGTTCACTGGTAGAGAAAGACACACATGCATGAATAATTGTATCTGATATAATCAATGTTACATGTATAGTATATCGATTTGAAGTGTGATGTGAAAGGGTGGCTGGTATAGCACAGTGATTAAGAGTCCTGGCCTTGACTCTCATCAGTGCCATGTTTGATTTGTGTAACGCAGAAAGAATGACTTAACTTCTGTTAGCCTCAGTTTTTATTTGCAAAACAGGATAATACCTTCCTCTCAGTGTTTTGTAAAGACTAAGTGAAATAATGATTTAGAGCATATGCCAGTTTCCTCTCTGTGGTACCTTAGTAGAAATTACAGTCATCATAGACACTATGTATAAAATGCAGGGATCTGTGAAAGGCTATATCTAAACATATCATGATGGTGTATAAATTTAATTACTGTTGGGCAGAAAAAGTTTAAAAATGGTAAGGTTACATTTTGGATATGTGCTTTTCATTTTCTGTGTATCACTGTATATGTCATACACTTATGTATACGTATTGCTGCAGAGGGTTGAATTGAAATAGAAAAAAGAGTGTTTCCTACTTACACACTACTTGTACAATACTTCTGATATCTGATATGTAGGAATTTCTCTCCACACATCAAGCGGTTTTCAAGGGGACACCATCTGGGTGTCTTACAGTTCATTCCTGACATTGTGACAGTTAAGCTTCTTTGCCAACTTGATTGGTTCGAGTGCTGTCCAGGGGCTGGTAAAGTGTGTGTCTAGGTATGTGTGGGTGGGTCATGCAGGAATAACCTTGCATACTATTTCTGGTCAGAGGCCCTTCATTTTGGTGCATTTCAGAAGAAAGCCTGGAAGGCCAGGTAGTGTCCCCATGAAACATGGGTATGTGACGTTGAGGGAATGAAGCCAAGGATGCAGTGAGAATCCCTGGAAGTCAAAGACTCCAGGAATGTGGAAGAGAGAGGCAGTGTGGTTAGCAAGTGGCAAGCAATAGAGGTAGGGGCTACCCATGCCATCTAGAACTCGTATCTCATCACCCTGTGGATGGATGCCAATATGGAGCTATAGAAGGTAGTGTTTACCCTGCTGTGTTTGGAGTTTTCTTTGGTCTGGATATTTTCTACTTTTCCCTCCTTTTTTGGAATGGGAATGCTTATCCTATGCCAGTGTATACTGGAAATATGTATCTTCCTTTAAAAAAATTTATAGGCATTCACAGGTAAGAGTTTGCCCTGAGTCTCAGAGGACACATTAACTTGGACCTTTTTGTGTGTGTATATGGTACTGGGGATTGAACATTGGGCCTTCATACTGAGCTGCATCCTCTATCCATTTTTATTTTTTATTTTGAGATAAGGTTTCAGGACTTTTGAGCAATGCTGGAACTGTTGAGGTTTGGGGAAGGGCATTAGTATGTTTTCAGTTGAAGATGGTATAGTTATGTAAGGTGAAATTATGATGTGTTTGTTTGGAATTAAGTATGGCTTAAGGAGATGTGTTTGGGTGACAAGGGGTGGAATGTAACAGTTAAACTGTATTGTCAACTTGAATGGCTTGAGGGCTTCCTAGGGAATTAGTAAACCGTGCTTCTGGATGTGCGTGAGTAGGTCACAGAGGAGGTTGGGAACATAACTCATCTCTGAGCTATCCATGGCTGTACTGTTCCCTTGCTTTGCTTCTGGGCTGCCATGAAGCGGGTAGCTTTGTTCCACTGTGCCCTTCTGCCATGATGTTTCTGCAGCCAGCCAGCCAGCCATGGAATGGAACCTCTGAAACTGGAGCCCAAAGTTCCAGGTGTCAGGTGGCGTTCACACCAAGAGGAAAGCTGAGCAGTATAGACCTGATCTGCCTGGGTAGAGTGTCAGATCCCGCAGGTTAAGCTCTGCACTGACGCCCCCTGCCATGTGTTATTGCAGACCTGAGACTTGGACCTGTGCTTCTGATGAACTTGCCATAGGTGGGCTTTGCCATGATCCCTCCTGAATTTAAATTAATTTGCTTGAGGAGTTTATAGAATGTAGAAGATCTTTACACTGACCCGCTTGTTACAGAGATATGTTACAGGATACAAGTGAACATTCAGGTGAAGAGATTCGCAGCGTGAGATCTGGAAGATCTTGGAACACAAGAGCCTCCATTTCCATGGACTCAGGGTACAACGCCCTTCCCACATGTGGCGGTGTTCTTGTTCACTGGCCTGGAGCTCTCTGAACCTTGTCTTTCAGATGTTTGATGAAGGCCATGTGATCAGCTCACCCTCAGCACCTCTGTCCCCACCCCCACCCTCTGGGGGGGGTCCCAGTTCTGCCTGGACTCTAGTGATCAGCCCCATCCTGAAGCTGTCCAGGGACCCCACCACAAGTCACCTCACTAGCACACAGAAGACATACTTCACTCCCGAGGCTCCAAGGGTTTTAGGAGCTTTGTGCCAGGAAACAGTGGTACAGACCAAATCTTCTCATATCATGATGTCACAGGTTTGATTTATGAAGCTTCAGATATAATACTTAATGGACAGGATAGAGGTTCCCAACAGTAGTTTTGATTAAATAGGATCTGCACATTGCCTGTGGGCCTGGGCACCTGTGAAGACGGTGCTTTCCCTGTAGATACTGAGTTGCCCGTGGAGAGCTTAGTGCTGTTGCTCGATGGCAGGGTGGGCGCACACCGGACGATGTGTTCCTGTGCCTGCTCCCCCGGGTTGCAAGCCTCTGAGCTCATGCAGCAGCCTGTTGGAGCCCTCGTGCCATCGTCATGGGCTGGCCCAGTGGCTCCCTTGTAGTATGGAGGTAAATATGTATTTTTTGTAGATAAACACATTTTTGAGGTGCCAGTCTTAACATGGATTATATTGTCTCTAAATCACAAACCTTAAAAAGTTAAAATACTGGGGATACCGCGTTTTGTTGTTTCGTAAACAGCTGAGTTGTTGATTGCCTCTTTAGGCAATATTTTCCTAAGCATTAGGTGGCAGTAGTGTGTTGTGCTTGACTGTACCTATAGGATTATTTTTTTCAACTTTTTGAAGTCATGATGTGGTGTCAAGGTGTAAAGGACACGCTTTGTAGAGCCTCTTTCTTTACCTCACTTTTTGTAACGTGATCTTACGTTAAGCAGGTGGGCATCTCATAGAAACAGCAGCACAGCCGTGTGGGTCAGTGTGTGTCCGTCTCCCGACTGTCTACCCTGCATTCAGATTCATTAGGGAATGACCAGTGCACAACCTCACCAGCACTGCCACAACAGCTGGGTAACGGCTGCTTCATAATCACAGAGATTTGCAGTCATGAAACCCGAAAATTAGCTCAGGTACTGTGTTTGCTTGATATCCTAAGACGCTTACTTAGTGCCTTGTCTGGAATGAAGAATGGTCGTTGAATTTAACCACAGTCTTCAATGCTTCCCTCCCTCTCTGCTATCAGTCTGCACCAGTGTGAAGGTTACCTACCTTCTTGCGCTCCCTTGGAGGCGAGTTAGTAAGGATCGGGGACTGCCGCACTCTCTCAGCCTTGGGCATGGACAGTAATCCTCCATTAAGCTTGAGCACTTGTATTAAGATGTCAGTGCTTGTAGTATACAAGCTCATTTCCACTGTGATTTCCTATAGTGTGTACATTCCAGTCAGTAGAAATTACATTTTCTCTTATTACAGGAAACGGTTTTAGAGCTGACTCAGATGTGAGCTAAGTAAAGTTAATCTGCCACATTTTCTTTCTTACGTGTTGCTCTCACCTATCCCAAGGGTGTCATACTTGAGGGAATTTACCGCCAGGGCAGTAGTGTCATTAATATGGCAGAACAGTCACTTAATAAGAGAAGAGCACGAAGGCTGCCTAATTAGTATTGATGACCTTGGTGGCCGCAGAGCAGAGCTGAGCTGCCGAGGGCAGTGCGGGTAGAGTCTCTGTGCGTCTCCAAAAGTAGTTAGCAGAGATTGGTGCTTACACAGTAGCTGGAAGGCAGCCTGCAGCCAGCTGCTCATGATCACTTGGGGGCCCAGAGGCCGAGCGTGTGTCTGTCTTGGAACTTTCTCTAGCTCATGTTGAGTGCATCCAAGAAGACTTGGGTGCCTGGTGTGGTGACTGTAGTGTGGGAAGGACTGTAGCAAAGGGTGGACTTGTTGGCATTTAACTTGCCCTCCTTTTTTGCCTTATTTTGGGAGGACAGAAAGTAGGGATGGTAAGTAGTTTTGGGGAGAAGCTTCCTGGGCTTTATAAAATTATCGAAGATTAAGAATCTACTGATTTTCTTGAAACATTTTAGTAAAGCCTAAATTTAATACTTTGGTAAATCGAACACAGGTCTTCATGGGGGAAAATGTTGGGGGATGGTGTTCTGGATGTCAGATGTTGTGATCAGATTTGCTGATGGTGTTATTATTCAAATCATTCTCTCAGCTTTACCTTCTCCATTTTCTTTCTCATCAGATGTCCAAAGAAATGATTTGTTATCTTTAGTGATGAGTGCCTCAAAATATTGTGACGACTAGGCCCTCAAAAGATGCCTAGTAAATATAACCCATGGTAGGCTTCTCCTTGCATTTGTGCACATGCAGCGCTTTGAGTCTTACACTCTTCTGCGTTATCAGCTGTCTGCAATGTGAATCCACTATGCTAGAGTAGAAATCCAGCGTTGGTCCTATCGGGGCTTGGCAGGACAGTCCTGGAATGGGATTCGGTTCCAGGAATCATTGGCAACTCTTTTGGCTGAGATACAGGTGAGAACTGCTGTTCTTAGGACACTTTGTCCCTTTTTTAGTAGTATACAGTTGGTGTGTGAGGCAGGCACACATTCAGGAACAGCAGAAGAAAGCTAGAAACAAATAGTGGGATGGTTTGTTTTTTAAAAAGATTTAGGTCTCAGCTTCTGTGTTAGTTTTTGTGCTACTTGAACAACATCCTGGAGACGGGGAAATTTATACAAACAAATTTATTGGCTCATGGTGAGTCTGGAAGTCCAAGATCACAGGGATGGCATCTGGCAAGTGTCTGGTGCTGTGCTGCCCCATGGAGAGGACAGGTGTAAGAGGGAAAAGGGTGGGGCCTGCCTGCAACCTAGGGTCAGTCCCTTCATGGGGCGGAACCTCTGGGCTTAGGCCTCTGGGGGTTCACTCCCTGGTATTTGCATGGCAGTTCCATTTTGGAATGAGGCTTGATTGCTTGAGCAGGGACGTACTGGTGGTAGCCACTGTGCTTTTGCCTACATGCCTCGCAGAGTCTGTTTCTCTGCCTCCTCTTGGCTCAGGTAGAAAAGTCTTCAAAGGCACCATGGGGCAGGAGTGCATTCCCATACCAGGCTCTTCCTTGTGTCAGCTGAGTAGCACCACACAGTGAATAGTTGCTTACTAAGAGGCAGTATAAGAGAAAAGCACAAACACGTGGACCTCAGATCAGAGTTGACAGAGTCTGCTCCTTGGGGAGGGCTTACACGAGCAGCTTAAGATCTGCAGTGCTGATAGAGTGCTGCTGCCCAGTCATTGCCCTGCGCCCCGTATGGTGTTCACCTCACACCGGGAACAGATGGAGGAGGAGTGGAAGCTTGGGGCTCTTTTATCTTAGGACTTGTGTGCCTCGTTTCTTGTGCAGTAGTGTCACTTAGGCTCTGCGCAGCTCTGCGAGGGGACCGTGGTCAGAGAGAAGTGCAGGTGCCTGAATTGGAAACAGGTAGGTGGGGGGAAGCTCTTGGTGACTCCTGGAGATGGGGAGGAGCTCAAGCGAGCAGGGTCAGTGCTGGGAACGTGGGGCACCCTGGGAGTGCGGGGCGCTAGGCAGGCTGCACCTGCAGTGTCTCCTGCTGTTCTGTTGGTAACCTGAGTTACTAGAAATTTTCTTTCCCTTTGCATTTCATCCTTTCACCATTTATTCGGCACATCAATGCTTTTAACAGACAAGGATTTCTACGGGTAATCTAATTTTAAAATCTGAGTTACAGACTTTAAATATGTTGAATTTATAGTGCTGATGAAACAGGTTTTCTGAGGTATTGTGAAATTTAGTTCTGGAATTCAGAGTTTGATGGTGGAACCAGAGATCTTCCATCCTGTTAATGGTACTAAACTCACCTGCTAGTAATAGAAAAACCACGGTGCTGTGGTACATGGGGCCACACTGGTAGGTCAGATAGTATCAGCTTGATTACTTGGGAGTGTTTGTTTAATCAGATGTGCACAAGGTTCTTTCTATAATTGATTTACTTCTTTTTTGCAGTCAGTATTTTGTAAATCAGAACAGAATAATCCCAAGTGTTTAGTAAAGGTTAATGTGTATGAGTGGTTTACTTTTAAACGTTCAGATATTTACCTTGAAGAAATACCATTTCATTCTCCTTTACTGTACCTGGTGCTTACAGAAGAGCTCAGGAGTTCAGTGGGAGCAAATGAACATCCACATATTCACTAAAACAGACTAGGAGTTGCGGAAATGTTGATACTGTATTGTATTATGCTGTTTCTGTGATTTATACATCACTTTTTGTTCTGTAATTATAAAACATTTGCTGGTGTGCTAAACCTGTCATTGGATGCCACTACAGGATTAAGTAGCTGAAGCCTGGTATGTACAGTGCCCCACTCCTTGAAAAAAAATCAGCACATTTCAACAGCTTCTTTAGGGAAGTAAGTTTATATTTGGGCTAACAATGGAATAGAAGGGGCCCAGCATTTATAATTAGTGAACAGAAGGGTCAGATACCTAAAAATGTCTGACTTGTAATACTTAATATAAGTTTTATTGTGGTGGTGTAAGTTAATGTAATCCAGGAGTGTGATGTGACATATTCGACATTTATTTTCCTTTTTAAAATGCACATACTTGGTAGACTACATTAGTCACAGGAATATTTTAATGAAAGCACAAATTGTCTGACTTCTTCTTAAACTCTGTATTTTCAGCAGTGGAGGCTAATAGTGTTCTCAAACTTAAGCATGCACAGCCATTGCCTGGAGTTTGGTGGGACGGATTTTGGAATTCTGGGCCCAGAATGAGGGTGCCATATGGTGACAGTCACCCCAGTATTGCCAGTTTAAAAAGTATTCAGAGTTAGTAGGCAGAGAATATCCAAAATGAAGACATAGTTGGACAACTCATTGCTATAGACTCTCAGGTAATAAGAATCAAGCAGAGGGGCTGGGGATTTAGCTCAGCGGCAAAAGCGCCTGCCTGGCAAGTGCAAGGTCGTGAGTTCGGTTCCCGGTACCGGAGAAAAACCAAAAAAAAAAGAATCAAGCAGACCAGGGTTAGCTCAGCAGTAGAGCTGACATGCTAGCCTGAGTTCACAATCCAAGAATAAAAGAATTCAGAGTTCATAATTAAAGTATAAAGTGTTCATTATCAGTTAAAGTATTAGTTCAGAAAGTTATCAGAATCCTGATTAAAATATCACATTGCTTTCTGTGTGTCTTTTGTGATACTATGAATGTTTCTCTTATATTAATATGATTTCTTAATCTTTTGTGTCAGTTTTTCTTATCTTCAATAAATGACACAGAGATTTAAAGAACAGAAGTTTATAGAATTGAAAAGATGTCCCTAAAATGTGAAGAAGTTACTTAGGTCATAAAGTTGTCTCATTTGAGAATAGTAAAAAGCAGTTTGTTGAAATTTGGGAAATATACTCTTTTGTACTCTTACGATAAAGAATTACAGAGATAATATCGCTTTCAGTATTTTTAGTATTGTGACATTTATATTTTAATTTTGGATCTCCTTTGGCTTTATACTGAGCAACACTTTTAAAAACGTTCAGTTCTTGGAATTGGCAAGTGTGCTCAAAAATAGTATTTCCATAAATGACTATTTCCATAAATGACTCTAATTCAAACTTTACTAATTCAATTTTTTTGTTTTCATTATACTTTTTATTAAGATTGGAAGAAATTTCTCATGTTTCCCTCTCGACTTAGAAAGATGTGCTGAATTACTGGATGTGGCAGCACGTCTGTACTCCCAGCTACTTGGGAGGCTGCAGCAGGGTTCCCAGTTGAAGACCGGCCCGGGCAGCTTAGCAAGACCCTGTCTCAGAATTTTGAAAAGGGCTAGGAATGTAGCTCAGCACTCCCTGGATTCAGTCTCCAGTATCAGTAAAGGAGAAAGAGGAAGGAGGTGTTAAATTCTTTTTTTGTAATTTAGATATTTCTGAAAAGTTTTTATTATTGGGATATGGTCAACATGCCCAGAAAAAATGTACTGATCTGAAGTGTTTGGTTTGGTGAGTTCTGATCCCCTGTAACAGTTCCTCCGCAGATGTCTCCCCTGCCCCTCTCCTTAATTCCCACTGCCTGGCGCTACCTGGGTACCAGTGTTAATTTCTGTCACCCTAGAGTGGACTTGCCAGAATTGGGGTTTTACACTCACGTGACCATACAGTATGTGTGCTTCTCTTGCTTGACAGAATGTTTTAGGCATACATATTATGCTATTGATTACGTCACAGTTTTCTTATTATTGGCTAGCATTCCTTTTCATTGATTTAATAAAATGTGTAAATCCATACTCCCTTTGATTGGCACTGCTGGCTTTCCATACTCCCTTTGTAAATCCATACTCCCTTTGCTTGGCACTCCGTGGATGTGTGTTTTTATGTTGCGTTACTCTGAATGCTGAATATCTGAGCATGGACCCCTTGGTTGTAGAGTAGATACATGTGTTGCTTTATGAGGACCTGGTCAGTAGTTTCCTGCCAGCAGGACATGAGAGGAAGGTGGAAGCGGAGTGCTTGCAGATGCAGTGCTACCTGGTCCCTGGCCCAGCCGAGTGAGTGGGGTGGGGAGGTCCTCCTGCACATGGAGGCACCATCTGGGTAGTGGGCACCACCCACCAGGATGTCGGGTCATTTGGCTTGTGGCGCTTGGCACAGGTTACTGACCTCGGCCTCAGAACTGTAATAAAAAATGCTGTGGGTGACACTCCTAGAGGTTGGTGCCCTGCTGATGTGTGTGAAGCAGTCAAAGGATTTCTAAAATTGTACCATTAATTACCGAGTATCTGAACCAACCACACCGACGTGTCAGTGAAATGTGAATATGGCTATTTGCATGTTTTATGGTAAAAACTTGAAAAAATAGAAAGAACTATTCCATATTCCAAAGAAATTCCTAACTTTTTACATGAAAATATATTCTGCAAAATATTGGATAAAACTTTCAGAATAGGCTCTGGTTGAAAGTTCTGGATAAACAGTATCGAGAGGTTCCCACTTGGAGT
This sequence comes from Chinchilla lanigera, assembly GCF_000276665.1. Lineage (NCBI taxonomy): Eukaryota > Metazoa > Chordata > Mammalia > Rodentia > Chinchillidae > Chinchilla > Chinchilla lanigera. Next base: position 9,764,360 of record NW_004955476.1, read on the forward strand.
GGAAAAATCGTCTGCTGTCACTCAGACTCTTTTTCAGTGGAAAGTCTCTGATTGTGACCTTTCCTCAGCTGCTGACTGTTGAGCTTGCTGATGCTTCAGAAGAACTGAGGCGGAGGGGAGCTCTGGAGACAAGGAAGCAGGGAAGGCCCGCGAGTCCTGCGGAGCGCGTTTGCAGGAGCCGTTGATCTCGAGTTGGTGCAGAAAGTGTTTCTCACCAGGGAGCGTACAGAAATTGCTGCACGTTGAAGAACACTGCTAGGAGATTCTTAGAATTACAAGTCTCACATGAGAAAGAGTCTTTAATGGGTTTGTTTATGTACAAGTTTCATTGTGTTTTTGTAAGCTGATAAGTCTAGCCTAGAATGACCTGTTTGCAATTAAAGTGTGTGTGGGGCTGGACGAGAAAGTCCCAGGATGGACGAGAAAGCGGTGTGTACCATCGCACCATCCGGGCTCTCGTCTCGGCTTGCCCACCCGGCTCCCGCTCACCCGCCCTCTGGTTTTGATTTGCAGTATCACCCGGACAAGCAGAGCACAGCCGCGCTGGAGGAGCTGGAGGAGCGACGGCAGAGGTTCCTCGAGGTGGGTCAGGCCTGGAAGGTTCTGGGGAACGAACAGTCGAGGAAAGAGTACGACCTGCAGCGGCATGGTAGGTGTGTGGGCCCGGATGTTACCGGCCTCTCGGCCACGGGCTTGGGAGGCGGCGGGCTGGGCTGCGGCCCGTGGGGGCTAAAGGAGGCGCTGGCAGCGAGCTCTCAGCGGCCGTGCAGCTCCTTCCCATGGCTGAGGATGTGTAGTCTGCCCCATTTCCAGCCCTTCTGGAAGCCGCGATGCAGAGCACCGGCCTCTCTAGCGAAGGAAGGGCGCTCCCCGCCTGGCTGCCACCCCTGGCACCCGGGGCCGCTCCTGCCCAGTGCCCAGGGTGGTCCTGTCGCTGCGCTGCTCAGGCGTCTGAACAGAGCTCCCGACCACAGTGACAAGCTGTTCTGAGGAAGCCGGGAGGAATGTAGGTCAGGTTTGTCAGCGGGCTGGGGCCACACGATGTGATAGGCTGTTTTTCAGCGCTGTCCTTGGGACGGGAATCCCTGGCCTTGTGTGGGGCCCTGTGCCGTGAGTCTCATGCTGATGGGCAGTCAGTCTCCGCAGGGAGGGGCGGCCCTGTCGCTGAGGAGGTGACCCCTGCAGCCTACATGGGGGCCGTCCAGCCTGCTGCCCAGTCCATTCGCTGATCGGAAGCTCCTGCTGCGAAGTTAGGGCCACTGATTGGAGTGGTGAAGCTTCAGGTTGCGCGCAGCATCGCAGGATAGCACTAGGTCTGTGTGGAGAACACCCTGCACACTCTCAGAGGAAGAGGTGCATACCTTGCTGCTTTTCCCGTAATACCTTTGTGTGAAAAGATGCAGGAAGTGCTTCATGTGCTGGAGTATTTGATGTTAATAGTGATTCATTCATAGCACCAGTCAGCTTAAGGGTCTTTTACTTTGGGAAAGGCTGATGATGTTTTTAAATAAATTTGAAGACCCTACTAAGTGTCCCTTTTCAGGTGTTCACGTTGATTTTCAAGTATGGCTTGCATAGGGCCTTCTGCTTGGTGTTTGTTCCTCTGGGAAGAGAATGTAGAGATGCTTTTCTTGGTGGACATGCTCTATTATAGATACATCCTTTAAACTGGGTTCACAAAAAATAAAAATAAGCTGGGTTCCCAGGATGCAGCTTCCCTGAGAGTGTCGACCCAAATGCCCAGGGGGCACTGTGAGAGTGAACCCGTAGAGCTCCGTGCATGGAGGCGATGGTGCTCCTGTGCATTTGCACAGTGCCAGTCACTAGCTGGCTGTGGGTCATCTCCAGAGGTGCTGTCTGCACCTGAGGGGGCAGGGCGTGTGTTCCCACAGTCCGGCTGTGTTTCTGCCACTCCACGGCCTGTGTGCGTGAAGACCGAGTCAGTGACTCTCACGAGACGTGGGAGTGTGCTGTCCAAAAAAGAGCAGCAGGGAGTGATCGCAGATCATAGATGTTCCTTCTCAATGAGGTGATACGTGGAGTGGACCCGTAATGAACAGACCTAGGAATCTGGCCTTCATCTGAGCAAAGACTCCAGGAAGGCAGGGTTAAGAGATACTAGAAATCCAAGTACTATAGTTAACATATGCAAAAAAGGGCTTGGGGTTGAGTTAACTGAGCTTTGAGTGCTTAGCTTTAAGCTTTTTCCTCCTCTTCTGAGGACTGGATCCAGACCTGATTTATATCCCCAACATTTTTTAGGCTGTATTTTGAGACAGGGTCTCACTATGTTGCCCAGGCTGGCCTCCTGCTTCAGCCTCCCAATTAGTAGCTGGGATTGCAGGCATGCATCACAGGGTGTTGATGGGATCGCAGTGAAGTCCAGCCGAGCCATAGGCAGTGAGAGGTGGTTCAGGAGATGCTTCACGATGTGGGTAAACAGCCTGGACTACCATACTAGCTGTTTGCTTTGCAGGTGTTTTCAAGTGGGTTGGTACTGAATTGAGTCGTTCTAAAATGAAAGGCCCTGAAAGTACAGCTCTTCACGATGTTTCAGTGCCTTCTGTCTGAGTTTAAACATGTCCTGCCTCCTTGAGGCCCAGAGTGATGAGAGTTCTCTTGGCATTCTAAGTGGAGATTGGCCTTCCCAAAATAGAACAGCAGGGCTGAGGTCTTCCACACCAGAGCTGCTTTCAGAGCTCTCCTCATCAACCTCCGTCACATTGTTCTTTTGAATACTGATACTGATTTTATTTTGTGACTCATTTTAAATAAACGGCTCCTCAAAAAAGAAGTGAACTTGAGCTTACAGCAGTGAGGGTGTAGAGCTGAGAGCAGGCGGAGCTCTGAGAGTGGTGGTTTGTTACGAAGCAGGCAAGGCTGCAGAGAGAGAATTGCCGTAACCAGGTCAGAGCACTCTTTCTGGGTCGCCCGGGATATGGACCTTGTTACAGGGAGCTGTGTCTGTGTGTGGTGACAGCTCCTCGGGAAACTACCTTTTCATGGGGTGTGCTTCAGGTGTCTTTGCTCCCTGGCTGCCGGGAACTTGCCATCTAAAATAAAATCGAGCTCTCTTATACTGGGAAGAAGGCAGGCAACGCTTTACTGGCGGCTCTTGAACCCTTTCTCGTATTTCACGGCTCATGTTGGAGCCCTGCTCCGAGGAAAGCCTCACAGTATTGCCCCTCGCTATGGAATTATCCAGAAGAGAATTGAAAGGAGTGCTTGACGTCTGTATTCCTTTGCTTCTCAAAAGAAATATTCAAATGGGTTATTTCTAACAGGACATAATAGTCTGGGCTAGATCACCTTAGGTAAAATACATATTTTTTTCTCTCTCGGCAGTGCTAGCCAGGCTAGAGAAAAGCAGCTGTAAGAGGAGGATGCGTAATACCAGTTCCCAGAGAGCATGATTTTGAAGGTGGTGCTGACTAGTGGATCAAATCAGTTAGCTCTGTTGGCACACTGACCTTACTGTTTCTAAGGCTGCGGCCAGGGTGCCCGAAAAACACATAGCTATGCAGGGTAGGCTCTGCACTTTCGTGGAGGAGTGCTGCGGAAACCTGTGGGGCTTAGCGCATGTTCACGTGCACAGCGTCCGTGGGGTGGCTTGTGCCTCTGTGAACCTTGCGAGGACTTTCCTCATGTACTGAGCATGTTCCAGCACGTCACAAGTGTGCCATGGAATATACCGGATCGGGAGTCCGTGGCTTGTCGTGTGCGCTCACACAGATCTCCGGACATCTCGGTGGCTCCAACAGCTGACGAGTTACAGCACCTCTGCGACCTCAAGAGGAGCGATCCTTCATGCAGTAACCAGACTGAACTATGAGCAGGAGCGGACTGAGCTCGAAACCCTTGCCAGTGTTGCTGCATGTGGTCCTCCGGGGCGGAGTCACCCTACTGAGGTCGGACTCCCCTTTCTAACGACGACACCACAGCAGCCTTGTCTAGGGCCTTGGACAGGCCCTCGGGAGGGCGTGGCCTTTGCCCACTCCCGCCACCCCTGTGGTGCATTGTAGAAGCCACCGCACCTGTATTGGGGTGCGTATCTGACAGCAGAAGACGGGTAATCTCAGGCACCTGAGGACCCACCGCCATTCAGTGTATCATTGCTTAAGCTCATAATTAGGATTCTCCCTGAAAAGAGTCTTAAAGACCAATTACTCCAGAAGGGCAAATAATCTACTTTGAAATGTAGATAATATGGATAAGAGTGGTGACTTTAGGTGAGGTGACAATTACGTAAATTATGTCCTAAAACTGACCCTTGAAAACACTTGAATTAGTTAGATTAGGGTTTCCTTTTATGGTCATATTAGTATTTCCATTTGATTTTTAGGAATTTCAAAATTGGCTGTAAAAATTCGCTTGAGGTAAAAACTTGAAGATAAGCATCAGGGGGTCTGTTTTTTTTTTTTGGTGACTGTTTTCTGGGGAAGGCAAGTATGTGAAATGATGCAGAAAATCCATGTCGACAGTTGGGGACTGGCGTCATGAGAGGGAGAAGAAAGTACACAGAGAAAACTTTCCGTGAGCTGCCCCGCCCCGCCTTATTTGTCAGAAGGCGATGCTGCTGGCATTACTTTACTTTGACTACTTATATGCCGATAACTTTTTGTATGACAGGTCATTTTTCATTAATTTTGAATAGAGATTTGGCTTGTTTCGGACACCTGTGGCAAGATGCAGTGTACACGGACAGAGTCCTGGGTGTCGCTCAGTAATGGAGCCAGCCTGTAGGGTCCCAGGACCGGGGCTGTTTGCGCCGTCCCCTCTTTCCCAGTGTCTGCTGGTCGCTTGACCCATTTGAAATCAGAGGGTGCAGAACAAGAACGGGTCCCTCTTCTCCCTCAGCCTTGAAACCTGGGGTTCCCAGGTGGTGCTGGCCCCTTCTGCTTGGTTCGGTCGCCGCAGCCGGCCGGCCGCGCTCGCTGAGGAGTGCTCCTTGCTGGCTTCTGTGCGCCCCTCTCCGTGGCTGCTCTGCGGAGGGTCTCCCTGCCCGCACTGCCCCGGGGAGAGCAGCTTTAGCGTTGTCCCCGTGCAGACCTAAAGTGATCCTCGGCACTGCCCAGACACCGTCCCGTCCCGCCTCTCGCCGGCACATCCTGTTCTCCGCCTGCCCCTTGCCGGCCTTCGCTTCTGATCTGACCCGCGGGGTTCATTATTGTGCACTTGCTGTGATTCCTGCCTTTGGGTTCTGTGTTTGATATGTAAGAGTGGCTGGAAAATTATATAGACTGTGACTTGGATAGTAACAGGTCAGTTTTAATGAGCCCAACAGTGGCAGAGAGCATCAGACTTCATAACACGGTTGCAGGTCCAGGCAGGGCCGAGGGCCGTTGCCCCTGTTCTGCGGAACTTGAGGCCTCCCTGTCCCAGTGACAGCGAGCGTGGACTGCTCCCTGACCCCTGCGCAGTGCAGGGCGCCGGCCAGCAGGCAGCGGAGGTAGTCGGATCCGCACGGCCGCCCGTGCGCTCTCCCACTGCCCTGTGAGGGCGACACTGGCGTGTGCTGCCCAGAGAGCGAGAGGCTCTGAGCAAGGTCCCGTCACTGGGCGCCGAGGCGGACCCAGGCGCACTAGCTGTGCACAGATTTAAATGACTTGATTTTTGGATGGCAGGGTGTGTGTTAGACCGGGAGGACATAGTGTACCTGCAAGGTCCACGGACACGTGTCTTTAAAAGACAAACTTGCGGCATTCACAGTGGCATAAAAACAAGAAACAGTGGAGCAGTTGCTAAATGAGAGCGTTTTGGGGACAGTGGTGCTCACTTGTGACACTGCCACGCATGAACGATGTGGGCGGAGCTGCGGACGGACTTGCTCTTTGGGCCATTGTCTGAGTGAAAGAGACTTTCAATGAGCGAAGTTAAACTCTCGTAGCTTTTTGTTGTTAGTTATTTTGTATTTTAATTTTTAAAAAATTGTAGCTCCAGTTAGAAAAAGTTTCCTGGGATTAGAGCTGTAATTATTTAGACATTAAGTGGAGTTGTTTTAGAAGTTTTACTGTCATTAGGAGGAAGTTGAAAAAGACTGGAATTCCATTGTCCCGTAAGAAGTGAGAAATATTTATTGATTCCCAAATGGAGCTGAAAAAGCCTTTCCTCTTTCAGAAAGTGGTGAATGACCCAGCGAGAGCTCTGGTAAGCTTTACTGAGCCAAGCTGCTAATAGTTATTTAATGTTATTCTTCAGTGCGAAAGAATCTCCCGAGAGTTCCCTTTTAATCTCTTTGAACTGCAGGCTCATAAACCTCTCTGATGAGTCCTGCCAGTATTTTCTTGGATCCCACTGTGGAGACAATGGAGCCCCGGAATTCTTTGCCCTCTTGTTGTCAGACAAATCCAATGGAACACGGGTCACAAGGGCCGACGCTTCTGAGGGTTGAAAGATTCCTTTTCAAGTAGCCACATAAATTATTTGATTTTATCACTATATTCTCAGAGCCTCTCACTGTGATGCACTGCTTTCTCCTGGAAGAGTGGATTCGGTAGCTCTCATGTGCTTGTTTGGCTGTGTGCGCTCTGCACGGCACAGGGTGTAGACAGACTTCCCGCTCCCAGGTGTCTTAGAGAAAGTGGCCCCATCTGCCTCCAGGGAATCCACCTGCAATGCCATTGGGCCGCTATGACCAGGCGGGGCCTTGCTTTCCCAGTGGCTGTGGATTTTCTTTTTTATACATAGTGATTACCGGTCTGTAGCAGAGAGTCCATATTTAAAGACTTGGACCTGGTCCTTTAATTAAATCACTGAGTTTGTTTTCTCAACAGTTTTAGTAGTGTCCTGTTAACTCTGAGGTAAGATGCACATTCTGGACACCTGTTAAAGTGTTCCGTTGGAATGAGCAAAATTATCAAATGTAATCCTATAAAAGGAAAAGAACTTGTCTGTTTTAAAGATGCCACGCCTGATTAGTAGATAATTACCAAAGCTAATTACAGCATTCCTTCAGTGGATAGGAAAAAATTACGTTTTTAATTATAATCACAATGGTAGACAAGCAGTGATCATTGTTTAAAAAGAAAAACCACCAAACACTGATCTGTTTGTGCTCCTTTCCTGTTGGAGGGCTGGGGTGGGGGTAGGCCTGCTGTGCCACCCTGAGACACCTGCCCGTCACAAAGGGTCCCGGCCGTCCCCCGCTGCCCACATTCGGTCAGCTCTTTAAGGCCGCCCTGCTCAGTGTGCCGTTCTCCAGGTCCAGCTTCCCCTGGGCTAATCACTGCCACTGGGTTTTAGAAGAGGCTAGAGTACCATCCTTCAGAGAATACTTGTTTTCCTACGGGAGCTTTCTGTAACTTTTCTTATTTCTATTTAAAGACGTAGTCATTAGTCTTAGTCCTCACTTTAAAGCTTTGTGGAAATCAAGCGCACACGTGGAGAAGCGCAGGAACCCAAGGATGCGCGTGGTGGGCACTTGCTCAAGTGTGCACACTCCCTCCTGCCCCAGCACCCTGGGGACTCTCACCTGGCAGAGTTCGTAAGCGCAGCATAGGTTGCTTCTAAATGTCACACACTGATTTGTAAAACTAGAAGCTCGGGCTGTGTGCACTAGGTGTTGAATAATCAGGTATCAATTACAGATGTTCAGATAAACTGCAGAATGCTAATGTTTTAATGTATTCTTTGAACTCTGACCTTTGGCAAGGTACTGACCACTTTGTGTTCTGGTTTACCGTGATCTGTGGTCTGTGTGCTTTATGCTAATGGTAGCTACTCTAAAGTTGTTGTGCATCCAGTTAGAGAAATAAGATAATAAAATAGAAAAGCCACTTTCTGAGTGGCTGGAACACTGGAGGAGGTTGCACAGGAGCAAAACACTAACTGTGAAGAATCCCCGTCAGTTCGCAGTAGAGCAGGAGGATGATTTGCAGGGCACTTGTATTTGTTTTTGTTTTTTTGGCAGTTGTGTTTGTAAGTGGCCTCTCTCTTAGTGTTTGGAAATAAACATGGCATAGTGAGCGCCTGAGTGGGCTGTCTCCATGCAGTTCTGTACTGCAAGTGTCCAGGACCGTCAGGGTGAGAGCTGACTTCTCTTGTCACTGTCACTGCGTGCTCTGCTTTGCTTTAACGGGCTTCACTGTTGGCAGAGATGTCCAAGATGCGTACCCTGGAAGAGGCAGCTTGGTTGTGAATTAGTGAGTCCTGTTTTTTTGTCTGTTTGTTTTACCCTAAGTGGACTTTTGTAAGCGTCAGTGGCCCCTTCAGATCTACATGAGCATCTCATTTCCCCATTCTAGCCAACCACCTCAGGCCTTGTAAGAAGTGACAACGTGTGCTTGCTGTAGCATGGCAGTGAGGTGGCTCTGTTCAGGAATGCCCAAGCATGCTGATGCCTGAAGCTGCTGCACAGACCCTCCATTGTCACACCCAGGCCACTGCACAGGTCCAGTCCGTGTCTTTGGATCTGGGGGACAGTTGAAGGGACTGCTGGTATGCAGTAAATACGAAGTCGTATAATATTGGCAGTACCTTAATAGCATACCATGGTGAGTTCAAAATATTGTATAATCTTCACATCTATTTTAAAATTATGTAACTCACCAATAAATGTTGAACAGGCAGTTATTAAATATAATTAAATTGCAGGCATTCACACAAGGGAACAAAGGGAGGCATTCTCAGGAAGTGAACAAGAGACTAGCGAGACAGCTCAAGAAAATTCCACCAGAGTAGAGGCGGGATTTTAATAGCTTTTATTTTTAAGCCTTGAGTTCTAGAACAATACAAGCATCTAGAAAACAGACCATGCCTTTAAAAACAGTGACAACTGCTTCCCAGCCAGAGTGGCTTTCTCCGTCCCAAGACACAGTTGTCTAAAGCAGGAGGTACACGCTTCTCCTGCCCGGGCCACAGCGGACTGTAGTTAGTTGGATGCCAGGCGCCTTTGGAACTGCCGTGTCAGGGAAGACTCTCCCTCACAAATGCTCCGGCATCGGCACACTGCTGTTGTGGTGTAGGCTTGCAGCACTAACTTCTCCCTGGAAGTGACCTAGACCTTGTGACAGTTAGGTCCCCAGCAGCCCTTTCCATGGGGCAGTGCCAGCTCTTCCCAGCAGCTGGCCACTGGCATGCCCACCTGCCTCTCCTCCACAGGCTGGACCTGCACAAAAACCTTTCTCTATTTAGAAGGCCACCAGTCCCATCGTTAGGACCCAGTGCTATGACATCCTTTCCAGCCTTCCTAACAGTTCGTCTCCAAGCAGCGCCTGGGGCCAGCACATCAGTGCTGGAACTTTGGGTCACAGCCTTCCGCTCCTGAAGTAAATAAGGAGGAGGTGACTCCTGTCTCTTCCTCAGCTTCAGATGGCTGTTGTGACCCAGCGCCACACTGCCCTCCTTGTGAGACGTAATTTATCTGACATCTCTCTAGTGTCCCACAAAGTAGAAGTTACTGGCAGATTACAAAAAATCACCCAACGGGACAGACTTTGACTGTTCTAGACTTTTTAACCTTTACACTCCTGTCAGGATCACCATGCTGGCGCGGCCCCCTCTGGCCCTTCATGGCGAAGTATCAAAATTACGCATCTTGCTTTCTGTTTTACAGAAGATGAGCTCAGAAGTATGGGACCAGTACATGCACAAGTGTATCTTGAAGAAATGTCTTGGAATGAAGGTTGGATTTTGTTTTTCTTTTGGTCTTATTTACAGTGTAGACAAATGTTAGAGATTTTTTAAAGAGAGGATTAAAAAACCTCACAGAATGTTGGGAAATCTTGAAAAGGTAGTAGTAAATGGCTTTCCATACATAAAAGCTTTTGTTTCATTTGTTTTTGTTTAATTCTAAACTGCATTTATTGATGACCCCTCTGTATGACTCATTTCAAGTATTTTCTGTTCTAATTTTTTTTCTCCATTTGTTTGTACTACCTTTGATTTTGTATTTCTCTCTGTAATATGGTAAAGTCAAAGATAATGATTTTTTCCACTTATTTCTCTTCGTGTGCTGACTCTTGAGATGAATGCATAGTCGTATTTTGGTTGATTTTCTTTTTATGTGAATCATAAACCGGGGCTTTTAATGTTACGGTCTTCTGCTGGGAAGCTTGATTTTTTTTTTTTTTTCCTCTTGTCTCTCTCCCTTTTTGATGATCTCTTAGGTAAAGGAAAGTCCCTTTATCATGAAGTCATGCTGTTTTCCCTTTTAAAGCTTTATTGAATCAGATTTAATTTTCACATTCCTCTGGTGTGCTCTAAGTTGCTCTGGGTTGACACTGCTGAATTAGGAAAACACCTTTCTAAATGGAAGCCATGGGTAGGTTGCTTCCTTGCTTCTCTGGTCAAAGGAAGAAAATCAAGGAAATCTATTTTGCAGAAGTTTTGTATACTCTTAACTCTGACTTTGTTATTCATCCTAAAGGCTTATAAATATTTTTAATGATTATGGATGGCAGAAGGTACACAGAGCTATCCTTCTGAAACTGTTTACTTTTCTAATGGTAAATTCTTAACGTAGTTCTTTTAAAAAGTGGGTTACAAGCCACTTAGAAGGCAAATTGTGTTTTTCCTTACAGGGTCATTCTGCCCTCAACCACTCCAGTGGCATCCTAGAGTAGGAATTCTTGTTGCCAGTTGCATAATTGGAAACCTTGAGGATTTGTATGACCAGGGTTCCCAGTGGGGACGGTCGCCTCAGAGTCAGCAGGAGGAGCCCTGCCGGGGGGCCGACCAGAGGCAATGGGCTCGCACGGCTGACTGTGAAGGGACAGGAGAACGGGCCATTCCCAACAGAGTGGATTGCTTTCGATCCATTTTTGAAGTTAATTAATTAACAATACAATTTAAAATTTTTATTTAAGCATCTGTTCAGTCAGTAAACACACAGACTGTCTGATCTGAGTGAAAACACCAGCGTGCAGGAAACGTGCAGCAGGAAACATCCAGGTTTTCCGAAGCAGGGCTTTGTCCCTGGGCTCCCTGGGCCTCACCTCACGGTGGAGAGTGGAGGAGTCCGGGTCACAGCTGGCCAACAGCTCATTCCAACAGTGTGGAACATCTTTGATGCTTATTTAAATGAAGGGCTTTTATGATCGTAAAAGATGGAAATATCCTCGTCTTCAGAGAAAAAACCGAGCAACAGTTCTCGAAGCCATTATTCTTGCAGAAATGTTTAGAAACAAGTCTTCTAAGACTAAACGTTCGCAGTTGGAAAGAGCGAGCGCAGCATATGCAGTGAGATACCAAGCGGACAGATGGAACAGTGTATCCATCCCTTGGGGTTGTTTGCAGATGACTGGCAGGAGAGGCGGCGTCCAGAGGGGTGCGGCCGGGCTGCGCATGCGCAGAGGCCCCGGGGAGCAGCTTGTGCGGTTACACGAGGTTTCAGGACCTCGTGTTTACACGGACCGTTTTTTATGAAAATACCACTTTGTTAAGAGCTGGATGGCAGTAATGTAAGAAGAAATTTCCACAAGATGTGAATGCATAGTGAGCACTAACGTGGAATTCTGAGTGACAAAATCCACAGTAACCCGTGTGTGTATCATTTACTAAGTACATGTCACCTCGGATTTCTTCTCAGTGTTCACTGAAGTGGTAAGACGACAAGAGGGAGAGAGTTAACCTAAGAAAATCAGTGGTTAGAATATGTATTTTTAGACAATTTAACAGTAAAACAGTTCTTTGAAAATGTGCTAGCATGTGTGTTGGCCTAGACAGGAAGAGGTTTGTTTGCATTTCTATATTCAAGGTTATTCTTCTTTACGGAGAATACAAAGCAGGATTGGTTGACTGGATTCATTGTTTTCTTTGATGAAAGAAGCAGGTACACTTGGCTTACTTCAGTGCTCGCTTTTTCAAGACCGAAGTTGATAGGAAGTAAGTGGGAGGCAGGTGGACTCCCCCTTCGCATCTCTGTGAGATGGAAAGGTTAATCAGGGTTAGGGATCACAGGAAGGTATCTGACTGTAAGAAGTCCTGAGCCCTCTGACACTTACTTTGTTTCTGTGTAATAAAAAATGCTGATAGTAGTGACAGAGATGCTGTGATCATAAGTAGTGCAGTAGTTTCTGACACTTAACTTCCCAGAGAGAGTAAAACAGAAGGCTAGAGGGACAAGTTTCTTTCTGTCAAAGCGCACTAGCGTCGAGCCTTCCCAGGGAGAGGTCAGACTGTACGTGGCCCCCTTTGCCTCCTTCGGATGTCTCGTGCCGCGGGTTTTCCTGGTGGTGTCTCCACCCTTCGTAAACACCCGGCGGACGGATGCACAAATGCAAACCACGGGGTTCTTGGAGTCACGGGACCCCGCTGGAAAGCAGATGCTCAGCTCCATCTCAGTCGGGGTGCAGCTCCTGAAAGGACAGGATCTAGGCCCAACGTCATGCACCTTTCAAGTGAGATCACTTTCCTTCACTGTAGGATTTTACCCAAACACACTGGTGAGAAGAATGTAAATTTTACAGAAGTCTTAAGACAGAAAACTTCAAGTAAATTTTATCAGTTGCTTCTGAGGGCCCGCCCGCAACTCCTTGGTCCATCTCCTGTGCATGTAGATTCTTCTGTAGATCAGAATCTGTAGAAATATTGCCCCTACACAAGAAATGTCTCCCATTTCTCCTTTATTGAGCTCCTTTTGTCTTGCAGTTTCTGTGGAATCAACTGCAGTTTTGAGGGTGTGAACGAAGTAGTTGCTTGTAGGCATTTGAGGCGTTCTTTTGTTCTCTTCGCAGGTGATCGTTCCTTCTCTCTGAGCTGCCGATGTGGTGGCAGGTACAGCGTTGGTGAGCAGGAGGCGGCAGCCATAGGCCTGGTTCCCTGTGACACGTGCTCGCTGATGGTGGAGCTCCTTCACGACAGCTGAGCTGTGCGGTGGCTGAGGTTGCCCCGTGCCCGCCCAGCCCCACCAGAAGCCGAGCGGGCTTCCAGAGAAGGGTTGCTGTCAGCCCACCAGGAGCCACCGGGGAGTAACAGAAAATGAACTTCTTCATTTAGGTGCACTTAGAATTCATGTTTACAGACTGCCAAAGAAAAGACTTCAACTTTTGTTTACTCCTTGGAAAATAAGAATTTTCTTATTTGAAATGAGCTTTTCTCCTGTTCTTTCGGCTACAGTGCTGTGGATTCCTTCACAGAGACTTGGGTTCTGATCTGAGACCTTCCAGCTGCTGCGGGCACAGGCCGGAGCGCCTCTCCGCCGGTCGGAAGCCCGGAGGAGCACGCAGAATGGCCCTCCGGGGAGGAGGGCTGGTGGGGCAGTGGGACAGTGCCTGGGGTGGGTAGGGAAGGGGAGGCAGTAGCTGGAGAAGCGCACTGTGGCCCCACAGCTGTGATCACTGCCATCTTCAAGTGCAGTGCAGGGAACGGAAGCTCAAAGAGAGCTTGATACAGCTGCTTCCCTTTCCTTATTGCAGCATCTTGAGATCAGACCCTCCCTGCCTTGTTAGTGAGTCACTGCTGGGATCATGGAATGGAGTTTAACCGGCTAGTGTCGTGGACTAGAGCATACTACATAGTGTTCCCTTACTTCTGTGTACAGTGCTGTCTTGCTTGTTGAATGGCTCCAAAGCTCAGACTGTCCACCATTTGAACAGCAAAATTTGCAAAAAATTGTGCATGGTGTTCATAACTTTGCTTGATAGTTGAGTTGAAAATTCAGCTTGAAAAAACTTGTGCAGGCCAAGTGAGGTATATGTTGCATCTCACCTTGCGTGGACCCAAAGGGGCAGAGCTTCAGTCTATAAACTCCAGTTTGGCCCAGACAACATACAGAGTTTTGTTAGTGGGCTAAAACACTCATCACTGCTGTTTTGAGGGGCTTTATTTGCATAAAATAACATAACCATGGTCCCAAAGAAAGTAATTGCAGTAAAGCTAAGAAGAAAACTGGAAAACACGATAGAGTTAAAGAAAACATTGTGAAATTTGAATCAGGTCGCTGCTTGTCTGACGTGCCGGCTGAATACAACATGGCTAAGTCGACATTATCAACACTTCTGAAAAAAATGTGATTGAAGAGGCTAATGTAGTGAAAGGTGTGAAATCGTTAACCACGTAACAACCCAGATTGGGCAAGAGGTTGGGAAGTTACTGTTAGTTGGGTAGATGAGAAACAACTGGGTGGCAGTAGTGTATACGAGACAGTGATACTCCAGAAGGCCAGACGCCTCCACAGTGATTAGCTGAAAACGCTCCTGGAGCAAGTGCTGAGCGACCTGAAGTGTTCAAAGCCAGCCATGGCTGGTCTGAAATATTCAAAAAGAGAACAGGCACACGCTGTATAGTGAGGCATGGGGAAGGGATGAATGCAAAGAAAGACAAAGCCAGTAAATTTGCAGCTCGATTTGCTGAATACATGGAGGCTGAGGGTTTTGTTCCCCAGCAAGTGTTCAACTGTGACAAAGCCAGACTTTGGGGGAAGGATATGCCCCATAGCACCTTCATTACTAAAGAGGAAAAGGCATTTTGAGGCCATAAGCCTATGAAAGGTGGACCTGCTCTAGTACTGTGTGGGAATGATAGTGGAGATTTTAAAGTGAAGCCTATGTTAGTGCACCATTCTGAAAACCCCTGTGTTTACTAGGTTACGACAGCTCATCCCATACTTTGCTACTGAAAATTTATACTTTAGCATAACAGTAGCTGGCTATGTGACTCAGCAGCTCCTGAGGGATATAGGAAGCAATTTTGTGTTTACTGACTTGGTATGACTAACAGCAAGGTGTGTGCAGAAGTAGCAAAGTAGGATTTTTATCCACATAATGTTCTAACAAGGTTTTGCATGTTTATCTGAGCATCATGGGGTAAAATACACCCACACCACTCTTCTGCTGTGTAAATGGAATGTGGGTGTGCTCACAGTAGCTTTGCCTGGAAAAGCAAAAACCCGTCTGCATTTACCCACTTGGCAGATGAATGGCAAAGCATGTACAGGAGAGCCAAAGCAGCAACAGGCGAGTTTTTCCATGAAATGCTCATTGCTAAATTTCTGTGCATTTAGGATTTGTTTTAAAGAAGGTTTTCTTTTGATTTTTCTCATATAAGTAGCTCAGTTCAGTACAATGGCACATGAAAAACCAGATGTGCAAGTTTTGAGACGTTCAAAATGAATCATCAGATTACTCATGCATGAATGATGATAATGACTCTGATGTTCGTCATATGAGCCAAAGTTCTCGTGATAGTGAAGTGGAGCAAGAATCTATGGATACAGGGCTGGGAGTATAGCTCAGTGGAATTGCGCCTGCCTGGCAAGCTTGAGGTCCTGTTAGATTCCTAGTACCAAAAAAAAAAAACAAAAACCTGTGGATACAGACACAGGGAATGCAGACCTTGACTCAGATGATGAAAAAACTGTGAGTACATATTTGACTAGTAGAAATGGTCACACGACCAAATGGAATAACCCAGTGTTAGAACTAGGTCCGAAAATACAGTGAGGATCTTCGCAGGGGTGAAACCCATTGGACAGACTGCCAACACTGCCATTTAGTGTTGCAAATTATAACCGATGAAATGATACAAGATGTTATGAAATACACAAATGCTGAAATACAAGTAAAACACCCTGTATGCACCAATGTATTTATGATGACACCTCACTAGCTGAACTGAAAGCATTCACAGGTCTGTAAAAGACTTGTGGAAAAGCAGTGGGTTGTCTGAGGTTTGTAGAGTAACAGTGACACTGAGATTTAGTTTCCTTCAAAATTGCCTGAGTTTTGATGACAAAACCACCTGCTAAGAAAGAAAAAACTGATAACCTGGCTGCTATCTGCTTATGGTTTGAGAGAGGTGGATCGTTGCCAAGCATATATACCATCTGAATACATGACTGTCGAATATATGGCATAAAAATGTATGCCTATGTAGATGCAGACTTACTATGCTTTCAATTTAGACATTTATCCTGAAACTCAGCAACTAGGTCCTTGTTCATATAGTAATAAACCAAATGATGTTCTGAACAGACTTGTGGCTCCCATCTTCCAAACTAATCGGGATGTGACATTCAACAATTGGTTTCCTGGTTTCCAATTGATGTTAACAGCACAAGCAGAACAGCACATGAACTGTACCCAGGAACAAAGCAGAAATTCCAAATGTTGCAATTTCAAAACAGAATTGTATAGTACGATCTTCGGATTTCAGAAATATGTAAAATTGGCTTCCTATATGGCAAAGACAAAAACTGGTAACTGCCGATGTCAACATTGCACCAGGATGGAAATACTGATAGGGAAACCTCAACAAAATGGAAATCTAAATGGTAACTTTCTACAACAAAACCGAAGGCAGAGGTGTTGGTAAGGAGTCACGCAGCAATTATGATGTCACTCAAAACACACAGCACTGGCCAATGATTGTGTTTTACTTGGTCCTAAATGTGTGGCATAAATAGTTTGGTAGTTTGTAAAGAAAATAACAAGTGCAAGATATCACCGAGAAATTGTTTTAGAAGATTGGGACTGGAGCTCATGAAAGATTATTTACAGCAGAGGAAAAAAAGAATGTTTCTGTCCAGGGAACTACGCAAAAAAACTGTGGCGCGCACTGGTGAGCCAACAGATGAAGAGGCAAGCGCAGCATCACAGAGACCTAGTACAACAGGAAAACCAAAACGATGTCAGTGGTGCCCCACAGGGAGGACAGGAAAACACAGTGTGCTATCAGTGCGACACTTGTATATGGAACACGGTTCTCACATGTGAAGACAGCCTTGGATGTGACAGTTGAAGCAAAGATTATTTTTGTAGTAAACTTCAGTTTGTATTTACGTTGTAGTTCACATAGGTTTTTATTTCTAATGTTACATTTTAGGTTTTGTAAGCAAGTACACAGCTGATGTGAAAATATTTATTCTAAATGCAATACATGTGAAGAATTTAATACTTTTATTGGTATTTTATGTTCCTATTAACTGCACTGTATAATATGATAAGAACCTCCTGACAAAACAGCAAGACCACTGAGATGTCAAGTATGTCTTACAAAAAGGAAAGCAAGCCATGTGCTGTCAGTGAAAGCAGTATGTGTGTACGGAGCATGCTGCTGGCATGTGTGAGGACTGCCTTAGGTGTGATACTTGAAAATTTTTTGGGTAGAATTCTATTGGTATTTTCATAGTGCTTCATGTAGGAATTTATTTCTGTTCTTTTTAGACTTAGTACATCAAAAAAGTTGATGTTGAAAATTTTGATGCTTTTTATAAACAATAAATATTAAAAATTCAGTACCTCCTGTTAAGTGCTTATTGTTTAATACAGTAAAATTAACAAAATTATAATTACTAATTCATGAATAAAGTATTCATGGGTATTCACGTTTATCAATGCACCTTTATGACAAAATTGGTGTGCGCCCCGTGGGCTACACAACAAAACATAATGAGAAGTAAGTTCAGTGTGGGGGGGGTAATTAAGCGTGGGCGGTCAGACCACTTTTCACTGAGTGGGCACATGAAGTGCTTGGACCTAGTGTAAGGAAATACTTGCAGGAGAACAGCTTGCCTGTAAAATCACTCCGCCCATGAGCAGCGCTCCTGCTCATCCTCCAGGCGTGCAGGGCGAGTCAGCCGGTAAATGCTCCCTGATCACTGTTAAGTTCTTGCCCCTGAACATGACTTCTCTCATCCTCCATGGACCAGCAAGTCATTGCTAATTTCACAGCACTACTCCAAAGCACCATCCAGCGGCTCTGAAATACCCGCGGGCACCAGCAGGCCCTCCCAGAGGTCTGGTGGAGTCCTGCACTCCTCGCGGCAGTACCCTCTGCACGTGGCCTGGCGCAAGTTGTGGCCTGGAGCTGGGCGGAGACTGGAGGCTCCCAGGAGGAGCCGGCTGGCTGCGGTGTGGAGTTGGTGACAACTCAGGAGTCCCAGGGCGTCTGAGGAAAGCGCCTGGGGAAAGGCGCACGCAGCCGGCTCCTTCACACTGGAGGGGCTGCTGCATGGAGGGGAGCACAGCCCCGGTAAGGCGATACACAACTGTGGCCTGGCAGATGACCATGCTGCCTCTGACAGCTGTTGCTGAACCCTTTTTCAGTGAGAAAAGGTGAAAAAGACGAAGAGACATGCCCCAGGAAGTGCATGTTCCAGTCGCTCCGGAAGGCGCTTGCCCCCGGAAATGACGTTTCTCTGCCTCTCCCGACTCCACTCCAGCTTCCGGTGCCAGGAAGCCTGCAAGTAAAGGAAAGCACCTGGACAGACTTTTAAAATTTTATTCATTGTGTTTTGATAGTGTACTACGTTTACTATGCTTAGATGCTTTAGGGGAATTCCCACATCTAGGGCTAACTTGTTTTTAAGTCCTGGAAAAATGAATTTGTAAGTGTAGTTTCAGGGCCTCAGAACCAATTTTTTGGCTTTTCATTATTTCTCATGGGAAAA
This sequence comes from Chinchilla lanigera, assembly GCF_000276665.1. Classification (NCBI taxonomy): domain Eukaryota; kingdom Metazoa; phylum Chordata; class Mammalia; order Rodentia; family Chinchillidae; genus Chinchilla; species Chinchilla lanigera. The sequence continues at coordinate 9,782,688 of NW_004955476.1, forward strand.
AACGTTTTCAGTTCTTGAACTCTGCGGTGTCCAGACACGCATCTGGGGCGCATTGAGTTTCACAACAGAGGCATCACTGTACCTCACATTCTGTATACACAGTTGTTATGGTTGATACAATGTGTCAACTTGGGGAGTCTAGAGGTTTGGCTAAGTGACTCAGCAGTTCTACATCTGGGGGTGAAAAGGACATGCCCTGACTCTTCTGGGATGTTGTTCATTGTGTCAATTTAGAAAGTTTAAAAGGTTAAGTATGTGACTCAGCAGGGAGGCAGGGTGCTTACTTTATATTCATCCTGAGCCTGTGCAAAGAGGAGGGCATGGAGATTATGTGAGTGCTACACGCCCCCATGGCCATTGTTGGGGGCTTTTAGCCAGATTTATGTTAAAAATCAAGAGCAAAGAGCCCAACAAGATAATTTAAAATGTTATGTTTGGCCAGAAAACCGACAAAAACCTGCAATAAAGCTGTGGGCTGCAAAGATAAGGCTAAGGAGATCTCCACTACTTTAAAAAAAAAAAGCAAAGAGACGGCCTGAGTGCATAAAAAAAAGCAGCAAGTCTCCACCTTTCACAGCCTCAAAAGTGCAAAGGTGAAAGATCTTGCCTTAAAAAAAAACGCAGAGTGCCATGTTCCAAAATGGCGGCAGAGGCTGCACCAGGTTCCAAAATGGCGGCAGCATAAAAAATGGCTCCTCAAAATTAGACAGAGTGCCCAGTGATCCAGGCACTCGACCCCTATGGCCAAGAGAGGGGAAAGTTTGGCTACTGCTCCAGGTGGCAGCAAACCTTGGCATCATCCACGTGACACTGGTTTTCAATACATACAAAATACAAGAGTTCTGAGGTTAAAAAGACTTCCATCTTGATTTCAAAAGGCCTGAGAGGCCAGAGTCTGTCCCTAAGAGAGCAGTATAGAAAGCTATAAATATGAAACAAAAGGTTCAATAGAGACCTCAAAAGTTTAAAAAAGCCAAAAAGTAGAGTGTCTAAAAAAAGCTACCAAGAGAGAGCAAAGTGGGCCCCTCAAAAAGCCATGAGAGCTATAACCACTAAAAGTGCCATAAAAATAAGACTCATATAAGCCCTTTAGAGCTCACAATGTGCCACAAATTACTTCAAATACTAAACATAAAACTACAAGACATAATGTTAGCCCTACTAAATTTTAAACTTGCTTTAGTCCCAATACTTTATATCCCCATTTAAACTTTTAAAAATAATGTTTATTTTATACCATTAAATGTTAAAAACATTTAGCTTTTCATTTATACAAAGGCTTACAACTAAAAATTTACCTTACATCTTAAAAAAAATACTTAAACTTTTAAACAATACTAAAACTATTAAAATTTTAACTCTTACAAATCAAATGCCTTTTACATAAAAAATACATGTCTTTAAAAAACAAAACATTATAGTTCTAATAAAATGTCTTTATATCTAAAAACTGGTTTAAAAACGTGTCTAATTGCCAAGTTAATAAAAAACATTGTTATGGTTGATACACTGCATCAAATTGGCGAGTCTAGAGGTTTGGCTAAGTTGTTTTCTCCACCACCTCCCTTCTGCTCTTGTTACTTTGCTGTTCTACTGCCATAAACTGTTGCCCTCTGCCATGTGCCATTTGCCACCCTAACTTAGAGCCAGCCAAACATAAACTAAAACCTCCAAAGACTCTAAGCTAAATAAACTTTTCCTTCCTTCATTTTGAGTGTTAGATATTTTTATCTCAGTAATAAAAAAGAACTAAGACAACAATGTAAGGCAGAATCTCAAGTCCCTCCCGGGACCCTTGCTCGGTCGCTGGGGCTTTCCTGCTTCTGATGTGCGGGCTGCAGGGAGCTGGGCAGCTCTCACTAGGATCACGCCTGGCGTGGCCCGGCCGAGCTCAGAGTAGTTACACACTGACTGGAAAATGCAGCGGACAAACGGAGCACGTTCAGAATGAGTAGGTTGCCTTTCACTTCAGCTTTATTGGACCTATCACACCAAAATTTCAAAAGTGAGGCAGTCATCCAGGTTTCCTCCCAAAATGTTTATCACTATAAAATTTAGATAACTTACTCTGCCCTACTTTTTTGTCCCGGTATTTTGAACTAACTTGCAGAGTGTGTTGCTTATTTTGTTTAAGAATTTAAAAAACAAAGTAAATATCCAATCGTTTATTGGTAAGGTAAGGTAAGCGCATGGTTCCAGCTTCAGTTGTAAATTCACTGGCCCAGCAGATATTCATCAGGTCAGAGGAATAAATGCTTGTCAGTCATCAGAAAACCGGTGGCCATTGGGGCTGTCACGCAGAAACCCGAAGTCACTCAGAGGCCAGATCTGTAAAACCCATAGGAGGTGGAGACAGTCAGCCAGGTGATGCTGTATCCGCACCACTCCCTTTCCTCCTCGTCCCTTTCCTGTGACAGTACTGCTTCCTCCTCGCGCATCAGCCATGAATACATTTCCGCCACAGTGAGACTCCAGAGAAAAGCTGTTGACGTATACTACTGAGTTCAGACCCAAGTGTGCAAGAGCTTGTGTGCATATGAAGGTGTGGGTGTGGGTGTGTCAAGCGAGTGTGAACTACCCTTCGAACTCAGCTGCTGCAGGTTTAACATGGAAGTCCTCTCACTGCCGCAACTAGCCCTTCTCATCCCCCGTCCTGCTGGCGCCCGAGGCAGCGAAGGTGGCGCCGTCCTCAGCCCTGCGCCCTTCCCTGCACGGCCAGAGCTGCTGCAGATGCTCGTCCACATGTTCCCAGGGCGGTGCTAACAGGTGACAGTGCAAGAGAGACTGCAGACTTGGGGAAACCTGAAAGGAAGTTTGCTCAGGCTACAGCGAAGGAATCGGAACTTTATTATAAAAATCCGTTCTCGGTCACCTCCCTCTGTGAGAGCTAGAGGGTGGCGAGCTATCCAGGCCCGTGAGCGCATGAAGTGCGGGTACTGCAAGCAGAAGCCTCACCAGCCTACACGTCACAGTTCATCGGGGGAAGCTCGGAGAATGAAAGCACCATTTCAAGCAGAAAACTGTACCTTAAAAAAGATGCGTCCTCTTATCAGTCCATAAGGGATGGGTCCATAGCACCTGGAATCTGTGGAGTTCTGTAGGTTGTCACCTTCTAACCAGACGTGGCCCATGGGCACCTACAGGTAGAGGAGAAAGTGACCCCTTTAAAACACTTAACGACTTGGGCACCATCACTAAGAAGCTTGCCATAAAATACATACACATCCTGAGACTGGCGGTTTAGTTTTCACTTCTCACACAATGAAACAACTTACTAAATATGAAGGATTTGAAGTGTTTAAAAGACCCACCCCTTATCATATGGTTCTCAAACCTTTGCTATATAAATCCCAAACTGAGATTGTGAGAGATCAACACAATGTGACAGAATCATTAATTTAATAGACTTCAAAAGAGGTCATGAGGATGCTGACCGGAAACGTGCCCTCCCGTCTCAGCGACGGCGTACGCAGGCAGTCACTGCACGGCCTGGGGCCAGCTCCAAGGCCAGCCCTCTTCGACGCTCATGACGAACTGGATGGTAATTGATCCTGACACCAATTACACACAATCTCGTCACTGTAGAGGGGCCTGTCAGGGTTCTCATTAAGAGCCTGCTCTGCCTTTGTGCGGCCCTATCTTCCTGCATTATACTTTGATAATGACCGTCCAGAATCACAAGGAGCCATTATAAAATTATTAGTTGTAAAATTAATGATGGTGACCTTCCTAAGTGGAGAAGCCCTGTCTCACAGGGCCCATGTGTGAGCTGGTACATACATTTAAATTCTTACTCACTGACCACCATATTTAGGGTACAACGTTACTTTCAAAAAAATGCCCTCTTGCCATAGCAGCCACTTGCTTGCTAGCGTCTGTTCTGGCCACGTAGATTCAAAGATCACTCTCCGGGGACAGTGTAAAAGTGCTCTTCGGAAGCTTTTCATTTGACAGCTTGTTACCCAAGAAAGCTGAGTTACTGATGAGACAAAACTGATCTATTGGGAATGAATTTATTTTTGTTTTGTTCAGTAAGGTTGAATAGGAGACACTGACATTTTCTTTTGTGTGACAAATTACCTTTGTGAAAAATCAATTGATACAAGCATATAAAATTTTAAATTCACTTTAAGAGATTATGATTCTGTAATGTATCATGTAGAAACATTTGCCAAAATCCTCCAAGTTAATTCTTTGCATTTAGATGTACTTAAATGTGAAATTCTATTTTACAGAAAAAGGATGTAGGTTTACTGAAGGAGTATCAGAGCCAGGTGTGGTCCCCAAGTGTAATCCCAACCCTCAGGCAGGCTGAGGCAGGGGTTTCAAGTGCAGCCCCGTCCTGGGCAATTCAGCACCACAGCCAGACCCTGCGTCACAGTGTCAAATAACGTCTGAGGATGTGGCTTAGTGTGAAGGCTCTGAGTCAAGTGCCTGCTACGTAAATAATTCAATATAAAGGGTGGAGGTGAGAAGAGAAGAAGAAATGTATGATAGGATGTGAGATAACTCATTTTTATTAGTGGACTATGTTTTACGTCCGAGGGCCAACAGCAAGGCTAGTTGCTTCCTATATAATGAGACAGACTTTTGTGCAATTAAGTAGAAGTCTGCCCAAGCAGAGAAATGAGTATGCCTCAGGGCATAAAAGAAATCAAAAGACAATACCAAACTCAGAAAAGCCCTGTATAACATATTTGGAAGAAGTTACAAGGTGAAGATTTTGTGCTTGTGTTTCCCGTTTCTCAAAAGGTGCTTGTTCCCGAGTTTTAGAAATAAGCAGTAAGTAAGGAAGAGCAATAAAAGCCAAAGCAAACCATTCTACAGTCCAGTACTGCAGCGTCCTGCCCGTCCAGGGAAGTCTTTGTCCACTCGCTGGCCGCAGACCAGGTCTGGTTGACACTTTCCATCCCCAGCTTCCCCCAAACATGTGCGCCGATGCCAGGTTCTCTTGGGTCAGGTCATTCGCCATCAAAGCTGGCCTTGCGAGCTGCTCCGTTTCTAACGTGCTTTTTCTTGCGTGGCTTTTGCGTCCGTCTTCTTACGTTATGATGGACTAAGGCAGAAGGCAGTAACACCACGGTTTTAACTGTCAATGTGACTGCAAAAAACGGTACTTTGTGTATTTGCTTTTGTCTTATGATGAATGAGGCAAAACCTTGCTTCATGCATTTAGAAAACAAACGTAGTTGGACGTAGTGGTGCAAGTTTGTAATCCCCACTACACCTGAGGCTGAGGCAGGAGAACTGCAAGGTGTAGGCTAGCCTGAGTAATTTACACCCAAAATAAAAATTCATAAATAAGGGCTAGGAATGTAGCTCAGTGGGAGAGCACCTAGCAGGAGGGAAGCCTTGAATTCAGCCCCTAGCAGCACACACACACACACACACACACACACACACTGCACTGAATTCAGTGCTTTTTCTGTGACCTCCCAGTGCCCTCTGAGTTGATCTTTTCCACTCCTCATTTCATAGGTGTTTTTTAAATACTGAGATTAGCTTTTTGAGATAAAGATGACAAATACACATCTGTCACTTCTCTTATCAATCTTGCTTTTATGACTTCTAGATTTTCAGTCATGCAAAACTTCTACTGTTTCATATTTTAACGTTTAATTATTTTATTTGGGGGATGTATCCTCAGAGATGCTCTACGGTTTGGGATATTAACAATTTTTTTTTTCCTCTTTTGTACTGGGGATTGAAATCAGAGCCTTCACACTAAGCTGTATCTCAAGGCATGTCTTCAGACAGGGTCTTGCTAAGTTGCCCAGGTTGGACTTGAACTTGAATCCTCCTGCCTCGGGCTCCGGGACTCTGGGGTCACAGGCAGCTTTTATTAATGCGAGGGCTGGCGGAGTAGCACCGGTAGCATCCCTGCCCGGTACACTCAGAACCATGTCTGAGCCCAGCACCACTGAAGAAAGCAATTGTTCATGTAGCAGGTGATTCAGTGCTCTGATGTTTTCCTCTGCGTTATTCTCTGCACTGGTTTCCAAAGGCATTGCACCTATGCCTGCTTTTGTGCGTATGAGCTTTGGGGTCTCAAGAATTTCCTTATAAACCTGCAAGTGTTCCTTCTATAATACATATTACAAATACTTCCTCCGCCCTAGTTTTGTCTTTTCATATCATGTTCCACAAAGTTTTGATTTTTATAGCTAGGTGTGGCTCAGTGGTAGAGCACTTGCCTAGCATGTATGAGGCCCCAGCACTGCAAAATCAGGAAAAAAGAAAACTTTGTATTTACGTGCACATTCGAGCACTTCTGATGTTTTATTCTGCTGTGACCAAGCATCAGTCCCCTCCCTGTCTTCCGGTCGCAAGACCCTCCTTTCACATTTCTTGCAGGGTAAGTCTGCTGGCAATGCATCTCTCAACATCCTGGCAACATTTACTTTTGTTTGAAAATGTCTTTAATTTTCCACGATTTTCCAAAGATCCTTGCACGGAATACAAATCCCAGACCGACAGTGAGCACCTGGCACCCTGACGCCTCCAGTCTCGTTTCCCTCATTTTCTTACTGTTTAGGACGATGGAGCAGCAGCAGCTCCGTTGACGTGGCGCATGTAATGTCTTTCTCCTCTCGTTGTTCTGAAGTCTTTCTCTTTATCTCTGGCTCTGCAGACCCATTCTGAGGCTCCCCGGTTTGACTTCTTTTGTATTCATTTTACCTGAACTTGCTGGATCTCCGGCTTAGTTTTGATCAAATTGGGAAAAGCAAGAGATCCCTTCTTCTTCTCACTCCCTGCAGCCTCTGTAACATGGATGTTGGTCCGTTTAACACTGTCTTACAAGTTACTGTGGATACTCAGTTTTTTTCTAGACTTTTTCCTTTCCTTCAGTAAAGTTTGTATAAATTTTACTGCTACCCTCACATTTACTGTCTTTTCTTTTGCAGTTTCTAATCCGCTTGGAGGCGTCTAGTGTATTTGCAAGCTGTAGAAGTTCCGTTCGCTCCTGTCTTACGCTTGTGTTCTTCCCTGTTACAGGCTCAGGCACACCTCGCAGCGGTTCTGTGCACTTGCCTTGGTCACCTCGGGTCTGCGTCACTGACAGGCTCCTACTTAAGGCTTGCGCGTCTGTCCCTTCACGCTGAACGTGCCGAGGCCTGGCTGGCGTGGGGAGGCGGTGAAGCTGGCTGTGACTGGCCGCTTCCTTCGCAGCGTGTCTGGAAGCTCTGACGCTGCGGGGTGGGGGTGGGGGTGGGCGGCGGCGGCGGCGGCGGCTCTGCAGACTGCCGTGTCACAGGCCGGGAACTTTCGGACTCAGTTGCCTCGGTCACTTCCCTCGGCTCAGTTTCCCCGTTTGCCGGGAAGCAGGCACCATCTCGCACTCAGCCCCAAAGCCCAGGAAGGAAGACCTCGCTGCAGCTCGCGCGTCCTTGCTGTGCACCCAGCATGCAGCCTCCTCTGTGGCCTGTCTCCTCCGCTCAGCCGCCTCCGTGGGCCACGCCGGCCGCCCTACTTGGGCTGGGGTCTGAACACAGCCGTGGCCATGGCTCGCTTTGCTCCTCCTCCTGCCAGGGACGGCTGGCTGTGCAGGGCCTGCGAACGGGTTTCCCATCCACCTCTGTCCCGCCTCCTCAGGTGCCGGGGGCAGGCCCACTGCCAGTGCTTCAACTGCCTGGCCCTCCTTCTTAAAGCACTTTGTAATGCTATAAAGAGAATCCCTTGGGCAAGGACTAAAGTTCTTTTTTATTTTTTGAGACAGGGCCTTGCTATGTGGTTCAGGCTGGTCTTGAGCTCACTATGTAGCCCAGGCTAGCTTCAAACTCATAGCGATCCTCCTGCCTCAGCCTCCCCAGTGCTGGGGTGACAGACATCTGCCACGATGCCTAGAACTGGGATTTTCAATGTGAAGTTGAGTGTTAGCATCGTGAAACTCGTGTGTCCAGCGTACTGCCTGTATTTTGCTTTCCCGTTTCCCTACTGCAGGCTGGAAAAGATCTGCCTGACTCAGCATGATCGCTAATACTGTGCACTAATAAAAAAGTTCACTCAGTCCTGGACGCACTTGAGATTAGCAAGAGTACAAATGTTCTCCAGCAGGAGGGTCAAATAAAGTGTAGTTAATTTATAAGATCAGCTCATCAAAGCAACAAAACAAAAATCGAACTAATGGAGAGATTTCTCAGACGCAGTTAAAGAAAAAAAAAAAAGTTGCAGGGCATGGTGTACAAATGTTATAAATGTTTGCTTTTTAAATTTCAAAAGCATTTTTATAATGCTACAGTATGTCAGGTAGCTGATCTAACAGCTTGTACAGACAGTCCCAGCACTTGTGTGAGCGTCTTAAAACGCTTTCTCTTCTCAGTGACACTTCTGCTTTTCGAAGCAGCACAGAAACACCGCCATCAGGACGCAGGCTGGGAAACGCTGTGCAGTTTTCTGTTCATTTTGTTTGGTCTTCGGCAGCGCAGCCACAGAGTGACCCAACTCGCAGCGCATGACACAGTTAGCAGCACCGCCGCCAGACACCTACCAGAAAGCTCACGCATCGCCAGAGAACGCACCAGCCATCTCAGCTGGGGCTGGAAACACAAAACCTGACCAAGTCCGGGGTGAGGCAGAAGGCAGCGTGGGTACTGCCCATTGGGTTAACCTGGTTATCTCTGAAGCTGAAAATTCGAAGCCGGTAAGAGAAAACATTTTTATGATAGGATAAGCTGGTGGATGGAAATGTATTTTAAAGACACTGTAATATCTTTACCACGACATCTGAAAAGTACCCCAGTTAACAAGTGTTTCCCAAGTGGCTTAGAACAGAAACCCTAATTCTGTTTGTGTAGGTCTGCCGTGTGCCACCCCGAAGAGTGCACGGACTGAGTGAGAATACATAAATGCATGTCTTCAGTGAATGGCACAGACGGACTGGTTTTCCTCTGGCTCAAATCTCAACCTTCCAGGTGCCTTGGATACGGCTGGCCCCTGAGGGCTGAACTGGAAAGCAGTAGAGAGAACTCTGAGATCCCCTCTGTTAACAATGGTGAGATAAAAGGTTGCGCTGAGCCCAGGCTCTGTGTGACTGGTAACATCCCGGCTGGAAACGTCATCGGTAAGGAATTGGAGTATGACCTTCTCCTAGCACCCGCAAGCCAGTGACAGACACGTGGAAACAGGAGGACACTCAAAGCCCGAGCCGTAGTTAGAAGACGTCCCTAGCACAAAGGCAAGGAGAACTGAGTAATCTCTAACCACACAGGTCTGCAGCGTGCCACGTGCCAGACCCACCCATGCCCCTCCTGACTCTCTGCCAGGCACCTCGTCCACACTCCGCCTCCGTGAGCTCAGCACGCGAGGCGGTGTCACACTGCGGGCCCAAGGCCAGGCGAGTGACCGTGGAGTGTCATTTCTAGGGACAGGGACACAGGGGCTAGTGACGTGATGATTCCCACGAGTGCTACTCTACATGGGCTGCCGCTGCTTCTCCCCAGTTAAGTCCTGCCCCACTGCGCCTATCCGTGTCATGCCTCGGGGCCATTACTGCCCTTCTCTCTTTAAACGTGGGGCTGCCTGCTGTAGCCCCAGCACTCTGCAAGGCTGAAGCAGGAGGATCCAGCCTGGGTAATTTAGTGTGGTGAGCTGGGGATATAGCTCGGTGGCACAAGCACCTGCCTGGCAACCTCAAGGTCCTGAGATCGATTCCCAGTACTGGAAAAAAAAAATTTCCTTTAGCGTGGTGAGACTCTGTTTCAAAAATAAGCAAATAGTGCCAAGGGCCCTGGGTTCAATTCCTAGTAATAAAAAGACAAAAAGGCCACTTTAGGTTCACAGCGGGTCATGGCCAAAGAGCACACCACTTCCACAGGCTGCACTTCGGCGTGAGGGTGAGGGTGTGGCCAGGGACAGGCCTTTCGCTCCTGGCTCTCTGCAGGGTGGACTGTGGCTGTGCTCCTCCCCTTCTCCTCTGGCTGCAAGAGGAGCTCAGTGGGGCTGCTGGCTCATGGGTAGACACAGTCCCCAGCACCAGTCATCGCTAAGCCCCGAACACAGCCCTGCAACCTCCTAGGTAAGAGGCCTCTCCTGCACAGCAGAGACCAGCGTGCACCTCAGGAGACCAAGGGAAGCAAATGAGCACAGACACTCCCGCGCCTGCCCATCAGAGGAGCACGACAGCGGCGGCCCGCCTGCACGCCCTGCACACCCGGGCTCGCCTCCTCCCCCTCTAAGGAGGACCACTCTCCGCAACCTGCAGTGTGCACCAGGATTTGCCTGTGATTACCGTTTTGGCTATTTCCTTTTATACTGCATTCAGTGAGTCATATCGCTCTACTGCTAGCCAAGTCTTTGAACTAAACCTGCTCTAAATAAAAATGTACAATAACTGTAAGAGTCACTGATTTAATGAAATTCAGTTGTTAGTGATTAAGACTACCGTTTTCTAGCCTCTTAACGGGCAGCACCATCAAGCCATGACTTGAATTCTTGGGTCTTTCCTTACGAAGTGTCCGCTTCTCTGGAAAACTTGCCCAAGGAGTGAGGGGTGCAGGGTTGGGGCCAAAGCCAGGATACGGGCCTTTCCACTCAAGGGATCGGGGACCAGTGTCTCAGTCTCAAAGCAATGGACCTTTTCATCCTCCCTGCTTGTTCTGTGTGTACAGACTGCCTGCCCTGGTCTGAGATTCAACAAGGCATTTTATGTTCTCACCGGGAGACTGTGAATCTCCACTCTAGTTGCCCCATTACAGGCAAGGAGTCTAACTTCATGCCACACAGGGCCTCGCAGGGAGAGCCGAGCAGGGAGGCGAAGTCCTGAAATAATGCGTTTTCTGTGCTGTCAGAAACAGTCTGAAGCAGCTGGCAAACCAGATGCACACTGTGTAAGCTGTTTCCACCGGAAACTTTATTTCTGTCACTGCACATAATTCTGCCCCAAATCCAAACTCATCACCACATGGATTTACTGTTATTACAGATGAATCTCTATGAGTTCCTTGAAATCTACTGTCCTTGTACATACCTGCTTCCGAGAGACAGGCTAGAAAACATTTGTATCCAAAATGGCATGAGAAACAACACTATCAGCAGAAGAGTCCCTACTTCAAAAAAGAAATGATGGAAATTACGTATGTTGGTCTTTCTGTACTGGTGTTACTACAGTATTTTTTTAAAAGTCACTGTCGCATGTTTTTCTGTGACAGACACTTCTTGTGTTTTACTCATCAAAACACAACTCTAATGCTCCAAACCCTGCATGCTATTTCAAATGAAATCTAGCTTTGTGAATACAGAATTGCCAGTTAGGCAGGTGGGTGACAGATGAAATTTTCGGGCTGATGCATTATTAAAAAAAAAAGTATATGAAGATCCCTATGAATGGAGATCCCTATTTTAGGGTACCCTAAAACTGAGACACCGTGGGGAATCACGGAAACTGCCCCGCACGTCACTGGGGACGACAGCTCAACTTTGCCACCTGCTGAAATAAATTCAGTGGTTACTGCAGCAACCTGAAATATACTCTCTCAGGCAAACTAGATTGCTACACTTGTCTGAAACTGAATGTACCTCTCCATTTCTGAACCTCCCGTCTCTCCACAGCCCTATTTTGCTGACCACGTGCCCCTGCCGCCAAGGCTAATTTGGGTGTCACCGCTAGGCTGTTCCATTTCCCTTCCTTCTGGCAGCCAGTCCCATCCTGATGGTCTCTTACTCTCTGCAATCTTGTGTTTCTTGCAGTTCTCACTGTTATCATCTCTACCACGGCTCAGGCACAGCTGGTTAACTGAGCTTGCTGCCCCAAGGTCTCTCCACACCATCCGTTTAACACTCCACGTCGGAGGAGCATGGTATCTTCAAAGCCAGGTCTCAGCAGGTGATTCCCCCGTCTGAGACACGCAGGGAGCCCGTTCCTGCTCTCACCAGCCACTCTCTCCTACCGCATCTTCCCTCCGCGGGAGCCGACTTCTGGCAGCTCCCCAAAGCCCAGGCTGCGTCTGTCTGAGCCCTCGCCCTTGGAATGTGCGGCTCGCTTTGGGTACTCTCCTCACCCTCTCCCGCCTCCACTCAGTCTTCTCCTGCCCAGTCTGGACTAACTGTCTACCCCAGTCTGGAAAAGTATCCGGTGCTCGGCACAGGTCCCTGTGCCCAATTGTTACATCATGTTACAGACCCCGTCTGCTCCTCCAACTTGCCTGCCAGCCCCAGTCCAGTCCAGTAGCCACTGGTCAGCCGTGTGGTGATTTAGGCTTCAACGCCCATGGAGAACAGAGCTCAGTTCCTGGGCCACACTGGCCACACTGCACGTGCTCAGCAGGCACGCCCCGAGGCCCCAGGGGAGGGTGCAGACAGAGTACCCCACTGCTGCCAAGTCTTGTGGTCACCGCTGAGGGCAGGGCCGAGTCCACCTCACGCAGTGCTGACCCTCACTGTGGGCTTCACGCGTTAGGAAATGAATGAAGGCACAAGTAAGTCAAGTGGGAGAGCGGAGTGCCTTGGCCTGCATCAGCCTCCTGACAGCCTCCGCAGTCTTCCCTCCTGCCCATGCTGTCAGGCCTCTTGAAGCCAGACCAATGGAGAAGACAGCTCAGTGCTGGGCCAGCCCTGCCCCCAGGCGCCCTTGACTTTCTTCCAATGTGAGAGCTGGGGCGGACTCCCCAGCTCGCGAGGACGTGGTGCTCCAACGCTTCTGATTTACAAGGCTTATGGCAGCAAGGTATAGAAGCTGATGCGGGTCTCAAACGCCATCCTGCTCTTTTCCATTGTTCGCCCACAGCTGTAAGTGTTTCCCTAAACTCTCAGAGCTCAGTCTCCTCTCAGGCTGGCTGCTGGGTCTAGAGGGACGAAAGCCTGACTTGTGCTGCGGAGTGAGGTGTATGTAGTGCGTGCTGCGGTCAGTCAGCATCGACCCAGAGGAGAACACCCTCACGCGGCCTGTGCAGCAGTACAGTGCCAGTATCTTCCTGCTAACTTCACACATGCAACTGTACCACTGCCGGTGTGGCGGGTGTTTTTGCCTTCTGAGACAGGGTCTCTCTATGCAGTTCAGGCTAGCCCTGAACGTATGCCAGCTCTGCTGCTTCAGCCTCCTGAGTGCTGAGATTCCAGGCATGCCCCACCGTACCTGGCTTGCATACTTGCTTTCATGTCATTCCAATTCCCATTTTTCTTCTGAGTACAGGACAGTTTGGTCTAAGATTGAGTGGGTCATGACCACAGTTAACCTGTCATAGTTCAGTTACCCAAAGTGATAACACAAGAATTTTATTGTGCTGCTGATGCCAAGACTTCTGAGCCCACTGCATCTGGTCAGCAGTGGTGTTCCCAGCAGGCCGGGTAAAGACGACTGTCCCGATTGGACAGCCTCACAGCACCTGGATTATCCGCATTACCAACACAGCCTGGAATCCGGCTCAGGTGTTTATACTCAACGGCAGGGTTACAATTTCTCTCTTACTTCTTCCAATTACTTTTAAGCAAGTGAAAGTATGTAGGCCTCAGATAAGGCAGACAAAAATAAGTATTTACATTTTATTGAATTCTATTCTGCCTCCCTAGATTCACATCAGTAGCACTGACTTTTTAACTTTGCTTAAAATATTTTTGCGTAAGTAACATGCATCCATTTCAGGACAACTTGCTACGCTTCAGTAGAAATGCTAATCTTCATATATACACATACCTATTTTCAAACATACAAAATAAAACATATTACTACGAAACAAAACTGTAAACCACATAATATTAAACTAAGTGCAAACCATTCTGAGAATGCTCCTAGAACAAGTCAGGAACTGCTAAAGCTGAGGCTGCCCTACGAGGTGCTGCCGCGCTGCTCACTTCCGGAGGGAAGCACTCCGGACTGGCCAACAGGCCATCAATTTATCTTTAGAGCTGCTCAGGCTGCGGGAGGAACAGGGCGGCGCGCTCCGTCCAGCCGCAGGGTAAACACACTTCCTCCCCAGCAGCCGCAATCAAGGCATTAGCAGAGCAGAGGAGCTGATTGCGCTGGAAGCCGTTGCTGAGAAATGGAAATGGACCGCAGGGTTTTATCACTAGAGTCTGCAGAAAGCCAGCCCCTTGTTTGGATACCCAAGCCCTCCTAAGTGACATTATTAGGCAGTCCTTCTGTTTAAATGACATGAGGATTTAGTGTATCAGCAGCTTACCCTGAACACGCCCTTTCAATCTGAAGGTACCTCTTCTGTGTATAATACAAGTAGTAATAGAAGGCCAGATGGCCTGTGACTTTTAGCTGCGGTAAATGACACTTCAACAGAGAAACAGCAGTAGGATATTCAGGGATCTGAACTGTACACTATACACACAGTGCACATTAAAGAACTATTAGTTTTACCTATATAAAGTGACTGTTTGCTACTGCTGTCTAATTAGTAAGATTGTTGTTAGGGTTGTCAGTAAGTTTTATTAAAGCATTTTCTAATAATACAGCATAAAACAGCTGTGTTACTAACACATTATTGCATTTCCAAGATCTCTCTTAACAGCACTGTATCGCCAGTGCATCGGAGCACAGTCAAGCACTTGTTTCTGAAATGTTAAACTGTCTCAGTTCCTGACATTTCTGCCAGTAACAGTAATGATGATATTAACATAACCCGTAATTCCCAAAGGGAAACGTGAGAACTACTGTATTCTTTACTCGCCTACCATGGCTACACTGGTAACAGACTATCATTTGGTGAACATTTCGCATTTTGTACACAACAGCAGAATGTGTGCTCTCAAGGACAGCCTCAAGCCTGCCACCAGGAACCCTGCTGTAGCGAGGTGTGGTGGCACATGCCCGTCATCCCAGCATTTGCGAGCCCGAGGCAGGAGGATGTCGAGGTCCAGGCCAGCCTACTCATGAGTTCAACGCAACCTGGACATCTCAGGGAGACGCTGCCTCAGAAAAGGAAGCAAACACAGAAGCAAGCAAACACCCCAGAGCAGGGGCCAACAACTTTACTCTGTGAAGCGGCGGGTGATCAGCAGGCCTTGTGAGCTAGAGTTTGCCACAACTGCACCACTGCCAGTCCAGTGACCACACACACCCGAACGCGCAGGAGCACGTTCCAGGAAGACCTGAACTGAGCTCCAGGCCGCAGAAAGCATGGCTGCAGGGAGTTCTGAGGCCCGCGGGAGGCCGCCCACGTGCATGAGGACTGGCAAGGAACGCCACTAGGAAAGCAGAGCAGAAAGCAACACGATGGGCAGAAAAGAGCAGCAGCACCCCAAGGAGCTCTCAGCAGCTGCAGGAAACAGGGCGGCGGAAGAGGGGAGCACAGAGAGGAGCAGAGACAAGCCGGGCGCAATGCGGAAATCACTGCGGGACGGCCCGGGCAGCGGCGGGCCGCGCGCCCTGTGACTCTGACGGTGCTACAAGTGCAGCGGGCTCCCTCCCCGGCTTTGAGGAGAGCAAGGGTAATCCCAAGCTTTCTGGGCTCAACAACCTGGAAAGGGGGCTTGCCTTTCCTAGGGCTGGGAAGGGCGTGGGGGAAGCCTCTGTAGCAAGGGAGACAGGGACTTTGTTTTGGACATAAAACTCTGAGAGGGCCGTTACCCACCCCCGGGGAGCTATTAAATTAAAAGTGAGAAACATGCTTCCGGAACGCAGGAAGGAGACTGGGGCCGATGCAGTTCAGGTGGTTCTGGAACATGAGATAGAGTGAGGCACCCACAGTGTAAGTGTACAGAAGCAGGAGCTTAAACCACGAACCCTCCCTCCTCCAGAGCCTGGGTCACTCTCTAGGCGAGGCCGGCTCTGGAAACTCAGGAGAAGCAGGCGGTACACAGGAAGAAAACCAGGGGCCAGCGGTGTCCTGACACCCAAGGGAAACCAGGTCCAAACAACAACTGTTTCCAACACTCACAACACAGTGAGTGAGGCCGGGAGGACAGCCGAGAAGCCCCTGGGACGTGGGCAGGCCCAGGCTGCACGAAGCGGTGGGACCAACCCCTCCCGGAAAGGGCTGCCAAGACGTTGAGCGCGGGCACGTCGCACAGCTCCACCTGACGGAAGACCTCACGTGGGGCACGTCTGCTGACTGTTCCGTCTATACTTCAGAGTGCTAACTATGCCAGCGTCACGCTGTGGTCAGCCACAGCTCTGGACTAGCACACGTCATCCCCATAAAGAGCATGAAGGGGCCCGCGTGGCGGCACAAGTGACGCAGCTCAGGGACACAGTGCTCCGGGCTTAATCCCCAGTAACCAAAAAAAAAGGAAGGAAGGAAGGGAGGTAGATAAGGAACTGTTTCTTTGTCTTCTTTTCCTCACTGACTTTATAGCTGTTGCTATGATGCCTGGGACCTAGGGCCTTGGGGTCCTGACGACAGCGGGCCCTACATAAAATAGGGTTTCAGTTTGTATTCTGTCCGTGGTGCAAGCCAACAGGAGAATGCTGATTCATATTTTCTGTGAAGTGCACCTACTTAAAACTTCTCTTTCTTTGATAAAGTAGTGGCTTCCAGCAGTCAACTGAGGCATCACTATAGCACATGCAGAAATGTAAGGTATTCATGATGTCTGAGCTGCTTATCATTTCTTCTGAGTCAACTTAACTCCTATCCTAGTAGTCCATGCTTGGCCGTACACTGAGGAAGGCATTACCTGCCCTAGGCAGGAGCATCAAAGTAAGCAAACGCCCCTCCAACAGCACCCTGTCGGGGGCTTCTCAGTTTCCAAGTATTTAGTGGAAGAAATCTAGTTAGAAGGGTTGCTTGCCGTGTGGATTTAAACTGTGGAGTGAATAAACTGATTTCACATGACTTAGTCAATGAACTGTTCATATCCTTTTCCGGCAGCTGATAAACAGTGCTTTTTCTTTCATATGCTAAACTCTACAGTCGAGGCTCCAAATGACAATGCGGTGTTCTGCTTTCTGAAGCACCTGCACACAAGATTAAATGTCTTTTGCCTGGAATTCAAAACCTCTTTCATATCGATCACCTTTACTGTGCAGCTCAAGCAAGATCTGTGTAGTAACGTCCTCATGGTATGGACTACGACAGCTTCTCTAAAGGAGGCAGAGGAAGACGCCAGGCCTGCTTCCTCTGCCTGCCGCAGCGCCAAAGCGCTTCCCAGAGCGCCGGGACGGAGCGCTCCCCGGCAGGGCTGCGCGCAGCCAGGGCACCTGAGGTTTCAGCGTGCTCCAAACCCGGACCGACTCTTGAATAAATCACCTTGATTAACTGAACACATGTGTGAAAGTGCTTGGTTTTATAATAGCTACACAATTCGCATGGCCTGAATAACACCCCTGAGAAAAACTAACAAGGAGGAAAACCCCTCAAAAACACTGATTTCTCCGTCATAATCAGTGTGTTCCTAATCAGCAACAGCTGCCCTGCTTTCCCAAAGCAACAAGAGCCGCGCACGCGTGTGCAGGAGGCACGGCCGGGCGAGGGCTGGGGATGCGAACAGCCGGGAGGAGACGAGGAGCGGCGTGGAGCTGGAGCCGGGGGCGGGCGAGCTCGGGCCCTGCCCTCCTCTCACTGCATTCCGCCGGGCCGTTGGCCCTCCCTGGGCGGGCTGCTGTTTCAATCATCAAGCGGGTGGGCCCTGCGCTAAGAGGCGTGTCCTTGCCGACCAACGTGCTTCCGTGACACTGCGCGCTCCCCACAGGCGCTAGGCCACACAGAAGGGGTGGGCGCGCAACGAGGGGGCAGCGCTGTCCGCCTCGTCCACTGAGGACACATGCACGCTCGATGGGCGCTTTCTTGAAACAAAATTTTTAAATTTTTCATCTCACATCGTCTGGTACCGAAACCTTTTTGTGCTGTGACTGCCTCACTGTAACCTCCAAAGCAAGTAACATGCTTGAGCACACAGACAAGGCCGGGAAGGCAGGCAGAGGGTGTTACCGTGTATCTGTCCTGTTCCCTCTGGGGGCCGCACCCTTTCGGGCCTCAGGCTACACTTGCTACTGCAGCCACTCTAAGTGACTGGACCCTCTCAGGGAGTGAAGGTGAAATCCCGCCCCCACAATGACACTTTCAAGAACTAAAGGAGAGGCTGCTCCTGATAAAGGCCACCAAGGCCCCACAGTACCTTCCGCATCACCACCGGCTGCTCATAAGCCCTGCGTGGAGCGGCCCGAACTGCCCCAAGAAACATCTGTCCCGCTGAACCACCATCTAGTACGGGTGGTAAATCACAGAATACTTAGTAGTCCAATGATCAAACGCACTTGTTTTGAGACAGGGTCTTACTATGTAGGGCAGGCTGGCCTGAAACCCACTGTGTAGCCCAGGCTGGCCTCAGACTTACAGTAATTCTCCTGCTTCACCCTCCGGAGGGCTGGGATTACAGGCATGTGCCACCACGTCTGGCGTTTAAGAGGTTTTAAAAACTTAAACTGCAGCCTTTATTTGATTGTTAGGTTTCTAACTGATGAGGAAGATGACAAACCTTCTAAGCCAGGAATCCAGACTGATCTTAGCTATGCTGTCTTGTTTTCATGACCTGGGCAGTTTTGAGAAGCACTGACCAGTGACACTGACCGCACATGTTAGACCAAGGCTGGCTGTCCGGTGCGGCAGGGAAAGAATTCCACGAAACACGCCCTCCTCTGCCCCTTTGTGGCCCTGTGTCTGTCACTGTGAAGTCACCCTCCCTCACCCGTTAAGGTGGCACCTGGCAGGTTTCTCCTCTACTGTTGTGACTCTTATTTCTTTTGTAATAAAACCTCAGGAGCGAGACATTGAGACTATGAAAATACTTGTTTCTCCTCAAACTTCTGTCCAAAAATTTAGCATCCACTGGTAAATCATATCTATATCAACTACTGACATGTCTATATAGGAACTACAATACACCTAACGGCCAAACTCTTCTCGATTTACTTAAATGATACTGAATGCAGCAATTTCCTTTTTTTTTTTTTTGTACTGGGAATCGAACCCAGGTCCTTGCACTTGCCAGGCATGCACTGTGCCACTGAGCTATATCCCCAGCCCAACATTTTCCTTACATTCGAAGGAAAAGTTATGCTGTTTTCTTCATGTATTCAGGCAGTGTTAATCACCTACGACAGAAATGAACAACACAACTGAAGTATTACTTACATAACTATGGCTTTTAAAGAAATCTGATGGACCAGTGCTGAGGATTTTGTCTCCTTCCAAGCCAGTTACTCTTTTACAAATATTTGATTTGGGGTCACTCGGGCTTTTTGCAATCACAATGTCACCTCTGAGGGGGAAAAGTCAAAGGAACACCAGTATTACTTATTGAGAATAAACACATGCACGGCAACGGCTTTATCATTTCACAAGGCAACTCAGAGGCGGCCTTGTGCGCGCTCTCTCTGACCCGCTGTGTGGACCTTTACGACTGTTCTGGGTCAGAAGCCAAGCAGAGTGATGGAGAAGCCAGTTATAATTTTTTGTGTTACAAGAGGCTAAATTTTCAAATAGTTCCATGAACATTAATCTCTGCCATATCCACAGTATGTTACTATTGTAACCTAATTTTCAGAAACAAAATGATGGAAAGGCAAATCCACACAAATGCTTCCAAGTTACATAAAGCCCAGCAGCGACTGAGTCCAGAGCACCGAAAAAAAGCACTGGCTGCATTTCCCCAGAGCTGAAGGAAGTGAGTAACAGCGTGCAAGCCACAGAATGCTCATCTGCACTTCACAGGGCTGCCCGATGAACTTGGCAGTTGAGGGAAACACTCACTTACTTAGGGTTTTTGTTTTATGAGACAGGATCTAACTATGAGGTGCTGGCCGACCTTGAACTCACTTATGTAGCCGAGGTTGGCCTTGAACTCACAGTGATCCTCTTGCCTCAGCCTCCCAAGTGCTGGGATTATAGGTGTGTGCCACCATTACCGGCCTGAGGGAAAAATTCAAAAAAACACAACCAAATAAAATAAGAGTTGAGCAAAGACTGTAAAAAATAAAATGGGATATCAACCACATAAAACCATTATAGGTCTAATTACACAGGGAAGACAAGATTCCTGGAAGTAATGACAATCTACATAGTAACAGGATAAGAAAGATTTTGAAACGTGGAAAGAAAAAAGGAGACAAATAATGCAGAACTAATGGCTCCAACCAAATGGAGCAGTGCTCTTTTTGCATAAAGTAAGCAGCATGTGAACTGCTAACTAACACATTTAAAAGAAATGTAAAAGAACTGTAGCTGAGTATGGCAGGGCACACCTGTAACCTCAGCACACTAGGAGGCTGAGGCAGAAGGATCCCAAGATCCAGCCTTGCCTGCATAATTGGGCAGGACCCTCCTCACAAAGGAGGGGTGTAGCTTAGTGTGAAGGCTGTGGGTTCAAACCCCAGAACCGTGAAAAAAGGAAAAAATTAATATATTTATTACTTGTACCTAGTTCCAGAGATAATTTGATGTCATTTGTAATAAAAGATATATATGTCAAAATAATATCAAAACCTGTAACAATAAAAGGAAGATGACAATCAAATCAGCAATTTAATTATTGCTATATTACAAGTATTACAAAGGATCCTAAGCTTTTTGGTAGCCAAGTCAAAAGAAATTAAGATTATTACATAGTAACCATTAATTAATAAAATAAAGTTCAGTGGGGTGTAAGGCAAAATTCCCTAAGAAGGGCTCTTATGTACGGGAATGAAAGACACTGTCTTCCTCAGGGAAACCACAGGGGCAGTATTCGTAACAAGCACGTCTTGAGATCATTCCTGGTAGGAGCAGACTGGTATCAAAGCATTAAATGCTACAGTTTGGTGGCAAAGTAATACTGCCTCTCTTTGAAGACGGGGTAAACTCTTTCTAATCATGTCAGTGGAACTGTTCAGATGAGCAAGTCTGCAAAAATTTGAACACACTATCCATGCTGATCTGGTGTGGCACCGTAAAAGGCAACTTTTTCCATGGGTGCTTTATGCGGTTTAAATTCTGATCAAATACTCACTATGATCATTAAGCTGTGCACTTAAAATGCAACACAAATCGTAATTCAGTCAAGCTGTCTTTACAGAAAGCAGTACTAATGGAGACTGCATTTTTGGTAGTGTACCCAGATAAGTGCATAAAGATTAGATCAATATGTATCTACTGGACTCAACCCTTTCAAAAAGTGTTTCAAAAGAAACTTAACAGACCCATTACTTAACATTTCCCTTTTCATTTGCAGTTGTAAGCATCCTTCTCCTACTAGATACCATGCTTCAGAAACGAAACAGCAGTATCTCAGTCATCTTACTCTTTATAACGTATTCTTTATGATTCTTATCAGGGAGGCGCTTCTTAGCTGTCTGTTGAAAGAATAAGACACAGAGGCTGTGACTGTCGCACCCATGAGTGTTCTGTGCAGCTGACGGGAAAAGCCATGTGCTTAGACACTACACACACTGACTTTTACTGGTGCCTACATGGAAGGCTCTTCTATCTTTACAAACAGGCAACCAGCAACAGAACCTCACCAGGGGCCTGAAGCTCCCCTGCAATCTCAGCATTCTGTGCCACAGGTAAGAAAACAAGGGCAGTGATATTTTAAAAGTGTTCGTTAACAACTGGAAACTTTAGTGCTAAATGTTATTTTGCTATGTCTGATACGATGCAGACTTTGAGCTCTTCTACAACCAGCTGGGCCCCAAGACAAGAAGTTTAAAAGGAAACCCTCAACAAATCTGTTTACTGTAAAAATAAGACACTGAGCTGTTCATTCAAGAACTATTCAGCCAATAGTTTCAGCCCTTAAGGGTGCTTTATAACAGAAACTTACCTTCATGCTACAGTGAGGCTGACACCCCAGTTAATGCAAGAGCTGTATAACGTTCTTTTGACAAAGTCAAAAAGAAAGTAGAACTAGAATACAGCTGCTTTATGATTTTTAATATACAATCCCTATATCTAAAATTAGGTTTCCTGCAACAGATCTGAACAGTTCACAAGGATCATGTTAGTACATATAGCTTAAGCATTTCCATCTGCAGAACCAAGGGCTAATGACAGTAAATAGGAGGAGGGGCTTTATATTATTCTTGACAATTTTTCAATAAGAAATGGGCTAGAGCCAAGGTGGATAGTGAGACAGAAATGCCTAGACCTACTTAACTATACCATAATTAAATACAAGTGCAGACAGTCACATTTATATTTAAGATGAAAGCTAGTACAGATTAATTATAAACGAACTCAAAAATTTTAGAGTCAGAGTTGCCCTTTTATATAATGTCGTACTCTAAAAATCATGAACTGGTCATCATAGGTTATACAGAAAAAATTAAAGTCATCAGCAATCAAATTATAGGGTAATTTCTTTTTTTTTTCCCGGTATCGCAAATCAAACTGACGACCTTGTGCTTGCCAGGCAGGAGTTGTGCTGCTGAGCTAAATCCCCAGCCCCTTACAGGGTACTTTCAAAAGTTACCCGGAACAGTTAGTTGATATGTAGCACAGTTTTAAACTCCCTAGGTGTTGACTCAGAATACCAGGACCCAGTGACACAGTGAACCATGTTCACATGTGAAAGAGATGGCTAACTGTCCAGTGACCCAAGAGGCTGCAAGTGCTTAGGGAAACTTAAAACCTCTGACTGGAGAACTATTTCACTCAAAATTCTATCTAGTTAGTCTTTAATTTGATGATTTACAAAAGTGTTTTTAAGGGTAAAGTGAAGATACTACAGAGAAGTACAACACGTACATGCACTGTTCTTGTAAGGTGAATATAACCACAATGGAAATTTACCTTTGGATACCATAAAAGTGTCGGCTGAGATTTTCTGCAAAGACGATATCTGAATTTTGAATGGTAGGCTCCATTGATGGTCCAGAACACTGAAAAAAGAGGCAGTTTTGTAATTTGAGTTCAAATCCTCTTTAAGTTTAACAGAAGTCATTTCAGTGGCTTCTAAGACAAGCCGATGTTCTTCCAGCTTGCGGGAAGAAGATTCCTAAATTGGCAGTTCCCAAGTAAGCTTCCTTCTAGAATAGCTACCATGCTGGAGACACAAGTACAAGTGGCTTATTGAAATATTTACACAACGTAAGTTTATCTGTTTCCAAATGATGGCCACACTGCAGGGGGAAGCTCCAAGAGCACAGAGACCTGCGCCTCACTTCCCCAGCTCAGTAACGAAGGCCAAGATCAGCACTCTGCATAAAACGGAAACTCAAAACTTCTCCTTGAATGAATGGATGACTGCTTTTTGCTATTGTCAAACACCACCCAGAGCCTATGAGCTGAATGATGTCACACTACTGTCACTGCACTGCAACCTACCCTCCTCTTCCAGGAAGTGGCTTCTTCATCTGATGGGGCTGCAACTACGTTTTCTGCTGAGAACTGCTGGCATAATAATATGCACTTTAAAGACAGTCATATTTGTATGTCTTAAGACTATAATCTCGAAATATACCTCAAAAGTAGAATAAACAATGCCACTTAAAACCACACACACATTAAGTCTCTTGCTACCCTACTTATTTGTAAATAAAACTTTACTCAAAATTTTCCACTCAGTCTAAAGTAACAAAGAATACTGTGAAAGTCTGTTTGCTACTTCTAAAAGTGCCAATGTTACTTACAAAAATTGAGGGAAGTTTCAGTTAAACAGATTTGTATAACAGCAGCACATCTTAAAAGTATACGACTGTTGATCTGCTAAGGTAAAACTAATACAACAAATAATCACAACAATTACACATTTGCTGGTTAATCAATCGATCAATCAGTCAGATATTCCTGCACTGACATGACAGAAGAGCTGAGTGGTCAGCACTGGCAGGCTCACGATGCAATACCGAGAGCAGGTACCGGCTGGAGGTTCAAAGGGCCCCCTTTAACGTTTCAATGCTGACATGGCAAAATAATTATTCGATTTAAGGAGCTAAATGCAGTACTTATGAGTAAGTTTTGGAAATCAGACAAATTTTGTGAAAATTCCACATCTGCTGCTTACCTGTAGGACCTGGAACAAGATATTTAATCTTCCTGAACTTATGTTCCTCATATGCATAATGGGTTGGTATTATTATCTCACAGAAGTGTAAAAGACTAAATGACTTAGTAAGTGTATAACATCGAGCATTTCCTGGAGACAGTAAATAGTAACATTCGATACATGGTAACTATTACGAGGCCATTAGGAGAAGCTTATGATCCCCATCACAAACAATACAGAACGTATCTGGAGTCATGGTTCTGATATCAGTGCCAATGCAAACATTCTTATATCCCAGTATTTAGAAAGATTTTATGTTTCTGCTTTTACACTTTATTCATTAATAACTTCAACTAAAACGAAAGGAAAGCACATTTCCCTTCCATTTAAAAACAGTATATATACTTAAAAGTGAAGATTCTTTTTTTTTTTTTTTTAGTTTTTCTCCAGTACCGGGAATCGAAGTCACGACCTTGCGCTTGCCAGGCAGGCGCTAAAGTGAATGTTCTTGTATGTAAAAACTCACCATCACAACGCCACCAACATACTCAAAAGCGCAATGGGCTATGCAACCATACTGAATGGTGTAGCCCACGAGCCGGAAGGTCTTCCCCAGAGCACCACGAAGCATCATTCTAGGTAGATGCTGCTACCACTGACCTGCAGTAAATTCCAAGAAGAGTCCTGATCAGTACTATTTGAAAACATATATGGAACAGCTCCACGTATCACAACCACCCAGAACGTACAAAGTGCCTAAGACAATTTGATTCAGACAGCAAGAGCCTATTTTCATTTTTGCTGAAGATACAGGACAAGTGACAGCCACTGACTGTTTTGTTCTATCGGATTATATTCAAATATCACTAAGCTTATCTATAAATTAGATAACTAGCAGACTCTGAACTCGTCTGGCCCCTTCCACATTACTTATTCCCTGGCATTAAGAAACACACTTAAGAAAAGATATTGGGCCAGGGAAATAGCTCAGCAGCATAAGCACTTGCCTGGCAAGACAGGTCATGAATTCGATTCCCGGTACCGAAAAAAAGAAAAGATATTAACTCTTTCAAAGTAGTAATAGTGTTTCATCTTCGTCTCTTGCTATAATACATTAGTTCTTATCATGTAATGTGAGGTATCAGAGAAACCACTAGATGTACAGATTCATTTTCAATTGGTTTTTATTAACTTGTGTAATCTTTAATAGATTAACCATTCTGAGGCTTAATAAAATGGACATGAAATCTCATAAAATGGTTCTGAGAATCAACTTTAACATATGTCAAAGTGTTCTGTAAATTATAAATTATATTCAGTAGTCAGCTAATCACTGCAGTACTGATATAATAATGGACCTAAGAAATATACTATGAAACAGCAAAAAGTATCCAACAGTTTAAAGTTACATACATTTAAAATATTAACATCGGTCATCTAAAATATTCCCAGTATCTGTCCCTTCCTTTCAATTTACCTCTTACAACTATATTTCAAGCATTTCTCAATTAGTATCCAGGCTACTAAACACTGTTCTTAGATTAAACTTACCAGACTACATCAACAATAATATGTAACATTCGCTTAATACTTACGAGAAGCCAGGCTTTGCATGTAACACTATACTCAATTTACAGGTAAGGAGCCTGACAACAGTAAGAAACCTGGCATCACAGAGCCGGTAAATGATGGAGTCCAGGCACTGGACATTATGTTTCGTGGCCTCCCTCGTGACCGCCCTGCTCCTGTCACCCCTGGTCAAACCCAGGTCCTGGACACACAGCTCCCCTTTACTCCCCTTTCCAACCCCAGTCTTCCCTAATGCTCCTCCAGGAATGGAAGACTCAGTCCTGTGGTCTGTTCCTCAAGTGAATGCTGACCAGAGAATGCTTTTTTCTGCCAACACCCACGCCTGAACGCTCCTCTTGATCCCTGCGACACAGGAAGAAGACATCTGGGCTTCATCCCCTGTTCTTGGCACAAGCCCTAATCCTCAGAATGTACTGAGTGACAGGAGCGCCTTTCAGTCTCAAGAGACTTACAACTAATGGCTGCTTAGGGTGGGACCCAACCAGCCTCTGGCTGCTGCAGCTGTCACAGAAGCGATCACTCGGAGGGCTGAGACTTTCAGCTGCGCCCACTCCCACCTGCAGGACAGGAGAGGGAGAGGCCGGAGAGGAAACTCTCCAGGGCGAACTATTACTGGACAAAGGGATGCGCCGGGCTGGGCACACACTCCACCTCCACAGGGACAGAAGACCCTTGCCCTGTGTACTTCATCCGGCTGTTCCCTTTGTACTGTCCCTTAGAAGCAGCGCTTGAACATTAGAAGAACGTTTCCCTAAGTAGCAGCCATCCTCACGCATCCTCAAACCCGAGGGGGCGTGGGAAGTTCCGATTTGTAGGTGCTCAGTCATGGACTGGCATCTGAAATGGGCCAGTCTTGTTGGGCTGGGCCCTTCCCTTACGGGACATGCAGCTAACTGCAGGAGTCTGAAAAAACTCAAATGGAAACGACAAATAATGCAGTAACAGAATAAAACCTAACACTGGGAATAAAGATGCACGACATACAGGTTTACTCGCAAATCAGATGCAGCCTAACCGAGGGCAAAGGAAAGCAGAATGGAGGTTGGGCCCCGATGTGAAAACTGGCTGATGATGCAGGAAATAAGCAGCGCCCGAGACCCAAGGGAAAGGAAAAGGGAACAGGCGGAAGCAATATTCTGAAGAGATACCAGCATACAAATTTCCAAATCTCACAAAAGACGTTAACTCAAAATTCCAGAAATTCAGCTAAAACTGTAAAGATAATTTTAATGTAAAACAAACAAGGAAATGAATGCATACAGGCACAGTAGTGTCAAACTGCTTTAAAAAAGAA
Organism: Chinchilla lanigera; assembly: GCF_000276665.1. Taxonomy (NCBI): domain Eukaryota; kingdom Metazoa; phylum Chordata; class Mammalia; order Rodentia; family Chinchillidae; genus Chinchilla; species Chinchilla lanigera. The sequence goes on from NW_004955476.1 coordinate 9,809,416, forward strand.
AAAGACAGTGAAAGGTTAAAAATTGGTCAGAAGGAAGGGTGAGCTTCTTTTCTTTTCTTTTTTTTTTTTTTTTTTTTTTTCCGGTACTGGGAGTATGAGCTTATTTTCAAAGAAATAATTTTGTCTGTTCCAAAGGATGGCTGCTGGCCTGTTGGCACACCTGTAATCCCAGGACTCTGGGAGGCCGAGGCAGAGGATCACAAGTTCAAGCTCAGCCTGGGCGACTTGGCAAGGCCATGTTTCAAAATAAAAAAATACAACAAAGGGCTGAGGATGTAACTCAGTGGGCAGGCTGGAGGAGTAATGAAGGAAAATAAAATGAAACAGCACGCTTTTAAAGAGGTAAAATTGCTAGTCTAAACTTCTACACTCACTGCAAACACAAGAGCTAAAGCAAAAATGAAAAATTTCAAAAATTAGTTTTGAAAACATTTCTGCCATCACAGATGTCTAAAATGGTATCAAAAGGTCAACAAATTGCAAAAAGAAGAAGAACTAAAGAGAATTGTATCTGGATAGATAAAAAACTGTATCAACAATAACAAAAATGTTTTACAACCTATAAAAGGTGTGTCAAAATATGTATGTGTTAACAATAGTACAAAGGTGGGAGAAAGTTGAATGGCACTAAACTAAGTTTTTGCAGAGTTCCTTTTTTTTTTCTTTGTCTTTTTGAGACAGGGTCTCTCTATGCAGTGCAGGCTGGCCCTGAGCTCACTTTGTAGCCCAGGCGGAGCTCAAATGCACAACTATCCTCTTGCCTCAGCCTCCTGAGAGATGGGATTACAGGTGTGTGCCACCACGCCTGGCTTTTTCAGAGTTCTACAATTGTTCAAGGGGAATTTAAGTTAATCAATAAAAAGTGAACAATTCAAGTAATAAACACTAGGGAAACACTAACAGAATATTGAAAGAGTGTACAATTAGCCAGCTAATAAAATGAAAAGATTGCTGACTAAAAAATGCTTTTTATCAACAGAAAGAAAAAAATAAAAAGTTGATAAAAAGAGAAAAGGAAAGATTACAGATTTAACTAAAAATATGTTGGGAAGTTCATTAAATGTAAAAGAAATACACCAACTTAAACATTATGACACTAGAACTAATAAACTCAACTGTATTTCTTCATCATAAATTCTGTCAGGCTAAAGAAAGGATAAAAGTGAAAGATGCTTTGTGCCATTTATTTAGACCCCTAAGAACATGTCAAGAAGTATCCTAGAAAAAGGGATATTTCACTAGAATAAAAAGACTAAAAATTCAAAGGTTTAAATAATCATGCAGAGTATACTTCCTGTTACCCAAGAGTTAAAGTAGGAATCAAAACAACAGACAACTGAATATCTGTACGTTTGGAAGTTAAACAATGTACATGGAAAAAAATTCCCACTTTGTACTAAAGTGAAAAAATGACAGCAGAACTTGTGGGAACCAACCAAGGGAGTGGTAAGAAGAAAACTTACAGCTTTATGTGCATAAAATAGAAAAAAAAAAAAAAAAAAAAAAAAGGATAAACATTAATGATTTAAGCATCTACCTTGGTAAAGTAGAAAAAACATAAACTAAAAAAAATAACAAAAACAAGAAAATAACAAAAACACAAATCAGTAACAGAAAAACCAAATATACAAGTGAAAATGAATGCAGTAAGTCCAAAAGCTGGTTGTTGAGCAAAATTACTAAAACTGATTAAGCTTAGCAGGTCCAATTAACAAACAGGGCCTGTTGTTGGTGTGCGGTTAAGGGTAGAGCACTCACGCACAATGTGAGAGAACAAAAGGACACTGTAAGAAGCTCTCCCTTCAGAAGAGTGATAAATTAAATTGACAGGTGCTGTCAGAAGAAACAGAAATCAATAATAATATATATGAAAACATTTAATCTGTGGTTAAAAATCTTCCCTCCCCCCATTTTATTTTCCAGGCCCAGATGTTCTTATTGATAAATTCTTCCAAACATCTAAGGAAGAAATAACATTAATCATCAATTCTCAGTAAAAATAAAATGAGATATTTCTCATGGCTTTTTTTTTGGGGGGGGGGGGACAGGGTCTTGCTATGTAGTTCAGGCTGGCCTTGAACTCACTATGTAGCCTAGGCTGGCCTCCACCTTGTGTAATCTTCCTGCTTCAGCTGCCCAAGTGCTGGGATTATAGGTGTACACCACCATGCCTGGCTTCCCATCTGGTTTTATACGGCCAGTATAACCTTGAAACTAAAACTTGACATGAGTATAACAGGAAAGTCAAATTACGAAACATATCTCTCACTTGATAGGCACAAAAGCCCTAAACAAAAATAGCAAAATGAATCCAATGATCGTAATAAATATATTATGCCCGAATGGGCTTATTCCAACAATGGAAAGCATTACATTTCAAAATCAATCAACGTTGGGCTGGGAATTTAGCTCAGTGGCACTGCACCGGCCTGGCAAGCTCAAGGTCGTGAGTTCGATTCCCAGTACCGGAAAAACAAACAAACAAACAAACAAAAATGTAATTCCTATTGATAAGGAAGAAAAAAATCATATGATCATCTCAAATGATGGTGAAAAAACATCTGATAACATTCTCCATCTTAAAAAAAAAAAAAAGAAAAAAATTCTCCATCCTTTCATGATAAATTTAGGAAGAGAAAAGAGCTTTCTGGGGCTGGGGATTTAGCTCAGCAGCACAGTGCCTGCCTGGAAAGTGCAAGGTCGAGAGTTTGATTCCTGGTACCAGAAAAAAACAAAACAAAAAACAACAACAACAACAACAACGAACAAGAGCTTTCTAAGCCTGGGAAGGGCTGCCAACAAAAACCTCGAGAGAAAACATTTAACTAAGTGAGAAAATAGTGGTACTGTATGTGCTGGCCAATCCATTAAAGAAGATGCAAAAATTGGAAAGGACAAGGTCAAAATGTCATCATTAATAAATAACACTTCTGTACACAGGAAAAGAACAATACATGAATTAGTTGTATCTCTTGATAGAAGATCAGCAAACATTAACAGAACAGCCAACAGTTACTGAATTTCTATATACTAGCAAAATACAATTATAAAATGAAAATTTAAATGACCATATACAACAACATCAAAACCATCAAATACTTAAGACAAAAATCTCAGTAAGTGTGGAAGATCTTTACAATGCTAAGAGAAAATAAAGAAGACTCAAAAAAAGGAACGCTATCCCATGTTCATGGACTGGACTTCAGCATTCTCAATCCTCACTCAAACGGTCTAAAGTGTTAGTATTATTACACAGATTCCAGTGGGCTAATTTTTTTTTTTCAGTAGAAATTCTACAAAACACTGATTATAAAATGAATGCAAAAGGCCCAAAATACAAATATTAAGAACAAAGTTGATGGATTGACTTCTGATATCAAGATCCATAACTGACTTACATAATCCATGTACATCATATTGTGGCAAATCTAGACAAAGACCAATGGAAGAGAAGAGAGAATCCAGTAACAAACCCACACACTGACAGCTCTGGGACAAGTCAGTGGGAAAAGGGTGGTCTTTTCAATGAATGGTGCTGGCCAAACCAGCCTATATCCTCACCATACACTAAAACTAACTTGAGGGAATGGAGTTCTAGATCAGTAGTAGACCATTTGCTTAGCCTGGGCATGATCCCCAGGAACAGTATCTACCTATCTATCTATCTATCTATCTATCTATCTATCTATCTATCTATGTTTGGAATGGACTAAACATAAGTGGTAAAATAATAAATCTTAAAAGATACAGAGATTATTTTCATTATTTGGAAATAAGACAGTATTTCTTTTTGTCTGCTTGTTTATGTGTATATGGTACTAGGGATGGAACCCAGGGGCACTCTACCTCTAAGCTACATCCCCTCCCTTTTATTTTTTATTTTGAGATAGGATCTTGCTAAGTTTTGTAAGCAAACCTGGAACTTTTGGTCCTCCTGCCTCAACCTCTCTACTTGCTAGGATTACAAGTATGTGCCACCGTGCCTGGCAGGCTACTATGTCTTGAACAGTGATTCACAAAGAGCACTAACTCTAACAGTAAGATTGTTGATTGGGATTACATTACAATTAACCACACTTTATATCAGACAGCATTTTTTAAAGAAAGAGGTCAATCCATAGACCGGAAGAAGATATCTAGGTAGACACACATCTCACAAAGATACACCCTGAATCTACATTGGCCAGTAAATCATAGGAACAAAACAAAACCTCACGAAACTTCCACAAAAAGGGGTTGTCCAAAGCGTGAATCCATTACCTCTGTACAGACAGTTGTAAAAGAGGACTCAACAGCTTGCACTCACACAGTCAGAGGCAGGCAAATCCCACAATGGTCACCCGTGTGCTAGGGAGCCCGAGATGCAGGAGCCTCTCCACCCAAGGAGCTGGGATCAGCAGAATTGAGAGACCAAGGCTGCAGCCCAGCCGACCCAAGGCCCGACATGCCCTGGAGAACAGCTGCTGGGAGAAACAGGGCTCTGATGTTCTCAGGGATGGCAATGCAAAGCAATGTAGCTCCTCAAGGACTGAGCCTTCTTGTGCAAGCAGGCTTCCTCCTGCTGCTGCTTCTGCTCCACCAGACAGTGCCTCTCTCCCCTCAGCTCAAAGGCCCACAGGCCAATGGTGTCTAGAAATAACCCTCAGAGACACACCTGACCCGTAATGTGCTCCAATCATGTTCTCGGTGTCTTTCAATCCAGTCAAGCCAACAACCAAGACTGATTGTCTTGGTTACTTTTTTCTCGCTGCTGGGACAAAATACCTGACATCCAAAATTAAGGAAAGGTTTATTTCGCTTACACTTAGTGGAAGTATCAGTCCGTACTTGGCAGATTACAAGGCAGAGTGGAACATGGCAGAGAGCTAGCTCATGGCGACAGACACAGCTAAGCTGCAAGCACACACCAGAGCGGAATGGGGGAGGAATGTCCTCAAGCACCCTTTTCCTCTCCCTTACATATGCAAACTATCCACCCCAGGGCGGGTGTAGCTCTCATACCCATAATAATCAAACTCTAAAAGCCTGCCCCGTGGTCGCATGAGGCTTTGGAGGGGACACACAGACATAAACCATAACACTGATCATCACAGTTAATAAGATTACAAAACACCAAAACCTCCACAGGCTACAAATGAAAAGGCAACACCAAAAACCAGGGTGTAAGTGACTGTTACTCTCCTCCACTGTTGGTGAAAAAGAAACCGATACAGTCACCTTGGAAGACAGGCAGTACTGTATCTCCTTGTTACAGTGACTAGTGTGTCCACAGGTGGGCCTTTCAGAAAGTGACTGGTTCATAAGGATGTCCCACTCATCATAGCTGTATGGGTTGTTAAGAAGCAGGGTAAAGTTGGGGTAGAAGAGTCTGCCAGGAACTCATGCCTTAAGAGTCAGCTGACCATGGACTGAAACCATTGAAACTGTAAGCCAAAACAAATCCTTCCTTTCACTTGCAGGTGCTGAGTATTTTGTCCTGACAAAGGAAATGTGACCAATACACTATTCCCTGATACATATGCTACAGAGTAGCACACTAGGACAGCGACACATGAAAGTAGAGATCCTCAGAGTGGCCCCGAGATAATCTGTCAGACACAAATTCCCAGGCTAGACCCAAGATGTGTAGAATCAGAGACTGTGGGCCAGTACCTGTAATACCAGTAACTAACAAAGCTGAAGCAAGAGGAGGCTTTTGAGTCCAGTGGCTCAAGGCCAGTGTAGGCAACCTAGTCAAAACTTTTTTAAGAAAGAACTGTTGAGAGTGTTCTCAGCAGTCCATGTCAACAGGCTCCAGATGACCAAAAAGAAGCATCTAAGATCCTCTGCTGCAGGCCCCTGGCTGGTCACAGGTCACCTGGGCAGGGTGGCCAGTCTACTTATCCAATTATGAACTACCAAGTGCCATGGAACTTACCAAGCGCCACGCGTGTTACAGAAAATGCTGGGAAGCTTGGGCAAGAAGAACTCTTTTTCTGCCCAGGACACAGAATTCATGACCTTTATTCCCTATTATATTTACATCTTTAAGAAACTAAGTCATTAACATAGAAAAGTAATTCTTTTAAAGAGTAATCTGTATAGTTTATCAAATAACAGGTTAGAGAAAAAGTGAAAATGTTTAAAACTGTGACTGTCACTTAATATAATAAAGGAAGTATAAAATGATACTCCCCAGAAATCTAGTAAGAGGCTCTGTTTAAAATACAGCAGACCTCTATGCAATGCTGGCACAGGGAACATTTCGATAATACTTCACACTACAGATAGATAATAAAGTTAGAAAACATGATGAGGGAGACAGCTAATAACGGTTTCTTTCAATTCATATAACATTTTTCAAATACCAGACAAAATTATAGCAACAAATAGTAACGAACACACAGTAACCCTTACTCTGTGTCTGTCGGGCATGCTTCTGACTACTTTACAGACCCTAATTCACCCAACTTCTCCATCCATCCTCAAAGAACTTGGCAATCCCATTTTACAGATAAAGAAACCGAGGGGTGGAAAGGACAAGGGAACCATTTAAAACCACACAGACCAAAACAGGCAGAGCCAGAATGCAAAATGAGGGGCTCTGGGTCTAAATACCACCATGATGCCAATGCCACCTCCCAATTTAAGTAAAACAAAGTTTTGAAAACTATCCAACAGGCAGCAGGGGATGTTAAAGCCAACTACAAAGACTGGGCAAGTGAATGCCAGAAGCTGAGAAGCAATCACAGACTCTGTACCCCTGGAGGTTTCCGGGCATAGCTATTCAGTTCTCAGATCCTGGATTATGAGTTCTTCTACAGTACTGAGGACAGAACCCAAGGCCTTGCATACTACCAGGTAAATGTTCTACCACTGAGCTACATACAGTGCCTCTAAGATCCTAATTTAGGTCCAGTCACTGAAATAACTTCATTGACCGTGGACTATCCAAAGCCACAAAGAAAATGCCCACCAGATTTCTTAAGAGAAGGGATCTCCTTTCAGAAATAGGGAAAAATATGTAACGTATCAAATGTTAATTGAGACCACAATTTATAGTCTTTATTCATGCTAAAGTACCAGCAACCAGAGAAGTCATTTATACAAATTTTTGCTGACAAAGGAGCAGGACTAGAGACCACATTAGCATTTAAAAAGGCGTTCACATTAAGAAAAGATAAGCAGAAGTAAGTAGATGAGGAAACAGAAAACAAACCTAACACCGGAATTGTGTTCTATTGACCTCCAAGTGGAAAAGGAACAATAGTGGACTTCACATTTCCGAGACGTTTGTGACTTTCAGATTTGAGAACGCTTCCACAGAACACTGTCGCCACGTAAAGACGCACAGAAAGTACCTGAGGCCACATGTCCGCTTCAGACCTCAGCGGGGGTGACTGCGGCGAGGGGAGGATGAGGGAGACGCACCGGCACAGGAGCACCGAGGGTGCCTGGCTCGCCCTGGCAGCTCCAGGCCACAAGCTGCCGCCTCTGCCCTCGCCCAACCTGCCTTCTTGGGTCACCTGGGGGCTGCTCCTGACCGTGCGCATCTGCACACCTCAGATCTACGGGAAGACCCGGACAGGGGTGCTCTGAACACTTCCTTACAACTTGCTGTTTTCTTCCTGCGGGGAACAAGTGCCTTTACTGTGGGGTCTAAAACAGTGACTACAGGACAACCAACACCAAGACTCAGCGTCCAGACCCTCGACTCCCGTCATGCAAGTAACGACTGGGGGTCTCTGGGGATAAGCCACAGGGCCTGTGGTCTCAGGCTCCCAGGAAGGAGTCTGGAAAAGGCTCTGTCCTGCCCTCTGACACTGCAGAAACGTGCCTACATTTTCAGAAATTTGAAAACTCTGAAATTCATTATTTCCAAACTGATTTGGGTCATTCTGTAAATTTTTATTATCAAGTGAACTTTATGCTAAATAGTACCATGTATCTCATTAAGCCAATGTTATTTTTTAAGTTCGCTTTTACATATCTCTAAGTAAAAGCTGTATATATCGCATAAGCAGCTGAGACTTTTAATAAGATCAGTCCCCAGCTCTGGGATACTGAGGCCATCCATCCACCAGTAATCCTCCAACGCTCTGTGACCCATCCATGTTAAAATGACACAGTGGTGGGTGCGGCAGCGGAAACACGGGCACTGGTGCCAGCGGAAGAAGGGCACTCGCAGCCCTGGGCCCACCCCGCCCACCGCCAGCCCTCACAGCACGCAGGGCCTGGCAGCATCTCAGTCTATGAGCCACTGTTTCTTAAACAATCAAGAATTTCTAAGATTCCCATTCTACTCCTTACTACACCTGACTTACTCCTTCTGAAAACTTTCTTCTCATGGCTCTTCCCTTACATCCCGTTCTCTTCTCTCCAAAAACACCTCAACTTTTCTTGACATTATGAGTCACCTGTGTTGCGAATTAAATTAGTATCTAGCTTTTCAAGATGACTCTAATTTCTTCTAAGCTGTCAAGGAGATATAAACTTCTATATCTAAAAAAAGAATGAACATCAGTGAAAAGATCTTAATGTTTACGCTGAACTGAATTAAGACGAGTTTATCTGGGACTTTCCAAAGGAAATAACTACATCTAGTCAAGTAAGAATGATGCCCAAGAGTGAGAAGAAAAAAACAAGAACTCTACAGACCCACTGGGTGAACAACTAAAAACCAGCAACAAAGCAAATAGTGACCACGTTTCCTGTTCCTTTTGTTGTTGTTGTTGTTTTGTTTTTCTTTTGTTGAGATGGGGTCTTCTGCAGTTCAGGCTGGACTTAAACTCACCATGTAGCCCAGGCTGGCCTCCAACTGGCAACCATCCTCCTGCTTCTGCCTCCCAAGTGCTGGGATTACAGGCGTTAAGCCTCTATGCCCAGCTAGTGACCATATTAGTGAAAGTTTCCAGTCAAAATTTGGTTTGAAAAGAAAGCTATGTTAAGAAAATAATTATATAATGTTATTAAGGACCAAAGAGAGTGATCCTGAGAAAATAAATCACCTGGATAATTTAAAATTACATATAAACCAAGTATTTGAGAATCAAAATACAAGAAACAAATTTCAGTTACTTTATTTCACGGATAGCTCTTTTCACACTACAGTAAGCATTTTAAATAAACAACTTTTCAAATAGTAAAAATATAAACATAAGGCCACAGAAGTTGTTTATAAATTAACATAATACAGGTCAGTAGGAATATTGTTAACCTTTCTTACCTATTCATTAAAAATGTAACAAAAATGAAGAAACATATTTTGGAATACAGTAGATTGGAACCAGTTTAACTAAACCCATTCAGAATAGCAGTTTGCAAGGAAGATTTGATGAAACAATTCTATATACACTGGTATCTTCTACTTGCTGATTTTTCCAATAAAGACTTTATATAAAGAATAAAAGGCACTACATGGAAACAAGTTATGTGTACATTACTAACCATGTGTAAAATAGATAATTATGTTTTATTCTTATAATTTCAACAAAAATTTCACCTACCTTTATTGTGTTGAAATTCTAAAGTTTAAAAACATTTACCCACTTAGGTCTTATCACCTACTTAAAACATAAAGCTACTAAATCAAAAACAAGGTAAGACAACATCAAGTTCTATGAATAAATATTCCTAAATTGAGTACTCTAGGATCCTAACACTGACAATACTAATTATCTTCTCTCGTCTAGGCAGTTCTGTTGCACACTGTCTGGGTGACTGATGGGATAATCTGACTTCACTTTCTCTCACTCTATTCTGGGTCGCATAAGAGAAGAATATTAAAATAATTAACACTTCTAAACAAAGTACCTGATAAAGTTTTTGGTTGAAGTGAAATGCTAAGGATATTAACTAATGCAATGATTCTAGGGCACATAAGTAACACCCATGGACTAAAGCAAAATTTGATGAAGAATCACTGATTAAGTCATTCAGTATTAACTATTAGGAACTTTTATATATTAAGATCGTATGTTTTCACGAAGAGCTCTTTTATCAGCACTCTTCCCTAGCCCTACCATAATTGCCAAAAATGTGTCTATACATTTTATATCACTAAGTGTTTTATTCACCAAAAATGTTTCATCAGCAGCAATTAAAGCAGTCCAAAACAGCTAAAATATATGACAAAACAAATTTTTTCAATTTCTTACAACTGTCGACATTATGCTAATTTTAATAATGGCCTTATATCCCTAAGAAAATAACAGTACTTAAATTTTGAATCTATAATATGAAACTGTAACAAACACTTTGTCCCTAACTAGAAAATGTATGAGATGTGATTAACAAGGGTACCTGTTTGAACAGTTTAATAAATTTTGAGCCATATCTAGTTTATAGTTTGTGTGTCACACAATTTATAAATCACCAAGCTTAAAATAAGGCTATGTATTCTAAATGATGAATAAAAAGCATATTCTTTGCCCAGATCACCTGATTTTTTGTTGTTGTTTATAAAATTAATCACAGTTAGCAGGGTAGAAATTGCTTTGAGCTTCATGAATGACATCCAAGAGATGGGAAAGGATTAGTTCTCAGTTGCTGCCAGTTATAGCACCAGGTGGCTTTTTCTGCAGTGAAGGTGTTACCGATAATCCCATTACACTGGTACTAAATCTTGCAGACATCAAAATTATCACCAAGGTTCCTTTTCATCCCATCCTTTCCAAATGACTGGAAGTCGCTTCACCTGAAAGAAGTCAAATCCACATGCAGCTGCTGTTTTAGCAGGCAGCAAACTCCCTGAGAATGCCAGTCATGATTCAATTTTGCTGCGCTGGTGGCCCCCTATTCCCTGTCCAATAATACATCTGTTAAAAAATCCTACAGCTACAAATCAAGTTTAATCCTACCAGGGACCTCATGTTGGTCTTGTCTTCCAAAAAGGCAGCAGGTTCTGCTGTCTATCTCTGCCAGTGTCTGGGGAATACCCTTTAAATCCCAGCCCTACTTAGAAGAATAAGCTAAGGATCACAAAACATGACCTCAAAAACCCTGATATGACTATATTCTGACCCGGAGGCATTCATTCTAGGTGAAGATTAGAACTTTGCATAATAAGATTACACAGCAAGTGAATGATATCAAGGGACTATCCATATGCAGCCGCCTGGTTTTGTATAGACAGCCCGCGCTGTGCAATATGCAGCACCGACGAGAAAGAGCTTGGTCTTTCTAGCTGAAATAAAATAGATTCACATAAATTAGTTGGCCATTTCCAGATTCCTAAATCCCCTATTACATCTTTTATTGACAGCTCCTGTGAGGATAGCACAAATGTTATTCCTTTTTATTCTGTGCTTCTATAACAATCATGCTCTGTAATTGGAATGTACATAGATTATGTCTAGAAATTAACATCTTGTTTGCTGTAATCTTGGATTACAATTGACTGTGTACATAATAAAATTAGGAAATCAGTGGACAGATTTATCATCTCCAAGAAACTAGAGGTATTGTTTAAAGAGTAGTTTAACATTTTGTGTCAATACTTGAAATGCAGATGTCACAGAGAATAATCAATAAAAATTTAAGTAAATCAAAGAATACAACAGGCACTGGAAAATATCTACACAAACATTACACTGCGTAAAGATTAGGTCACATCCCCCAAAATTTAGAAAATGTGAAAAAGCTTGCGGATATGTGTAAGGCTTTCTGCAAACCATCCTGCAGCAAGGAGATCGTTTACACAGGACAAGGTTTATATTTTTTTATAAAGTAGGTAAACCTGCAATCTTTAATCTAAATCCCCTTAAATCATTTTGAAACCATTATTTTAGAATACGTGAATCAACTTAGACAATTATAACTAAAGCATTTATAATTCTTAGCTATGCTTTTAAAATATCAGTGAACTTACCATTTTTATACACAGGAAATTTATGATATCTTTTCCCCCTCCAAGTAGTTTACAATACCACCAGCCCTTAAGCAAACTAGATATATGTACACACACACACACACACACACACACACACATATATGAGATTCATATTCAAAAAGTCTAAGTATCTGAAGAGGAAAAGTTCTCACTTAATGTCAAAAAACCGAAGTATTAAAGACTTGCTATGGGATTCTTGTGAAACTGAGCCCCTCAGGGTACTCGAAGTATGGCTTATTTGACAAATCTGCTGTGTCCACAACTTCTGAGGCACTTTCCACTTCCATGGCATTAGCCATTGCCTCATCTTTTCCATACCTGCACAATGTCTGACAGGCACTCAGTAATCAAGTGACATACTTCTGATTTTGTGTATAAAATACAGACATATATCAAGATATAAATATCAAGATATTATATCAAGATATAAATACAGATATATATCAAGATACCAGTGACAGAGGTATAAAAATATGATATGTAACTGCAAGTACACAGCACATAAATCTTACTTGTTTACTTTAGGGCAGTGATGGTGAACCTTTCAGAGCTTTCAATGATGACAAACTGCCCACTAGCATGTGTGCCATGGGTTTCCCACCATTGCTTTAAGGGATTTCTAGAAAACAATGAGGAATGCAAGAAAAAGTTCACCTATTTTCACGGTATTTTGTCACAACTGTAGAATACCTCAGAACTACTCTGCCACTGGCCCATGTCATTACCAAGGAACTGAAGGGTGACTAGTTCAAATTGCGGTATAAGGTAAGATTAACATACACATCACATTTTGAAGACAATACAGAAACAGAGAAACAAAAATATTTTGTTAATTTTTATATTGATTACGTGTTGAAAATTTTTATACTGAGAAAATATTTTAGCAATATTTGTTAAAATATTTTGTTGATTTTTATATTAATTACACTCTTCCAGATGGTTAAATCAAATATGTGTGAATCACATCATACTTCAATATGACAGCACAGTTATAGTGGTCATACATTTCCAGTAATATGTTCCTCAGCAAAACAGAACTACACAGCTAGTAAAGCACTAACGCAGAGGATCATGATGGAAGAACAGATATCCTAGTGTTACATCAAACAAACTTGCAGAGGAAGTGTGAGATTCTGTCACCTTAGCCTCTATTTTACATTTCTGGCTTGAGGGCATCGGTGTTAGGAAAGATCTCTCAAATCATTATCCCATGCCAAAAAAGAATGATGTATACAGTTACAAAGTGCTTGGGTCCAATTTTTAAACAAATTTCTTCTCGCATACCTTCAAGGAAGGCTAGTGAAGTATGTGCACTGCCTCAAATTTTAAATATATTTAAGTAATAACTATACAGCTTTTAAGCATTTACCATGTTTCAAAATATCAGCAAAACCAAAGGGATCAATTTTATAAATTATTAGTAAGGTGTTTTTCCATAACATTTCTTTATCATATCCTTCAATGGAATTTTTAAAAAGCCTTCACTAAAAACTGCTTCATAGAAATAAGAAAAACTAAAAATAATTAAAATATATAACATATAACTAATTTAACCCAAGTTTTTTCATACATTGGAATATGATTTCAATATAAACCAAAGTACTTACTTAAGGCACTAATGGATTTAAAAGTGGCTTTTTCATAATTATAAAATATTTATCTAAATATGCTAAAACTACAGATGATTTTGAGTATCAAGGAACAAGATGGACAAAATTTAAATCAATTCTTTATTACCAAGTAAGCTACTTTTTTCTAGCCTTTTAGTATTCTTTATTCCCTTTCTGGTTACAAGTACCACACATGGATATATACACACAAGCAAAACAAAACAATAACAATAACAAAAAAAAACTTTCTAGCCATCAATAGATGAGTGCAATGATATTCAATCTAAGTTAATCTCCAGACATTCAAATTCATGAATAAAAATTCATCAGTTTTAAATACACTGAGCCTATTAAGCAAGAACAAAAGCATATGCACAAAAGAGCTTTTAATATATTTCAAAGCCCACAAGAGCCATGGTCTCATTAAAATTATAAATTACACAAACATGGAATGAAGATTCCAACTGCAGTGCAGCTAAGCAGATTACAGAGAAGCCCGCGTTCCATATGATAACGCACCACGGCCCTCCCAGATGGGGGCTTGAAACAAAAAGGCCATCTCCTCAGCGAGGGAAAACCTCCTTGTGATCTCTGGTTTCTGTTCAGCAGATGACAGCCAAATAATATGTTGATTATTCTGTTTGTGCTGCTAAGCTTGTAAGATGGAATAAAAGCGATATGATCTATTGTGAACCCAATGCTAATGTGTTGCTCCACTCATAAATAATATACTGGATTTATTTTGAAACTATCTTTTATCTGGAGCTCAGTTTTTAAATGCATGAATTAAAATAAAAGCCAGGATAAAAATAATAGTTAATTTGATGCTTCAAACTAAAAAATGTAGTTGACAAGTGAAAAATATCCAAACGCTTAGTGAGAAGTCAAGTATAATCACCTTTTTAAATTTCAACACTGTGATCAGAAACAAAATACATTTTAAAATAGGCAATTACTCTCATTACAAAATATAAATATAAAATTAAGTAATGCAAGCATCATGAAGTTAATAATATACATTATTGACAAGACAAAAATTAAAACAGGGTATGCAAAAGCACATTCCTATAATATATATAATAGTATATAATCAGAACATAAAATGAAAATATTTCTCAGCAAGAACAAGTATAGATGATGCCCTTGTAAATGTTCATAACTTGTATACAAGATCAAAAGAAATTCTATTGAAATTAATTAAAAAGCTTATCAAAACATTTAAAATGTAATAGTCAGGATTCTATACTGCATTGGTGAAAAAAGTTAAAACAATTTTCCCTCAGTTAAGTAAATGTATATTTAATACCTTAATCTTTAATAGACTAAACAATACCAAAATGAGGTAACTATAACTGTGTCTGAGAATATGTCGCCAAAAATTTTATATCACAAATAAACATATTTATGAATATGAGTATTATTACAAACACTGAAAACTATACCTCTGCTCCAGCCAGGCAATCCTCTGAGTGATCTAGTACACTCTCCTAGCACAGTACACAGAACACACATTACCCTGCAGACGCACATAAAGTCAACATGGATAGAGACCACTGCATTGAGAAAGTGTATGGCAGAAAATACCTAAGCATGCTCAGTAGCCTAAAACAACCTCCTTTTTCTCTGTGTCCATATAGGGCTTTGAGTCTAAACAAACAGCAAAATTGTTTAAAAAGAAAATACAATCTAAACTGATAAGTCTAAAAGGTAAAACAAAGATACTTTTGTGGAAAACTTAGAACATAAAGCATTTTGGAGTAGACAAGTATGTCTTAAACATGACATAAAATACACTTTACATACGTAACAAACTAGACTACACTGATGTCATGAATTTCTCCTCATCAGACAGTATTAAGAGAGTGAAAAAGTAAATCTAGGAATGAAGGAAATCATAGGAATACCTGCAGTTAAAGATTCAAATTCTGAATATACTTCTTCAAGAACTACAAATCAAAGAAAAAGTTTAACAGAAAAGTGGGCAAAAGTAATGAACAGGCACTTCACAAAAGACAATACCCTAACACCCGATTTACGCATAAAAAAGTGCAACTTTACTGATTAAAGCTGGACATACACACATTTATGATCAAGTAATTTTACTGCTAGATATATTGCCAAAGAAATATAGATACGTGTGTATGCATGTGTATATATACATAGCATGTGGTCAATACATATGGTAAAATGTTTACATAGAAACACTTATTACAGTAAAAGACATAACTAATCACCCTCAAATTACTCCCCCTTGCTTTAAACACACCTGTCCCGTCCCCTTTGCCGCTTTCTTCATATGTATACACGCTAACCGACTGTGCCACTGGAACTCGTTTGTTACTTTCTGGGACACTTCTGGAGTCCTCCTTCCTGAGGGTCTCTTTAAAGTGTGATCAAAAGTACAGGGAATGGTGCTGCTGTGCACCATCCAAAGGAAAGGCAGGCTCGTAAATACATTCCGGCGTGTCCCCATCCTTCTAGTCACTGGATCTGACACTGCGGCTTCTGGCTCCTCCTCAAAGTCTGAATTAAAAGTTACATGTTTTAAATCAATTCCGGCTATCAGAGCAGCCATGACAGTGCAACTAAAGACACTGAGAAAAGAGGACTCCAGAGCTGCTGCAGAAAGTTGTAAGAATGATGGGGTAAGTGTGTTTGAAACAAGGGAGATAATTTTGAGAGGGACTCCTACCTCTTTTACTATAATAATTTTTAAAATGTAAACATTCAGTATATACTTTTCAACCAATTTGCATACATAAAAAGATATACACTAGAATGTTCAAGTTGTAACGTATTTGCTAAGTGGAGTGAGGCAATGAGCATAAATGCCTGCCTGCAACCTTCTGGATGACTCAAGACATAATGCTGAGCAAAAGGAATCTGAAACGAAAACTATACTGTATAACTCTACATCTGAAGTACACGAACAAACAAGCTACTCTCTGCTGTATAAAGTCAAGGTAGTGTCACCATCCTGCAAAGGAAGGGGAAGCAGAAGGCATAGCAAGGTGTCGCTGGACTCGCACTTGCTCTGTGTCTGGGTGCTGTTTGCTAAGGTGTTACCTGGTTTGCGCGAATTTTACTAAGCCACCCACTTATCTGTATTTCTCACTGTAAACAGCTTCCTTTTAAAGAGGCAGTGTTACACACGAATACACAAGTATGAAATGGCAGTCAAAAACCTGTGTCATCAGAAATTTAGGAGCAAGTGACATTTACACAGTCTAACCGAAAACACTGTGGGTTTTTATAATGTTGGCTTGAACAATCAAATTTTCAAATGCAGAGCTGAGGTAAGTTCTGGGCTCATATAAATGGAGGAACAACAGTCATTTGTTGTATTATCGCCCCCAGAGCCCCAGTATTCTCAGATGTATCTAGGCCTTTGCTAGGAGTGAGTGTTACTGCTGTTACAACAGCTTTTAAAACACTCAGGACCAAAACTGTGCCCTGATATGGAAAACTAACATTGCACAAAGCAGTGTAAAGAATACTGTGTGTATTTGCCATTTCCCCCCTTGCCCTCAAATTTCATAAGTGTTTGCTAAACACGAAAGAGTCTGAAAGTTTTTGTTTGGCTTTTTCAGTAAAGTTAAGGGAAATATAATTTACTCTTTAATATCAGTCTAACACAAATTAAGTGGCACTTCATAATAACCTGAAAATAAACTATGCACCTCATACTACACACTTAAAATCCTTTCTCTTATTTCTATGCTGGAATTAGTACACAATTTATGCTTTTCTGATATTAAGAAGATGCTTTAAGCTAAGAAAGATCATCCAAAGGCTACAGAGCTGTGTAACCATTACTTATCACCTCTTTACTATCTGCCAGGTTCTGCGGCCAAAGGCACAAAACAACAACGCCTCAGGTTTACAGTAAATGTAACAGGGTTCCCTTTCCTTCACTCTCATTTGATTTGTAAACAAAACTAGTTTTAAGACCAACATCTGACCCCCTTCAGAAATAAATATGTATCTCAAAGATACATAGTACGAGCCACGCTCCTCCCCGTCCTCAAAACAGGACTGAGATCTTGCATGCTCTTCCACGCTTTTCCTGTGCAACTACAAATCAATATGAACACATGTTTTAACTCCTCCTTTACACAAAGTATTTTACTATATGCTCCATTTTGAACTCTGAGTTTTTAAAAAATAACAACCTCTGAGGGAAAATTTTCCAAATCTATATCTCGAGAAGATGCCCATAGTCTGCTTCGTTAACAGCTATAGAGTATTTCATGGAGCAGCTCCGTCACAGCTCACGGCAGTACCTCACTGACCCAGACGCTAGGGACATTTCCAGCCTCCTGCCAGCATGAACAGAGCGACGTCGTATGTGAGTGTGTAACCGCACAAGTACGCCTGTCAGCAGGTCCCAGAACTCACAGTGGGACAAAGGTCTGCGCATTGGTTGTTTTCTAGAAGCTGCCATTTCCCTTCCGCGCAGCTGTGTCTTTAGACACTTCCACCACGGCCACCTGTGCTCCCGCCTGGACAGAACGACCCCCTTTGCTGAGTCTGTTCTCACGGCGCTGTCAGAGATTAACTCACTGGAATGAAGCACACGCAGGCCTTGTTAACTCTTTCCCGAACACATCTGTAACATTTGTTGGTTTAGTAAGTTTAAAAGCACATGAAGTTTCAAATCTAACTCTTCCCAACACAGTACTGATGCTACTGCTGGGACCGCAAGTTTGTCTTCCCAATAGCTCTTGTGGCCTAAAAACAAACATACTCCCTATTCTAGGTTTTTCTGAAATTTCGCATTCAATAGTTTATAATTAGATATGCAATCAAAAGAACCTTTCACTTTCAAGTGTCTTCCTGAAAAATTGACGTTTGCATAAAAATAAATCGACGTTACTTCTGTATTTCCCTTCAAAGCTGTGCTTTCAAATGTGCTTTTAATTTTTATGGCTCCTGTTTTCACTAGGCAGTGTCACCTAAAACATTTTCATTTCCATTCTCGCCCTGTCAGTAATTAGAAAATGGACACAGAAGTCTGTGGGACTTCCTATTTGCCAAAATCCTTAAGTGTATCCAGTTTCAGTTTGATAAAAACTAAATGTGTAAGTAAACACATAAATGATCATTTTTATTCCTCAACTAAGGACAACAGTACCTACATAATCTCTTGCATTTCAGTAATTCAGAAATCAATTATGAGGCCATCTCAGTACTCTGGAATAAAGTGAACAGACTAGCCACTGTCCAAAATACATTTTAAAAAACTGCTACATATTCTGTGCTCCCAGTCAATAGAAAGGACAAAAACCTTTCTTAAATTCTCACAAGGCAGGAGAATACACTGACAACACACCGACAACAAAAGGCAGGAACTACCAAAGAAAGGTAAGGCAAAACAAAGCAAAAACACATCACAGGGAGCACCTTATGTAAAAGCGTCTCGGTTTAGGACAATTTAGAAGAAAACAGTCTGACAGGAGATAATGGCTCCTGACAAAAATCACTTTATTTTAATTCTGTCAAATGACTGATGCTCACCATGACAACATTAAGCCATTAAAAAAATTTAAAAAACAAACCCTGAAATGTATTCAATTTGAAAAAACGGAAGTGTGAATTTTATATTTTAGAAAAATATTCATATAAAACAAATTAGCCACATAGGACTCAATTACCCAGAAAAATAACAGAGGAGGAAGGCACCATGTAACACTCCAGCCAATGAGGAAATACACAAAGTAAAATTTCTCATTTAAAACTGACATATACTAATGCAGCTGCTTTGGAAGATGAGCCGGGATGCAGTGCACTAACACTCCGGGGTTTGAAGACACAACTCCTTGTGCTACCCAGTTCTTGCTTAACAGCCAGGAGAGTATCTGGTAATTTTTGAAAGCTGTTCAGGCAGACTGGCAGTGGAATGACTGGAGCACTCAGGAAAACATCCTGCCTTCTCTCTATTTCCTCCGAGTCGGGACTGCCATGTGCACAGCCTGGGCTGCTTCTGGCTCTAACTTGCTGTCCTCCATCAAGCCACTCCACCTCGTTAGCCTCCAGCACAGTCGTAGTGAAGCGAAGGGCTTGTAGGAAGTGCAACATGCTAGTGAGCAGAACAATGCGCTAATTACTTTATTAGGTCCTCTGCCTAAATCTGTACTACTTCTCCATCTATCTATACGTAGTCTAAATTACCTTGGGCTATCTATTACCGTATATCTAAAGACTACAGTACTAAAAGAAATTACAATCACTTCAGAATCTTTTCCAACATTCAATATTAGGTACTGTCAAGATACTGTGCAACCAATTGATTATGTAGTCATTTAATTTAAAATACCACTGTATCCAACTATCTTCTATTAAATATTTTCCAACCTGAAATAAATAACTTGTCACTCGACATTTGAAAAAATGGTCTATAACCAGGTTATTTTTTAAAGAACGGTCATAGCAGCACCATTTACAATGGCCAAACAGCAGACACAGCCCAGTTACCCATCAACTGTAGAATGCCCATGTGACTACACAGAAGACACTGTGAAATGGAGTCCTGAAAATACGTAACATTCCATAATGAGGAACAAGAGGCAAGATGTAAACCTACTGCTTAGGACACAGATGAAAGCGATAAAATTACATAAATTATTACCACAGAAGGCTGAATAGTGGCTACACTAAAGAAAAGGGAGACGAGGTCAAGAACTCTTGAAACGCCCAAGATACTCTGTTTACCATATGATTATAATTACTCATTATATTCCATATTTCTATAATGTTATACTTTACAGTAAGTACATTTTCTGAAACAATATTTGTATGTTCTCATCCAGCTGGCAGGAAGTTCTTCTCTTTTTGCTAATAACAATTTTAGTTTTTGCTATATATTTCAATTTTTATTGTAATATTTTAATAACAAAGAAATGTTACTATGATTAATTCTCCAAATCATAATTTTCATGTGATTGGGTATGGTGGTACACAATTAATCTCAGCTATTCACGAAGCTAACAGGTGTATTAAGAGTCAGAGGCCAGTTTGGGCAACTTGGTGAGGCCTTGTCTCAAAATTAAATGGAAAAAAAAGGGGGGGAGCGGTAGAACATTTACCTAGCACGCACGAATCTCTAGGTTCCATTTCTAGGACTGCAAAAGCAAAAGGAAAGAAGTCACCAGCACCACCACCACCAAAACCAGACCTTTAAAGGTTACATGATCAATTATATTGCTTAATCTGTGCTTATGTGATCAGTGTTATTTCTCCAGTTTTATCTTTTCAAAAAAAATGTATACTTATGTATAATAAATTCCAGTAATAATGTTTTGCAGTCTGCTATTTTAGCCTGTAGGTAGGAAGAAGCGTATTTTTATCTCTTACGCTTTAAAAAATAACTTTGGCAGCATTTGTATATGAGCAAATATAATCTGAGAGACCATGACAGGCCAGTCACTGCACACTGAAGCCCAGTGCAGTGTCACTCTGGACCAAAGTATGGTTCACTGTGTTCTAGAAGACATGATAACTAGATTATGGGGTGGATATACAAAACAAGTTACATTTAAAGTCCACTGTACGGAGGCTGAGGCAGGAGGATCGTTACAAGTTCAAGACCGGCCTGGACTACAAAGTGAGCTCAAGGCCAGCCTGAATTGCATAGTGAGACCCTTCCTCAAAAAGTCATATGAAGTCCAATGTATAAAATGTAATATGGGTCAATGCATGAAAACAGATGCAACATGACCTAATTTAAATTACTGTGAAGCAGTTTGAAATATTTCCTTTGGAAAGAGAGAGCCATAGGGAGTTGAAATTAGTACAAAAATGCCATCACAGTAATAGTGAACTGAGTCCATTACCAAAAACTACACAGAATGAAGGAATCCTAAAAGGCTTACCACCTATAAGTTACTTCAATGTATGTCTGCTACACTTTTTGTTTTTTTTTTGGGTTTTTTTGGTGCGGGGGTGGTAAGGATCTTGGGGCTTTGTGCATGCTAGGCATGTGCTCTACCACTGAGTTACATCCCAGCCCCAGACCATAACTTTTTCACATGCCACCAAGTAGGAAGAGATGATGAGATTTGGAACAACACTATCACCACTCTCAGCGGGCTCTACTCTATCAACACGATGGCACTGGTACAGCACTATTACCTTAACAGGGTTTCTTCTGCTATATACTGTTTTCTTATCAATGCAGCCAAAGATTCCTCCCTTTAGTGGGTCCAGCCAACCAGTTCTTTGCTCATCTACTGTCAATCTTAGAAAATTACATTGTGTCCAGCAGGGAGCAGCATTACAACAGCCTTGAGACCTAACTTGAACATGAAGCTGACAGAAGAAAAAGGACAAAAAACCCACTTACCCTAGGTCTCTCTGCTCCACAACACATTCAAGTTTTAGGATGGTTGCAGGACTTCCAGAAAAAAAATCTAAAGCATGTCTCAAAGCACACGTGGGTAATCCATGGCTTCAGGACCCTAAAGCAGGAAATCAAAATGGTATCAGGTAAAGACTTCTCTGGTCCAAGTTGAGCTGAATTAATATATACTGTGAGTGAATGTTTCTCCGTTAACTGCTAAGATAAATGTTCCTCCTAGTGGGTCAACAGGATTCTGAACTTGCACATTCAATGACACTGGATCAAAATGAAAAAGAAAAAAAACCTATGAATTTTAAAGTCCTTTATCCCCCACAGAATTTATGTAGACGAAAGAAAATGGCTGATATAACAGATACTAAGATCTCAATCTACCTAGAAAGAACTGTGGTCAAAGAATTAAAGAAGCTGATAAATCAACCATACACACTTCTGAAATATATCAGTCTCTTGTAGACGACAAATTTTCAAGCAATAAAGAGGGTATATTCACTTCTACGTCAGCATGAATATCAGGTTGCTTTTAAGAATGAAAAGGCAACAAAGAAGTAGTTTATACTGCTGGTGCACAAGAATGATTGTTTACAAAATATGAAGACTGCACATGATACTGTAGAAAAAGCTCATGAATTGTTATAAGACAAAAGCAAAACATTATTTTTATACTGACTGGAATATCAAAACCTGCCTCATATTCAACTACAACTGTACATGACTTCTTATGACTACCAAAAAAAGTTTCACCTCCATTTGTTTAAAATATTAAGCAGCTTGCTTTGTGTGTTTACATGTGACATTTCAGTGTCCACATCAAAAACCAAATTTCTGCTTTTAAAAGGTAACATGAATGTTCACCTTTACATATATACATAACTGGATAGGTCTTATTAACATATTAGTATATATGACAATGTATTATATAAATATTTACGTGAAATTTAATGAATAAAACGTAAGAGGATTCCCACAGTTTTCTTCTAGCAGTGACACAAGCAGCTTGACTTGAGTGGACACGTCGAGGCTACAATGACTGCAGTGACTGTCACCAATCTGACTGAGGCGGAAGGGCAACGTGACACTTTCATCTCCCTTCAACAGGAAGCTCTCCAGCGCACTCTTTCTCAGGGTTTTTCTCCCCAGGCTCTTCCTCCAAGCCTGTCTCTGCTCCGAGCTTCGTACGTGTCACTCTTCTGACATTTCTTTCTTCTTACCAATCTGATTTTGTCTCACTGGTAATGCATTTCTGTATCAACTCCAATATTTGTTTTAGACATATTTCTCCCTTTTAATCCTACTACTTTTCCCCCTTTCATGTTAGGATTTTTACTTAAAAGTGAGTTTTCTCTCTGTAACAACCCACTTAAATATATTCTTTCATCTGTTTACCTGGCTGAAAGACTCAACTAAATACATTTCATATTGCTCCTATTCATACAAATACTTTCTGAGTTATTTTTTTTTTTTTTTTGGTTTTCCTCCGGTACCGGGAACCGAACTCACGACCTTGCACTTGCCAGGCAGGTGCTTTTGCCGCTGAGCTAAATCCCCAGCCCCCTTTCTGAGTTATTTAAATATTTGAACATCTAATGAAACATTTTAGAGTTGATCTTGAGACACTCAAAAAACTCATTTGACTCATTCTAATGAAACTGGAGACAACTTCTATTAATAAAGAGGTGATTTAAGATATTACTATGTTGATGTGAAAAAATGCTGAGAAACAAACTTCAAGTCAACAAAATTTTAGAGATGTTTATTCACATGTGTACAGTACATACTCGTGAACAGAATATCCCCAATGCTCCCTACTTCTAACATATGTTATCAAGTCTGAGAAGAAAAGTGGTTTCTCAACTTAGCCTGCTCTAATATAAATATTAATACTAAGTGTATTACTACCTTGTAAAACAATCTCATAAAAATTATAGCTTCCAAAAATTTTCTATTTATAGAGTATACAACATATTTAATTACCTAAAAATTGGACTGCAGTGGGTTGCATCTTGCCCTCTGCAAATCCACGTCCACCTGGAACCTTAGAACATGGCAATATTGGGATAGTCTTTGAGTATGTAATTAACACAGTCACGATGGGCTATGACTCATTGTCTCACTGCTGGCAGGCTTGAACTACCAGTAGTACATGCATGATGTTTCACCAGGTGGCTTTTTATTAATTTTATTTGTAAAATTTTATTCTAGCTCTGTTTGTACCACTGGTGGTACAAGCCGCCCAATGGCATCATCATGAGTGTCCCACTGGTGGCTCAAGCCTATGGGAACTTGTTAGAGTAGGACCAGCACGAACTCATCCCAGATTAGAGTAGACCTACATCTGACGGAAGAGAATGTTCTTGCGTAAGGCAGAAAGGACACAAAGGGACAGCAGAGAGGCCAACCTGAAAATGGAGGCAGAGTGTGATGTTCTGGTGTCACCACCATGAGGAACAGGGGCAATCAGAAACTGGAGGAGGCAAGGAAGGATCCTTCCCTAGAGTCTCTGGAATGAACATGGCCCCGCTGACATCACGATGTCAGATTTCTGACCCCAAAACTACGAGAAAATAAATTTCTCCTGTGCCAAGCGAGGACATTTGTGGTACTCTGCATGGCAGTGCTAGGAAACAAACACAAACTTTGGTAACAGGAAGTAGGTGCTCTGCTACCCGTATCAGAAAAACCCTGCAACACCCTAAAAAGTCTATTGATAGAAACAGAAAGGTCTAGACAATTCCAAGAGTTGGAAAGAAGTGAAGAGTGACAGAGAAAAAAGTCCTGGCCAGGAGCGGTGGCGCACGCCTGTAATCCCAGCACTCAGGAGGCTGAGGGAGGAGCATCACTGTGAGTTCGAGACCAGCCTGGGCTACTAAGTGAGCACAAGGCCAGCCTGAACTGCATACAGAGTCTCTGTCTCAAAAAGACAAAGTAAAAAGTCCTATTGCCTTAGAGAATATACTGTCATGAGTAGAATGCTGGAAGAAATACAAACATTCAAGGGCTGATGGTGAGGTTGTAAGTGTAAGAGGAGAAACAATCCTGGTTACAGGGTGACAGAAAACCTGGTTGGGGTGTGCTTTCTGCTGCGGGGAGCAAAGGACACCTGGTGAGCAAGGCACCTGCATATGTAGCTGAGGAGGTTTCCAAGCAAAGTGTTATAGGGACAGCCTGCTCTCTCCTTTCTGCTTAGAGTAAAACATGAGACAAAAGAGATGAACTGAGATAGCAAAAAGTAATCAGCATCTTATAATTTTGAAAATCCTCAGACTAGGGCTGGGGATATAGCTCAGTAGCACAGCACCTGCCTGGCAAGCACAAGGTCCTGAGTTCAATTCCTGGTACCAAGAAAAAAAAAATTCTCAGACTATGTAGATCACAACAGATGCTAAAGCATACCCTGGAGAAATGGACGAGGGCATGGGGGGGGGGCAGTCTCTTCCTAAGAGACTGTCTGGCATGGCAGTGCATGCCCATAATCCCAGCAATGGGGGATAAGACAGGAGGTTCAACAATTCAAGGCCTCCTTGAGTTACATAGGAAGTTCAAGGCCACCCTGATATACATAACAAGACCCTGCCTTAAACAAACAAAAAAGAAAGAGGAGAAAGGAGATATAATAAAAGGGTTATAAATAATAACCAAACAGGATTTATTCAACATATGAAAATCAATCAATACCATAGAAATGAAAAAACCTACAATCATCTGAATAGATGCAGAAGAGGCATTTGGCAAAATTTAGTACTCTTTCATGAAAAAAAAAAATCACTCAACAATATGGGAATATTATTGGGTTTTTTTCTTTAAAATAAAATTTAAAACTTTTGAAAAGCAATATAGGAATAGAACAAAACTTGCTCAAGTAAAATAAAACACATGAAAACCCCACAGGTAATACATACTCCATGGTAAAAACCTGAAAACATGTCCAAGATGAGGAACAAGAGAAAGATGCTCACTTTTGCCTGTTCTATTCAGCACAGCACTCAGTATTTTAGCCATAGGAATTAGGTAAGAAATGGAAATAAAAGGCATCCAACTTAGAAAGAAAAAAGTAAAATTGTCTCTGCTTGCAGATCTTATGTATAAAAAACCCTTGTTATGGTTTATGTCTGTGTGTCCCCCCAAAGCCTCATGCACCCATGGGGCAGGCTTTTAGAGTTTGATTATGGGTGTGAGAGCTGCACCCACCCTGGGGTGGATAGTTTGCATATGTAAGGGAGAGGAAAAGAGTGCTTGAGGCCATTCCTCCCCCATTCCTGGCTGGTGTGTGCTTGTTGCTTTTGCTGTTGTCTGCCACCCTGAGCTGTACCTCTCTGCCATGTGCCACTCTGCCTTATAATCTGCCAAGTACAAACTGAAACCTCCACGAACTGTAAGTGAAATAAACCTTTCCTTCCTTAGTTTTGGATGTCAGGTATTTTGTCCCAGCAGCAAGAAAAAAGTAACCAAGACAACCCTAAAGAGGCACAAAATTATTGGAATAATTAATGCAACCAATCAAAAGGACATAAAGTCAATATACAAAATCAGTTGTGTTTCTATACACCAACAAACACACACTTTCATCATAGCATTAAAAAATAAAATGTAGCAGTAAGGGAAAAACAAAAGAAGGTGAAAATACAAAATATTTTAGTAGTATACTGAAAATACAAAATATTGCAGAAAGAAATTTCAAAAAGACATAAATGAATGGAAAGGGATCTTTCCAAAAAAGTGGAAGATGGGCCAGGCGGTGTGGCACATGCCTATAATCCCAGCAATTGAGAGGCTGAAGCAGGAGGATCGTTGTGAGTTCAAGGCCTGCCTGGGCTACAA
>NW_004955476.1:9840368-9840968 GCF_000276665.1 Chinchilla lanigera
AAAAAATGAGAACCTAAATATCACTACAAACAGGGAAATTATAAAATAATCCAATCTCAAGAATGCAATTAATGCTATCAAATTTGAAAATGCTAATTTAAAAGTTACCATTCCTAAAAAAGCACAAATCAGAGAGATAAAATAATTATATAGAACAGTCATGAATAATTTTTTTAAAAAACTTGTGTCACAGATGACTCCAATTTAGCTCTGGGTTATTAATTCTTACAGGCACATTTACTTGACAAATCTTGAATGAAATATGTCTAGCGTTTGACATACCTTATTACACTAATCATTCCATGGTATAAGTACACAATGTTTTTATTTTTATTTATTTATCTGTTCTGTCTTTTTGAGACAGGGTCTCTCTATGCAGTTCAGGCTGGCCTTAAGCTCACTTTGCAGCCCAGGCTGCACTTCAGCACTCCCCAAATGGCAGACATGAGGAAGAAATATCCAGCGCTGTGAGGGATTAAGTGCATCACAAATTCTCCAGCTCTCCTAGGAAGAGTGCAAGTTGGTAAAATCACGCTGGAAAAAACACTGGGCCACAAATGAGAAACTACCCAAATCTCTTTCAAGAAGAGAATGTGTAAC
>NW_004955476.1:9841068-9844979 GCF_000276665.1 Chinchilla lanigera
AGAGAAGTTCAATGTAACACCTATCAAACTCCAAACATACTTTTTTGCAAAAATAGGAAAAACTAATTGTAAAATTCAAAAGAATTGTCAAGGAACCCTGAATAGTCAAAATAATATTTAAAAAGTTGGAGGAGTTACACTTCTTGACTTTAAAATTCAGTACAAAGTTATAGTAACCAAAACAATGTGATACTGTAAAGACAATAGATGGACAGACAAACGGAACAAACACCCTAGAAATAAACCTTTATATAATGGTCAAATTTTCTTTTTAACAAGGATGCGAGGACAACTCATCATAGAAAAGACAGTCTTTCCCACCATGTTACTGAGAAAACTAGATATCAAGATGCAAAAGAACAAACCTACACCCTTATCTTACACTGTATACAAAGGTCAGAAACCTAAATGTAAGAGCTAAAACTCCCAAGACTCCAAGAAGAAAACACAGAGCAAATATGTTCGGTGACACTTGGATTTGGCAATGATTTCTCAAATCTGAATCCCAAAAATAAAGAACAACAATTTAGATTTCATCGAAATTAAAACCTTATAAAAGCAGAAACAAGCAGATAATGTTTGCTGCAACATTATTCACAACAGTCAAAGGCAGAAACAATCTACATGGATACTAACTAATAAACGTGTAAACAAAACATGGTATATACGTGCAAAAGAATATTATTCACCCATAAAAAGGAATGGAATTTTGATAAACACAAGATTAATGAACTTGGAAACACATTACCCTAAGCAAGAAACACTGTGCAATGAAGCAGAAGAACAAATGTTACGTGAGGTATCTGTAAAGCAAATGTCACCAGAGTAGGATAGGGGTGAGGACTTGGTGCTCACTGGGTGCATGATTTCTGTGCGGAAGGAAGATGATGTCTGGAACAGTAGCAGTTATACAAGGCAGATATACTTAATGCCACTAAATTGGATACTTAATAGATATTAAAATGGTGAATCTTATGTGTATTTTGTCACCAAAAAGGTTTTCAGGGCTCAAGAACTCAAGCCAGCTCAGACACAAAGATGTCAATCGAGGTATCAAAGGCAGGCTACTGATGAGCTCGGCATGGACACCGCCCACGTTCAGTGCAGGAGGACGGTCCCCCCCGGACAGTCTCCGTCACCTTCCCTGTGAGTCGACCCAAGGGATGCCAACAGAGAACGGAAACATGATCTGGGTTATTTTTGCCTTCGATTTAGTCCTAGAATATCGAATGTACTATTTTCACGGGTTGGGGGTGTAGCTCAGTGATAGAAGCACTTGCCTAACACAAGGCGCTAGGCTTGAGTCTAACACTGCAGAAATAAGGTAATACTTTTAAAAAGTAAAATTAAATAAATTTACTTTCAACTCTTTATTTTCATGTTAGGAAATAAAACATAAAAAGCAAACAACATAAAATTAAAATTCTGAAGATTTTTTAAAGCATACTATTTTAAAATTATAAAGGACCTTGCCTTAGTGCTGGACAACCCTAATAGAAAGTTTGTTAATCTGAGCTGAACTTTAAATTTCTACGCTCAAGAACTCTAATTTCTATGTCATAAGATGAAGATGGGTCTCAGGAACTTCAGGGTCCTTCGCCCCTGGGCCAAGTGCGTCCCTGCAGGTGCTTTCAGTTCATGTTCTCTCCCCACAGCAGTCACTGAGTACATACCACTGTAGGAAGACAGATACGCTCGATTTTACGCTAACGCCCACAAATTGGAAAGTAAAGGTTTACCTCAAGGAGGGCACCTGGGGAGAAACCATGGAGAAGGGCAGGGATTTCCGAGTCAGCCCAGCTCTACTGTGAATCCCAGCTCTACCATTTATAAACTACAGTGACTTATCCCTTGCATGATCCACGAATCCCCCTAAGACTCATTCATCTGTAAAATGGGTGAGAATTAAGTAGTGTATGTACAGCACTAAAACACCACCTGGATCACAATCGGCATTCAGCAAAAACTTTCTGACTCCCAACGCGTCCTGAAGAGGAGGAGGAGGAAGCAAATGACACTGACAATGAATTCTACCTCCAGACTAGCCTCCTGCTCCTTCTCTTCCCATCTTACCTCCTAGTCCCCTGGGTCCCCCACATTCAAACCTAAAGAGGATTCTGGTTGGAAATGACAAATTTTCCTTACACTATCCCTTCAAAAACTACACTGAAATGATAGTACATTTTAAAAACTAACAGCGAGAAGGAGTGTTACAAGCATGAACACACCAGAGACTGGGAAGGCTGCTGGGAGCTGGAGCACAGGACATCAGCGGCAGAAGCACGGCACGCAGAGAACAGCCCGGCAGCTCACAGGCAAGTCTCCCAGCCCACCCTCCACTGCTTTATGGCGAGGTTAAAATGTGTCCTACTTTTACACTTTTAAATGGCTGAAAGCAAAACATAGCTCTGACACGTGGAAACTGTATGAACAGTACCAATGTCAGCACCCATACAGAGTGTCACAGAACACAGTCCCGTTCGTTTGTTAGAGCCGTGGGCTGCTTTCCCATGGCAGAGCGAGCCCTTGCAAACAGACCTCACTGCCTGCCCAACTGCAGGTCCACACGACCTGGCCCCAGAAAAAGGACGCCCAGCTCTGGCCGAGCACAAAGCTGTGATAACCTTGTTGGGAAGATGGGACTTTTTTTCCCGGGCTCCAAGAGGTCCTGGCTGAATGAGGAGTTATAAAGGTTAACCTTCTAAGAGAAAACATTCCTGCCTAAAGAATCTGCCCTCCAAAGTGTGGAGGCTGGAAAGCTGGGGCGGGGCTCTCCTCTTTTGGCTATTAGAGAAGGATTCCTTGTTCCCCTGTATCTCTGCTTTGAAGCAAAGCACACAATAAATTGGTTCTATGGACTTGTAAAAAAGTCCCTGGTAGTCTTCCTTCCATTTAGGGTACAGATTTCCTAGGAAAACAATGGTGGGAAGCCTGTTCCAGTTTACCTATAATTACTCAATAGGTCCTTCATTTATCTACATGAATGGACAACCAGTGATAACCAACATTTAAGGTAAATACAAGCACAAAAAAGAATGCTGAGGAAAACAACCAACCACAAAAAGCAATCCTAAAAAAACACAGGTAATTCTGGGAAGGGAAGTATACAGAAAAGGGTTCTATTAAAGGGTTTGGGAAAGACATGGTATCTAAAAACCATGTGGAAGAACAGAATAAAAAGAACCACAGAGCTCCAAGAAATTTAATATAAATACTTGCCTGCACTCCCCCACAAAAAGATCAAAAAGCAGGAAGAATTGAGGAAACAGAGGAACAGCCCAAGGGGTAATAATCTCTGCAAAGAAGGTACAGGAAAAGAGCTCCTCTCCAAACTCCACCCTTGCCCACCCCAAAACACATACACAGGGAGGAAAATCTTGTCCCAAAGCAGCAGGTGTCCAGCGGGGGCCTTAGGCTCGAATCCAGCACACTCTAGTAAACACGGTGCTACTGCACATGGCCATGCTTATTTGTGTACATGTTCTCTCTGACTGCTTTGTACTAAAAAGCAGAAGCTGGGACACAAAGCCTAAAATATTTACTATTTGATCTTTTATAGAAACACATTTGCCAAAACCTTTTCAATACAGTACTAGAGATTGAACCCAGGGATTTTGCACACAGCTATATCCACAGCCCTTTTTTTACTTCGAGGCAAGATCTCACTAAGGTCTTAAACTGCCGGGGCTGAGGTGGAACTTCTAATCCTCCTGGCTCAGCCTCCTAGCGTGCTAGGATTAAAGGAATGTGCCATCCTGCCTAAGATAGAACTTTTTAGAAAATATCCTTCAAAATTAATCAGATAGAAAAGACATGAATTCAAAAATTCCAAGCCATAGACTTACAAATGAGAACCTAGGGGCTGGGGATTTAGCTCAGCGGCAAAGCGCCTGCCTGGCAAGCGCAAGGTC
>NW_004955476.1:9846534-9869602 GCF_000276665.1 Chinchilla lanigera
CCCTTTTTTTTTGTCTTTTTGAGACAGGGTCTCACTATGCAGTTCAGGCTGGCCTTGAGCTCACCTTGTAGCCTAGGCTGGTCTCAAACCCACAATGATCCTCCTGCCTCAGCCTCCCGAGTGCTGGGATTACAGGCATGCGCCACCACGCCTGGCAAAAAACATCTCATTTTCAATCACACCTCTTAACCAGTGAATTATCCTTCCTTTCAAATACTGATCTCTCTGCAGTACCCTGGATTCCTCTTCTCACACAGTCAGATCTTGGTACTCAAGTGCTCTGAAACTCATCGAATTTTGTTTGGTATTTGGTGTCCACTGCTTCACAACTCCCTACCCTCCCAGCCAAAACTATTAGTTTGGTACTCACTATACCTTCAGGAAGCAATTAACAAGCACCAAGATACCACTGTCCTCATTCATGTCCTTTTCAATGTCTCCCTAGGATCTTTCCATTCTCTCCATTTCTTTCTCTCTCTCAACAATATCACAACCACAAAATCCTCCAGTAGCCTTTCTCCTCTTCCTCTGCTTCCCTTCACAGCAAATCTTCCTAAAATGCACAACGTTCTACTTTCATGAGTGTTCACTTCTAAACACAATTACAGTATTCCACTGTTAAGCTGACTACTCCAGAAAAATCTGCCCTTTCATTATTAAATGAACACTTTCCAGTCCTTATTTTACTTTGTTTTCCTCTGCCCAACTTTTAAATGTTGCTGTTCTCCAAAGTTTATTTGTGGTTCTTTTTCTTCTAAACTTTACACTGCCTTGGGGATCAACAGCCAGTACGTTTCTATAATTTCAAATCTGAACCACTTATCTTGCATACTCCATGAGTACTGTATCTCAAATTAAACACGTTTAAAAGATTAAAAATCTCAATTTATGACCCCTTCCTCCAAACAACCAACATCACAACACACAATTCTGCTTTCCCCCCTTTATTCTTTTTCTCCCATAACCTCTAAAGCTGCCGTGAGTGGACACTTCCGAGTTACCTCTGGTTCTCCCTCAACTTCCCTTGGTCACATCAATCCCACCCTTACCACGATCTCTTAATTTGCTCTGTTCTCTTTGTCCCAGTTCCATGTGCAGCCACTCATTTTCTTTTGGCACGTTTTAGCATGTTTAGCCGCTCCATAAGGATCAAAAAACCCATTACATCATCCTTGTACTCATAACGTTTTAGTGATTCTCATTTTCCACTATCATTAAGGGGGAAAAAATCCATAACCTTAAAAAAAAAAAAATCCAGCAGCCCTTTGCCTAACTTCTGCAGTGTCTTCTTCTCTTAACCCTCTGTGTACTGAGCTGGGGATGCAGCTCAGGCAGAGTGCTGCCTACCATGCACAGGGCGATGAGTTCAATCCCAAGCACTATGCACCGGCTTGAACACTCACTCGCAGGAATCACAGGCACCACTCACACAGAAGCAGTGATCTCATTCTCAGGAATGGCTCTCACCCTTCTCCCTGCTTTCACCCGCTGCACATCCTTCAGAACTCAGACTAAGCTTCTCCCTCCCGAGAAACTCAGCCAGGCCCCTCTCTCAGCTAGAGTCAGGTGGCCACATCTGTCTCCTCAACTGTGAAATCAAGGACAGAGACTAGGTATTTCTTTCTCTGTAACCTGAGCTCTTAGACACTTTCTGGCACAGCTGAACGAACATAGCCTTAACTTCTCCTGCATGAATTGTTTATTCCAATGTTTCATACTGAGTTTTACCATAATTTGGCACACTTAATTATATGTAATTATTTGGGAGCAAAAGTTTTGTCTTTGGAAAACAAAACGAGATTAAATGAATATATTCCGTAATAGTGTTAAACCAGGCACACATCCTAATTTCATGAATGCCTTGCTGGGTATGTCATGCTTTCTGAATTACAATAAGCTGTAAAATTCCTCTAGTCATTAGGTAAACAAACCATCATTTATCATTACCTTGAGAAAACTAAAAGGTAACATAGAGTAGGAACTAAGAGAATCTACAGTACACCAACTTATACATTAATCATCTGTAGTATTTCAGTGTTCATCTCTGCAAAAATACTCAAGAAGCTTCTATTTGATACTGGACAATTTTATCACTTTTTCTTTTGGTCTCCCTAGTGCTTACATACTAAACTATAAAACTAGTGGAACTAATGTTTTCCGTTTAAGTACTACAGGTATGGTTTTCTATGTCTAAAGTGACCAGACAGATCTAAGACGTTAATCATTCAGTAGTTATGAGTGATCAGACTGAAGATTCATATTGATGAACGCTGTAAATTGGAATTAACTTTGATCAAAGTTCTAGCTGGCAGATTACTAACCAGTTTTGAATATAATTGATTAGAAGGAAAAAAAAGGCAAACTCCAGTCCTTATTGAGCAATACTAATTTCAATTTATCAAACAGAATCAACTGAAAAGTTTCAAAAGGTCACTGTCACTTAAAATATGGAAGAATTTCAAGGAGGTTGGTATGTATTGAAAAGGTATTGCCAGGGCACAATGGAATGTGCCTGTGGTTACAGATACTTGAGAGGCTGAGGCAGGACGATCACTTCAGCCATAGTTAGAGGCCAGCTTGGGCAACACAGTAACTAACAGAGTTTGATTATCAAATAACAACTAAAGGGTATCACTGATAACGGCCAAAGTCAACAGCAACGCAGTGGTGAAGGCGAGATCTGGGAGTCCTTTTCAGTTCAGACATCTATCAATCACGAATGCCTTTAAAAATACTCCCCCTCCCAATTCTGGTTTGAAAAAACATTTAAAAATTAAAAAGAATTTAAAAAATTTAAATCCAAAAACACAGCTCTAAATTACATGTTTTTCCCACATATAAAATTCGTATTATAGTAAGAAAGCTTTAGATTCACAGTACACAAATAACTAAGAAAAAGTACGCATACATCTAATGCCTTTTATCAGTTTCTCTTCTGGGCGGGGAAGAACCCGAAGTACTTTCTGCTGTTTGCAGCTGGTTTAACAACCAACGACAATTAAATGTGTGAACAGGCTGTCAGAGTAACGCTTGTCACTCACACCGCTTACGGAAAGGCGCTCCAAGACTTCCCGAAGCACTAATTAAAATCAGCGAAGCTTTGCCGAGGTCCGTGTCCCGGCGTCTGCCGAGGGTCTCCGCACCCCGTCCCCGCCGCCGCTCCGCAAGCAATTCAGAGCATCCGTTCCCGACCCTCCGAGCCCCACGGCCACGCTGCAGGCCCCCGGGGAAGGAGCGCGGAGTCCGCGGGCGAGCGGAGGCGGCGGGGTCTCGCTCCTTCCCCGGGGCAGGGACGGGGCAAGTTCCCGGGAGCGCTCGCTCGATGAGCCCGCCCACCTTCCTTCAGCCCGCGGCCAACGAAAGCTCGCGAAGTCAAAAGAGTGCGGAACGAACTTACCCACCTCCGGCCCGACAGGACCCCGGAAGACCCTCCTCACCCAAGACTCAAGGGCGGCTCTCACCTGCGCCCCGCCGTCCTTCGTCCTTACGTAGCGCGAACCTTTCAATAATAGTCTTTGCGATTGGTTGACTCGGGAAGAACGTCTCAGCTCTATTGGCTATGGGAAAGAAGGGAGGCGGGGCTTTATCACGGACTCTGATTGGCCAGCTCTTCCCATTCCCAGACTGCCTATTGGGTTCTCACGGGACGCTCCAAGATGGCGGCAGCGGCAACCTGCGGCGCTGGTGCTGGGAGTCCCGGGTCTGTGGCGGCGGCGGTCGACAGGAGCAGCGCCACCAGCTTCCAGAGGAAGGGCCCCAGAGCCGGCGGTGCCGACGGCGGAGGCCCTCGCCTAGTGTCCATTGCGGGCACCCGGCCGTCGGTGCGGAACGGACAGCTGCTGGTATCCACCGGGCTCCCCGCCCTGGACCAGCTCCTAGGTCGGTTCAGACGGAGATCCGGGTCCGCCGAGGGAGGGGGCGCGGCCTGTGCCGCTGGCCTCGCTGTGCCGGTGCCCGTGCCCGTGCCCGTGCCCGTGCCCGCTTCCGTCGGCCCCTGGGAGAGGTGAGCGGAGGCCGCGCGGGTGGAGGGCGGCGGGGCCCCGGTGCTGTGGGCTGCGCCTGTGCGCGCAGCCGGGCTCCAGCCCCGGGTCCCACCGCCTCGCCCCGGGGCCGCTGGTCGGGCACACGGCCCGGCTTCCCGCTAGGGTTCCCGGCCCGCTCCTGCCAGCCCCAGGCGGCTCACTGCTCGGCCGACCTGCGGGGCTTCTTATCACTGGGGAGAAAGGCATCGTTAGGAAGGGCAGCGGAAAGCGTTTTGCCCCTTCAGCCTCGTGCTGTTTAGCTCCTGGAATTGTAAAGCAGACCCGAGTCGGCTCTAAGAGTGGGTGTGTCGAGGCAAAGTACTGGCTGCAGCCGGCCCTGGGGCTTGGAGAGCTGAGCCCCGTCCACGTTAAATGTGCGTGCCTGTTTGCTTCCCCCCACCCCCAATATACGTTTTGCTTTCTGGAGTTGATTGCTGCTAACTGCCAGATGACAGGTTTAAATTTAATTCACATTGTAATGAGAAAACGAAACCCAGTGCTTAGACTTTCACATGTGTATCTGGAATTTTCCATGAGATGCTCACTGATAAATATGCTTGTTGCTTGACTGTTCTGTTGAAAGGCTTATCAGATTAGACTAGTTGGACAGAGCTGCCGTGTTAATAAAGCTTGTAGATTAATTTTTATCTCGATGCTGCTGCATTAAGACCGGGATGTGTTCCTGTTTCTTTTTTTTTTTTTTCATAATGTGGGATATGTGTCTGTTAAATCCAGTACACGTTCATAATATGTTACAAAGGCCATAGCTTCTTCTTGTACTTCACTTGACATCTCTCTGCATAATCCCTCCCTCTCCCCGGCCTTTCAGATATGCTAACTACAGGGCAGAGTAGTAAGACAAGCAACCTTCCACACAGTATGGCTCCTTCATTCTGTTATTTTATATCCCAACTGGATCCTGACTCTACATAAATTTTGGTACTTTCACATAATTTTTTTCAAGTCTTTTGTCCTCCTGGTACTAAGAACAGATACGATTCAATATATATAGTTAACAAGTATTCATTTCACTGTTTTACCCTTGTGAGTTTCACTTGGTGTATTTCATTTTATTATTTTGAGGCAGCATCTGAGTTTCCCAGGCTAGCCTCTAACTAGCAGTTTTCCTGGCTTAGCCTCTAGGATTATAAGCTGCCACCATGCCAGTCTATATTTTGCAATTCATTGGGGATATGTAACTTCCTTCACTTTGATACTAAAATTCTCCAAACAAAAAGGCCATATTTTTGGCATTATGTCTTCAGTTCCTGATTAAAATAATAAACTGTGTTCAACACACTTACTTTTAGGAGGTTCTTAATAAGTTCCTGTCGAAACAAAAATAGTGTGTAGAAAAGATGATGAAATTTGTAGGATGGAAGTAGGTGTTTGAGCTGTAAAAACACATTCAAAAATTAAGTAGTATGACAGAGTCACAAGACGTGTGACCAAGTAGGCTGCTCTTTAGAGTTCAAATTTATAGTCTTCTGCACTATGTTACAACTTTATCAAATCTTTGAAAACTATTTTCAGAGAATTTTGACCATTTATTGAACCTAAACTTATGACTTAATTTTAGTCTCTTCACATATCCACCAGAGAGAACTCAAAACACCTTCCAAATATATTTTTAGAGATGTATCCTTGAAAAATAATTTTTAAACCTTCCCATTTTGCTTGGTGAGTGGGGTGCTCCAGTATTTGACTGTAGCAGGCTTATACTAAAAACCAGTGTTCATTAACATGATTGAAACAGTATTATTCAATATTTTGAAATATATTTTGCCTGTATGCAGCTAATGATCAAAGTACACTGAATTTGAAGGACTTGTTATAATAGTAGTTACTACATTTGGAATAATAAATATGTCCAGAACTGTTTCAGTTGTTGTAAACTTCTTAATGATATTTTTGTATTTTGACTTGCTGTTTTGTATGGTCCTATGGAGCAAACACTTTATATTGTTTTGTATTAAAGTATTATTTGAAAGTGAAACATTTGACTGATAATTATAAAAGTATAAAGCAGTTGAACTACATTGTTACTCTAAAATGTTTATTGACCCAGATTGTGACAAGGCTCAGAAGTATATGACCCTATTGTGACAAAATGTAACAATAGTAGGATACCGGAATAAGACTATACTGTCAGGTTGTCACTTTCACCAAATATATTACATGGTTTTGTGTAACAAGTAAACATTGTATATAACCTGTGTGTGGTGTAGTGGCATTTTATTGCTGCCACTAGAACATCGCTGTAATTTTAAGCATAGATGCTAAATACACTTGAAAGACATCGTGCAAGCTGATTATTTGAAAATTCTCAGTATCTGCACCTTTTAAACTTGATCTAGTGTTATTTTTGTTCTTACAATTTGATTTTACTGTTAGATTTTGATACACTTTTCCCCAGTTCACTACGTTTAAATTTCTCAGGTTCTTAGACTTCGTACCCAGGTTCTCAACCTTGGCCCCTCAGGACTTTTCTGTTATTGTTCAAGGACACAATATGAAAATAACACACTTACATTTCAGAAAAGGGAGGGCCTTGGTTAGACAGATACTCCATTTCTCTTCTTCCAGGAATTTCAAAGAAGAGATTTTAACAGATAAATTATGCCAAACCTGGGAGGTGCTTGAGAAAACAGAGACTTCACAGATTTGGTGGCTTAACTTCTGTTCCAAATTCAAATCTTGGCAGTCAAATCAACAGACAGATCAGTGGCAGATAGGAATTTGGGGTAAATAAGAGTCCAAGATTTCTGGAAGAAGCTTGGTTGAGTAGCTACCCTTTCAGCTTGGATTTCAGTCAGTAAACTGGTGGGCTTGTTTCCTTTATCTTACTCTATAGTGTGGGATAATATGCATTGAATTAGGACTATATATTTTGATTCTGTTTGCTCAGCCAGTACTTGTCATATTTATGTGCATGAGGATGTTTCTTCTCATAGAGAAAGAACAGCGTATTAGCAGATGAAATAACTGCAATTTCATTGGTGCTATGGCATTATGTAGTTAAGGAGCTTGATGCTGTCCTTCTCATCTCTGGGAGGCAGAGGCAGGAGGATCACAAGTTAAAGCCCAGTCTGGGCAATTTAGTGACTTAGGGAACCCTATCTCAACAGAAAAAAAAGGGCTAGGAATGTAGCTCAGTGGGAAAAGACCTGATCTTGATCTCCACTACCACTACCAAAAGAAAAAAGTTAAGGGTATCACTATGAACTAAAATAAAAAGATAGAAACTGACTTACATGAGTTAAAACATCAGTGGCAGAAGCCCTTTTCATTACATTTTTAAAATCAAGATAGGAAAGTCTTGGTAGTTAATCACAAGATGATCTTAAATTTCCTTGTGTATTTTTAATTATTAATCTTTTGGTTTTAAGAAAAAATGCTTGTTCATCCATCCATTCATTCATTTAGAGGCCCTGAGGCCCCAGCTCAGGGCCAAGCATATCCTGAGATACACTCCCAGCCCTAAGAGTCTTATTTTTAAAAGTTAAAGTCTTAATGAAATAGGTATTCAAAATATCAAACTTGCAAAGTATTTTCAACCTCCTAACATGTATTCTTACATGTAAATGAATTACTTAGCCAGTGTTAGAAATAAGCTTACGTATACTTCAAGAGGCCTGCAAATAAAATCTTGAGTTTGTTAATTGACTTCAAAAGTATGTTTGGTGATTTTCTTCTCACTGAGGATGACTATTCCATCCCCTTTTCGCTTCTTTTCATAATGGTTAAAATGTTTCCTGATCCACATTATTTATCTGAACAATAGTCTAGCGAAATACTGAGAAAAGATATTTCCATCTTAAGTAGGAATTGTTAGTGTGGAATCTGCTTCTATTTTATTTATTTATTTATTTTTTGGTACTGGGAATCAAACTCGGGACCTTGTGCTTGCCTGTCAGGCACTTGTACTGCTAAGCTATATCCCTGGCTGCTTTGATTTTTAAAGTTGGATTAAATTACTAATGGATTACCATATTCAATAGGGTAAAAGCCAGCTTTCAAGGAATATATCATGTTAAATATCTATTGTGAAAAAAATTCCTATTGTGATGAGTTGTTTTAGCTTTGTAGTTATTACTTGTGGTGGGATGGTTACAGATCAGTTTCGGCTTTAAAATGCCATGCATCGAGAACCTTGGTGTATCAAGTAAAGTGTATCAAAATCAGAGAGTATCTTGAGGAAATACTGTGAGAGCTTGTCGAGTTAGGAGAAAGGGATTTTGCTGCTACGTGTGTGTTACATGTACGCGTGAACTTATTTTCACATCATGTACAGAGAAACAAGCATGTAAAAGCTTTAAATTAGTAAGTTATAGCTTCCTCCCCACAACCAACCTTCATTTGAATCCAGTGAATTTATATGATAGAGCTCATTTGCAAAGAAAAATTGCCTTTTTCATAAGAGGAAAGCTGCTAAGATTAATTTGGTTGATAAAAGTCAAGTAATACATCTCATTTGAAGTAATGTTCACATTTCCCAAACATCAGAATTTTTATAATTTTAAGTATTTGAGCAGTGTTTTACTGAATTATCAGGAACAGATACTTGTTTGGATCATTCTTACAGAAAATAGCCTTCCTACCTTAGTCAGATTTTTTTTATTGTTTGTTTTTTGTTTTGTCTTTTTGAGACAGGGTCTCGCTATGCAGTTCAGGCTGGCTGTGAGCTCACTTTGTAGCCCAGGATGGCCTTGAACTCGCAACGATCCTCCTGCCTCAGTCAAATTTGTGTAATGCTTTGCTATAGCTAGTTCAGTGGTGCTGAACCTGTGGCATGTGTGTTACTGTGTTTTTCTTTTAAGACAAAAGATAGAAATGTGTGAGTTGTTTTTTCTAAACTAAAAGCTCAGTGTTTGAGTTGAGTAGCCGTGCTGGCACTTTTTGGTAAATTGGTTTTTGGGTTTTAGTTGGGGCATTCAGTCTCCAAAAGGTTCGCCGTCCCTGAGCTAGTTCATCAATGCGAAGTATACTTTCTGTTTATCATTGTTGCTGTGATCACCATTTACTAAAGAACAATAAACTGTAGTGATTTTTCTAATCTGACAATAATTTCCAGAATGGCCAGTGTAGCTCTTATAAGCACCTGAGACAGACAGCTATCCTAGATATCACCTCATTTAATCAGGAAGTGTTTCATCACCCCACTGTGAATGTTACAAAATCCTTTAACTTTTCCAATGGAGCATTCCTAACAAATGTAATGAGTTAAGGAAATAGATTACGAAAGGTGGCTAACTTTTTCTAGTACCAGCCCAGACACTACAATATCTGTGGTTTAGTTCATCTTCTTAAACATAAAGTGGCCAGTAGGAAATTAAATATTTATCTTTCCAAAAAAGGGAAAGTAGGGAAGTGAGAGGAAGTGTAAAATGTGGTGTAAAATGTTCAAAGTGAATCAAAAGAGTTAGTGGTAGTCTGCGTCTGCTACCAACTGTGAAATTAAACATCTAACCAGGTCCAAAAGCAGCTTTGATGATTACTGTCATCATATATGTTCGCGCTCATGTTAATCCTTTTGTCTGAATAGTGCTAGAAGTTACCCTCTTCAGCCCAGTATGCTTAGAATGCTATAAAGAAGGAACTTGTCCAGGTGTGAAATTAAAATATGTATCATATTCTAATAAAGCCATCTAAACATAAGATTTACAAATCTACTTCATTTCTTTCTCTAATGATTTGAAATGTTCTACGTATTGTTTTAAAATTGATTTCAAGTCTTACCATAAATTAGCATAAGCTAGACATTTCATTTTATTCCATATATATATATGTATGTATGTTACCAGATTTCAAGGTATCTGAGACATAACATTTATGTGTATTTACAAAGTTTAGAAGGCACTCAGAGGAATTTTTCATATTTTTTTCTACGTGATATTTGCCACTACAAAACTTTTTGGGGGAAACCTCTTTATCGCTCTTCTTAATGTTTTTTATATAGTTTTGTGCACACCCATACAGACACACACTAGCCGCATTGTATGCTGTTGCTGAATTTTGAGTAGTTTCTTTTGAAATTACATCTTAAATGCATTTTTATTCAATTGTTGACATGCCTTTTTAAATTTTATTTTATTATTTTTATTATTATTATTATTTTTTTGTGTGTGTGGCCCAGGCTGGTCTCAAACTCGCAATGATCCTCCTGTCTCAGCCTCCCCAGTGCTGGGATTACAGGCATGCGCCACCA
The DNA here is from genome assembly GCF_000276665.1 of Chinchilla lanigera. Taxonomy (NCBI): domain Eukaryota; kingdom Metazoa; phylum Chordata; class Mammalia; order Rodentia; family Chinchillidae; genus Chinchilla; species Chinchilla lanigera. Next base: position 9,856,765 of record NW_004955476.1, read on the forward strand.
TGCCCAGCTCCTTTTTGTTTGAAATGGCAAAAATATCATTAATTTTAAATTCTAAATCTATTTAGAGTATGTTCAGACCTAGTGTATATTATTTCTAATTTTTAAAGAAAAAATGTAATTATCACTTCTTTTGCCTAAGGCATAAAAGTTTGAGAATAAATATTAAAGTGGAATTTCTATTGTAATAGCGTTTTTTTCTGTGTTGTGCTTGTAAAGTCACTGTGCCCAAGTAGGTCTTGGCTATTGAGTTAATTTACTACTAACAAGTGCTAAATATAACTTTTGCATGGTTTAACCACAGTTATGTTGAATGCTGCATGGTTCTGTCACAGGAGAAAGGATAGTACAGTATATTATGAAAGTAATGGTAATGTGTAGTATGTAATTACATATAATATGTAATTATTTCATAATAGCACCTTGAACAAAGTATAGAAAAGGTAATTAGAATGTTATTTGCAACTGCAGTTTTAAAGTTATAGAAATACTTGTTCTTGATAAAGCCTAACTTTGATGTAAAAGGTAGATTAATTTTCTTTTTGGTTTTGTTTTATTTCCAGGTGGAGGGTTAGCCGTTGGAACAGTTCTTTTGATTGGTTAGTACAAAATATATATTTTCTCTTTCCAATTAGTTTCCTGTTGTTCATTATGATTTTGAGTTTTTCTGTTCTGAAACCAAATATTAGCTGCCTAGAAAGTTCATGTTAGAAAGTTCATGTTATCTCTGTTTCATTCAAGAAGAAATGAAATCAGAAGGGTGAAGTAATTTGCCCAGTATTGCCCAGTCAGAAAACCAGGACTTAGGGCTGGGGATTTAGCAAAAGCGCTTGCCTGGCAAGCGCAAGGTCGTGAGTTCGGTTCCTGGTACCTGAGAAACACCCCCCCCAAAAAAAAAAAAAAGAAAACCAGGACTACCAGGACTTGAAATGTGTTGTGATTCCAAATCCAGCCACAAGCAGTAAAATAAGAGTTGTAACCCTTTTAAAATGGTGAAGTTTTAAATAGTAAAATAGAGCAAATACATGTGGGGTTTTGTTTTGTTTTGTTTTGTTGCAGTTCTGGGGATTTATCCCAGGGTCTTGTGCATGCTAGCTGGTCACTCTGCCACTGAGCTATGTCCTCAGTCGTTTTTAACACTTAGTTTTTCAGACAAGTTGTTGCCGAATTGCTCTGGCTGGTCTCAAAATAGTGAATCTCTTGTCTGAGCTGCCCTAATAGCTGGAATTACAAGTGTACAGCACCATGCCAGGTGATCTGTAGGTTTTTTGTTTGGTTTTTTTTTTGTCTTTTTGAGACAGGGTCTCACCATGCAGTTCAGGCTGGCCTTGAGCTCACTTTGTAGCCCAGGCTAGTCTTGAATTTGCAATAGTCCTCCTGTCTCAGCCTCCCAAGTGCTGGGGTTACAGGTGCCTGGCAGTGTATTTATTTTTTGTAATCATGCCACTTAATCATTTTAGTCCTTCTCTCAGCACAGCCATTAACTTTGGTATGCCTCTGGAATACCTACTATTACCTCATCTCACCCTTGAAAACACTGTGTATTATCCAAACTGTATTACTGATCATATAAATAGGTTAGATTAGGTTGGCTGAGCAGATTAGGAGTCATTCTCTGTTTGGAGGTCAGTATGACTTGTACAGTGAATAAACTTTGCCTCAGGAAATGTAGCAGTTCTAAAGTATGAACAAATACAGGTGTTGAGGGCCAGTGGCTTGGTGCCTGCATCATTACTGTATTGCTTAGCATCGAGAGATAATTTTTTATTCTAGAAGTAAGAGAAAATGGAAGTGTGAAAATTATGTGCACTAGTAATTTTTCACTACAGATCGCCAGCATTTTAACCATTTGCTCGAGAAGTAGATGGTTCATTTACCGAGGCAGTTGTGTGTGCGGGTGAGTGTGGCCTTTCCGAGTAGTGTGTTTACAGTTGCGGGAGAGATGGGGCTGTGTAAGCTGCAGGGAGTCTGCTTCAGCCCGGCCGCTGCAGAAGAAATGAGTGTGGATGTGGAAGGGCCATTCTTGGAGGGAAAGTCCTTAGAGGACAGATTTTCATTAAAACGCGTTTACTTTTTCAGGGCTGTAGTGGGCTTTGAGATGTTTTCTGCTGAAGCTGCTTTTTTTGTTGGTAGTGGCTCTAGGGACTGAGCCCAGGCCTTCACCGTGAGGTACATCCCCAGCCTTTTGTTTTGACAGCATCTTGCTAAATTGCTAGGCTGGGCTGGGTTTGGGATCTTCTGCCTGAGCTTCCCTGTGCTGGGAGTGCAGCACATCGTCTGGCTTTGAAATCACTTTTTGGTAAATTCGTGTGGAAGTGAAGTGATAGCAAATACCAGGTCTTTACCTGTTCATAGAGATACCATGAAACAGGTTTAACAGAAGTTGTCAGGAATTACAATACAAGTTCTGTGACATTCTCAGTAATCTCTTGTATTAGTTACATGTTTTTCCTTCTACAAATAGCAGATAACTGACGCACTGTCGGGCAGTTAGTTACAGCTACAGATGCCGCTGACTTCACCGAGGGACCCCGCAGGAGTCAGACCAGCGATGCCGAGGCCCGTCCAGCGCTGTGCTCTGTCGTGTTTGTCCCGTGCTCACGTGAGAGCATGAACGCAGTCTGGGAGCTCACGGTGGCCTCTTCCCCTTTCTGTGGGTCAGCGGTGCAGGTACCACCGGCAAGCCCCTTCCTAAGCCCGCAGCGAGATGCCAGCCAGGCCAGGGTCCCTGTTCGTTGGTTTGTAGATTCAGTCGAACCAGGGTTTGCTGCGTGTCCCTGGCTGGCCGGGCGCTTGCAGCCCTTCCGTCTCAGCCTCCTGAGGGCTGGGATTCCAGGCCCTGCCCTGTGGCTTTTCCTCTGCAGCCTCCCCTCTGGGCCGGCAGCTCAGGAAGGCTTTGTACCTGTCGGCCAGACTGGCCGCTCCCGGGCCTGCTCACGGTGGCTTCGTCCTCACCGCCGAGGAGGTCCACGAGGGCCTAGGGAACGGGGTGGCACTGTCCCCCTGCCCTTTCTCCTGCTCAGGAGGGAGTCCCTGCCCCATGACCCTCAGGGAAGGGGTTGGAACACACGGAGACGGTAACCTCAGGATCCCTGAAGAATGCACCATGCACTCGTCACCGCTTTCTTCTGTGCAGGCTTCTCTCGCAGGGTATTCTAGTGTTTTCTTGTCAGTTGTCCTCAACGTATTTTGTTGCGCTCTGCTGCTCTCTTCCACATCACGCAGTGCACTTGGAGCATTTTCCTTCTTACGCAGGAGTCAGCTGCCTCGGCCGGCTGGCCCATCTCTAATAACATCCGTGTTCTGATTGGCACAGGGTCTGTGGGACGAGTACAGGTGTGGCACAGAGACTGCACGACCTAAAATACTTACTTTCTGGCATTTCTAGAAAAGATCTGCTGGTCTGATTTGAGTTAGTGTTTTATACTCTTCTCCTCATGTGGTAGAGCTGCACAGCGCCGCCCCCGCCCCCATCCGCCCCGCCATTCCCCAGGGAAACAGCCGGGCCTGTAGTTTGCTGCACTTCAGTTTCGATGGTGCGTTTGGCAGTGTCAGGCTGTAGAAATCTTGGCTTTTCCCTCTGTGAATTACGCTGGATGCTGGTCGCACATGAATAACTACTTACAGTGCCTGTGTAATATGCAGAGTTTCAGGCAGACGTAAGAACTTTGGAAAAGATGTAAATGGAGGCAGAGGCGGAGCCGAGCTGGGAGGCGGTGAAGGAGAAGCGTCCCGGCCCTCATGGGAAGGGTGTCACTGGGTGGCAGGGCATCCCACCTGAGGGGAAGGGACAAGCTCAGCACAGATCGGAGAGCTCAGCCGCCCTCCTGCGAGCTCAGCCGCAGCCGCCGCCTTGTGGAGTTCGTACCCTGCAACTCCACGGCCTTGTACTGGCAGGAGCCAGTGTGCAGAGACCTGGCGTTGATTTTCACCCACCAGAGACCTCCCAGGATTTCTGTTGGTTTAAACTTTAGAGCCCGCTAAATCCATCCTGTGGCACCTCCTTGCCATCTTTGATCATTGTCTCAGAATTAAGCTCTTCCAAAGCTCTTATCGCCATAATACTTTTATCTCCACCATACTGTGTTTTTCTCTTTAGATTCAATATCTGCTGTTTGCTTCGCTTCTCAGCCTTTGCAGTTTGCCATCTGTGACACCTATTTCAAGTAGAGACCAACCCTGATATCCTAAAGTCTTATCATGGTTTTATTGAAATAGTTATTTATCGATGATTTTGGTGTGCCAGGCACCATGCTAAGCCCTAGTCATGTGCTTTACTGTTCAATTTTACAATAGTTGTCTACATTTAATAGGTGATAACATTGAATTTTTTTAAAATTTAATTATGCTTTTTAGGACAGAGTCTTGCTAAGTTGCCCAGGCTGAGCTTGAACTTGGGATCCTCCTGCCTCAGTCTCCCAAAGTGCTGGGATTATGTGTGTGTGCCATCATGCTTGGCTATAATTGAAGTTTTAAAAGAAGCTAAATAACTTGCCCGACACCAAACAGATTAATGGGTGAGATTCACTATCAGATTTCTTTGAGAGAAAGTCATTTTATATAAAAACCTAGTAAGTCATTTTAAAAATCCCTTCTGCGGTGAGCTGTGCCTTTGGACACTGTACCTTCACATTTCTGCCACATCCCAACTGCTTAATTATGTCCCTTTGTTATTAGAGACTGGCATGACCTATAAGCTCAGGTAGGCCTTTAACTGGCAGAAAACTCTTACATAGTTCTAGATAGCTCCTTTTGATTCTCAGTGATCTCAGTGGCCTTTTAAACTTTCATGCCCTCAAACATCAGTCGTTATTGCCTGTTCCTTAGTTCTCTGTGATGATTTCCAATATTTCACACACACACACAAATGTTTTTCATCAGATGAGAATGCCAAGCATCCCTGAAAGCTTTCTTATATTCACAAATAAATTACATTGTATCTTCTGTTGGAGAATCACCCTTTCCCTTTTTCCGTAGTCTTACATTAGTCAGCTTTCCACTGCTGAGAAAAAATACCTGACACTAGCAACCTAAAGGAGGAAGGATTTATCTTGGCTCAGGGCTCAGAGGCTTGGGGCCTTGGTCGGCTGCTCCAAGGCAGGAGCATCAATGGCTGGGGGGCCTGGCGTGGAAAGCTGCTCACCTCGTGGCAGCCTGCAGAGGAGGAACAGAGGGAGGGCCTGGGGACAGGCTGTACCCTTGGAAGGCACACCAGGAGTGAGCCACTTCCTCCAGGAGTGCATTAGGGTGTGAGCTCGGCAGGGGGTTCACGAGGAGGTCTGCACCCCCTGGTCCACACACCTTCCAAAAGCCCCACCTTGGACACTGACATTTGACATGGGTGACACTGTAGATCCAAACCGTAGTGGGTCCTGTCTCCTTCCACCTTTGCAAGGGTCTGTCGCTAGTAAGTTCTCTTCTCTCCTTGTCTTAATCTTTTCCTCTTTACTAGCTCTTACCTGTGTGGACTGCAGACACGCTCCGATCTTTCGCTTGGCGATAGTGGCGCAGTCCTGTAATCCCACGGTATTTGGGGGTCTGAGCCAGGAAGGTCTCAGGTTCAAGGCTGGCCTTCATTCGTTAGCAAATTTAAGGCCCGCCTGGGCTGCATAATGAGACCTTCCTGTGAGAGAGAGGGGGGGAGAAATAGAGTGATTTTGTCGGCTTCCAGTTACGGTGAAAAACACCTGAGGAAATCAGCTTCTCCGAAGAGGAGGTCTGTGTTGGCTCCTGGAGCCTGAGGGGTTGGCCCCTTGCTTCCCAGTCTGTGACAAGGCAGCACGTGATGGTGGCAGAGTGTCGCCTCCCTGTGAATGGTGGGGGGGGGACCCCAGGGACTCTTCCAAGGGCAGTGTCCAGGAGGCTCGCACAAGGCCCATGACCAAGCCGGGCTCCGGCCTTTGATAGGAGGCCTCTACGTGTAGCAGAGGTTTTCCGTCCTGACCCTGCCTGTCTGCCCACTGCACACCCGTTCCCCAGTGTGCTGCAGGTGCTGCCGTTGCCCCAAAGCCACATGCGTCAGAAATGCCGGTCAGCTTCTCACTACTAAACCCGTCTTGGTAGTTGCCCTTTGCTTGAAGTGTTCACTCCCTTTGGATTCTGGGATCACACTCTGTTCTGGTCTTCCTTGCTCCTGCTTTCCTTAAAGCTTCGTATCCAGTTCTCCCTTTCAGGGCTGCTCTCTCTGGCAGGTCTCAGGCCCTGCAGTCTCTGGGCAGTCGGGGAGTAAAGGGACCCGGAAATCTCCCTCGTGCTAGGGTGCCCCGAGCAAGGCAGTCTTGTCTACTCTCTGTTCAGCATTTCTGTCAAGCACCTTGCAGCTGCCTCGAAACCAGAGCATCTGGAGCTGAGTGTACTACCTCTCCTGCCTCCGGAGCCCACCCTTCTGAACCCTCCTCTCCTAGGAGCCTGTGTTACAGCATCTGCCCGGAGACTAGCCACACACCCGAGCGACAGGTGGCTCTCACCTGTCTGCATTCAGAAATCCCGCAACCCGGTGCCTTTCCGTTTTCAAATATGGGGGGAAGTGAGGAGGGAGGGGTGGGCTTGAGGTGGTGCCCAGGCTCAGCTGGCCTGCGGGGCGTCACATGCTCAGCCTCCAGCACCCGCGCTGTGCTACAGCCTGTCCGCCCACACCCAGAGTGTAGGAACTGCTGGCCGCCTTCACCTGGGTGGCCCCGCTGCTGCAGATCAGGGAGCAGGGCGCCTGCAGGGCAGTGAGGAGCTGGGGAGCCGGTGTTTCCAGAGGGGCTCGTGTGCAACTCACCAGCCAGCCTGGAGCACCAGACTCCCCCTTGGAGGGCCTTTCAGTCACAGGTGTGGCCAGTAGGAAACTGGGCATCCCCCTGCAAGCCACGGAGAACACCACCATCCCCGCGTGGGCCCCAGGCACGGACAGAGTGAGGCTGGAGGCCTCTTCTCGCCTGGGCCAGGCAGGCAGGGCCCGAGCTAAGCTCTCGCACCCCCACCCCAGTCCTCTTCTGCCTCCCCCCACCCCCGCTCCTCTTCTTCCCTCCGGATTTCTCGGCACGGAGCGAGACCTTGAGGGAGGACCTGGAGAAAGTTTTCCCGGCTCTTTTATCACCCGCCTTACCTTACTCATCTTAGCTGCACAGAAAGAGAGGGGAAGCTCTGCACTGAACATTAAAGTTCTGAACTGGATTATTCCAAGTTGTAATAACTTGAACTGGTGAGGAATTCATAGAAGCTGCTCCCGAGATTACTGAGAGAGAAGGAAAGGAAAGGAAACATTACATAGTTACGAGTAGTGACTGGGAAAAATACAGTTTCACACCGATATACCAAAGAATTGAGAGCTGTGTACAGCTGTGTATGTAGCTAAACATGCAGCAACAGGAAACGGGTCCTGAACATGGGGCTGGGAAGGAAGAGGGTAGTTCTGGGAAGAAAACCGTGGTAACAGCTGCCATAGATAAATGAATTCTAAAGTATGCCGCAGATTAGACAATCAGGAAGTCCTCCTGGCTTTGAGAGCGGTCTCGAGATTTGGGGAAGCTCACTGGGACTTCCTGCAGGGGGAAACTTGTTCTTCCCCTTGTTTCTGGCCACCAGGCCTCGGGTGCCCATGAGTGTAACGAGCAGGGCAGCTCCATCTCCGTGCCGCGGCCAGTGGCTGTGTGGAGACAAGGCTCCATGTTTCTGGGGTGTGTTCGGCTTGAAGCTAGAGCTGCCCTTCTCCCGTCGTGTCACATGCTCCCAGCTCCTGCAGTGGGCGGCCAGTTGCTTCTGAAGGTGTGTGAATCCCCAGGCTAAATGTGTCGTCCTCAGTGTAGTGCAGAGCAGAGCAATCGTGCCTCTCAGCCTCGGCATCAGAGTAGTAACCAGCCCAAAAGCACGTTGCTATCCCCGTCACATCCGGTGTTGTGGGGTTCACTAAATAGATTGATGAGGTGCTTATTGGATAGCCTCAAGATTCATTTCACAGGATTGGTGATCTCAGCCATGAGGAGTGTAGGGTTGGTGCTAATCCCTGAGTCTTCCTATTTTTGTATCTTCCTATTTTAACTGCCTCGTAGGACTCTGAGAAAATAGAAGTGATGCCGGGCATGGTGGTACACACCTGTAATCCCAGCATTGAGGAGGCTGAGGCAGGAGGATCATTGCAAGTTCAAGAGCAGCCTGGGCTACAAAGTGAGCTCAAGGCCAGCCTGAACTGCATAGCGAGACCCTGTCTCAAAAAGACAAAAAAAAAAAAAAAAAAATAGAAGTGATAACTATTACAGAGAGAGAGAGAGAGCGAGCATGCATATATGTAAAAGAGCCTTGTTTTTAGCTAAATTACACATGCCTGGCTGGAGAGACAGGGTACATTTGTATTTGGTATCTTCCCCTTGGTTCTCTCCCAGGCATTTGGGAGGGATGTGGTGCGCCCAGCACTACAGCTGAAATCACAGGATGCGTTCTGCGCGGAGGGGTCCTGGGCTCCGTGGAGAAATCCCATCAAGTGTATGAAGAGTTTCTGTGGGTTATAAGCACACTGCTTTCCTCTCCTGGGCTCGAGGAAAACTTGTGAGAGGGTGAGAGCAACATAGCTGCCCAGGTAGTAAGCACATTTCTATAAAGGTCCTGAGGCGAGTGCAGCCTGGCTGGGCTGTGAACAGTCCGCCATGCAGAGCCGCCTTCCACGAAGGAAGACTGGGAGAAGAGGGAGCGAGCCCTGCAGGCTCTGAGCTGCTGCCCCTGGGCGGTGACACTAAGCCTTGACTTTACAAATAGTCGTACTTTTCTAATTAGTTTGTTTCTTTACTGAAAAGTTCTTAAATAACAGCCATGTACATTTTAAAGGGAAAAGAGATAATTTTGTTTGTTTTGTTTTTGTTTTTTACCAGGAATTGAACTCATGACCTTGCGCTTCCCAGGCAGGCGCTGTGCCACTGAGCTAAATCCCCAGCCCCTGAAAAGGGATAATTTTACTATACCACTCTTAACAGAAATATTTTGTGCAGATCAAACTCTGCTCTTTGGCCACAATCACACAGAACCTGTGGAGCGGGCTGAAGGATTTGGTTCTTTCTGATCAAAGGAGCGAGAAGCCACTGAAGTTTTAAGTAGAGAAATTAGAAGATTGGCTATGTATTTGGAGAAGATGGCCACTGTAGTCCCCTTTATCCCCTGTTGCAGTTACTGCAGAAACGGTAGCGACAGTCAGCCACCATCAGCCAAAAATAAGTGACAAGTTGTACACTGCCCCTCCCATCCTGCCCAGGACACGCCTCACCCTGCTGTCCAGGGGAGCCACAGCGTGTCCGGGGCTCCCAGGAGTCATCTCAGTCATCGCCTCTGTTGTCAGATGGACCACCACATTATTACACGCTTGAGTTCAAGTAGCCTCATTGTGCTTAGTAGACAGGTCCACGGTGCAGAGCAGGGATGCCAGCCGCTCAGAAATGCCTCAGCAGGCACGAAGCACTCCCTTCTGGGAAAGGGGAGGAGGGGAAGAGGCTTCAGGTGAGGGATGCCACATGCACATCACTTTTGTATAGAATATTGCTATGTTCAGTCTGTTTTATTTATTATCATGATTATTTCCTCACTGCCTGATTCACAAGTTAAACTTCATAGGTGGCAAATACTGGGAACCACAGGGATTGGCACTACCCTTGGGTTCAGGCGCCCGCCTGGGGCCGTGGACGTTCTGCCCTGTGGAGATGGCCCCCTGCACTCCGCTGCTGAAGGGTTGCCGTCACCGGCCCCCGCTGCGGGTTGTGTGTCTAGGGTAGCATCGGCTCTGAGGAAAGTGGTCACATTGTAAAATTTAACAGGATGTTTAAGCTGAGAAGAGAGACACAAGAGAGCCGGGCCTGTGGAGAGTCAACCCTGGCTTTGTGAACCCTGGAAGAGCCACGTCCGGAGGGAGGGAATGTGAATGACTATGTTCTATCCTGGACTCGTGGGCTTCGGGCTTGAGGCACCTTTTATCTCTGAGTTCAGAGTGAAAAAAAATGGAAAACTGCAGAAGTCCAGAAGGGAGATGGGTAATTAAATAACGGTGTAGACATTTGCCGGAGTGCTTGATACAGTTTAAAACCCACACGGCAAGGAAGCGGGGCGAGTGGGCCGAGAGATGTGGGTTATAGAATCCAGGGTTTCTCGTAACCGTGTAAGAAAGCATGCACAGAAAGGTACTGAAAGGAAATAAAACTTCAATAACGAATTTAAAATTTTAATAGTGCATCTGTGAAGATGGTGGGATAGTGTGTAGGCGTCCTAAAATTTAAATTTTCCATACTGATAAAAATACTAACTTTAGAAACTAAAATTACAGTGTCAGGTTTGTTCCTTACATCATTGATCTGTAATGACCTTGGCTTTAATGGTTGCCTTTGAAAACTGATTTAATAGTAATCAGTTGAGGTAGTGTCACTTCTTTTTAAAATACGAGTTTCTAGTTTGTGCTAAAGTCAGATGGAGGCAAACTATTAACAAGCAAACCCTGAGAATTTCCTCCTGTGTGGCTGATCAGCAGGGCTGGCTGTCCCTCGCTGCCACGTGTCCCTGCCGGCCGCTCACCTGTCAGCTGGGAACAGTGCAGAGGTGGCAGATGCATGTGCCCTCGCCTGTGTGCGCTAAAATTCTCAAGTGTTCCTACACCCACGTCCTGCCCATTTTCTGAGCACAGTGCACAGTGAATGTCTTTAAACTTTAAAAATACATTACAGTAAAGACACATTGCTCTGACTCTCCCTTAAGCGATTCCCCCTTACTTCGAATACACTTACGTCATCTTTCTTGCAACTTTCTGAAGCAGTTCTGGAGTTTTCTCTCGCCCGAGTGTCTTTATGAGGTGTGATCAAAAATGAAGTGATTGCTGGTGCCCAGCACCATCCAACAGGAAGGCAGGCTTGCGAAAACATCATGGTGTGCCCTTTTTCGCCTTCCTTGTGACTTCTGGCTCTTCCCCAAAGTTAAAATGACCATGAAAGGTGGATGTTTTGATCATTCGAGGGCATCCAGGCAGCTATGACAGTGTAACTAAAGACACTTAGGACAGAGGACTCCAGAGCTGCTGCAGAGATTGATAGGAATGATGGGATGAGTGTGTTTGACATGGAGGGCTGGTGCTTTGAGACCCCGAATGGCAATGCATCTTCCATATAAATTTTAAAAATTTAAACATGTGCTGTATTTTTCAGTCATACCTTCACATATATTGACTTGTGTTAGCTAGTGTTAAAGAAGTAGCTATGCTCTTTAGTGTATAAAATTAAACTTGTAAATCAACTATACTTTGTCAGGGGTTTGTTCTAAATTACTGTGCTAAGGATACTTATATGCAAGTTATCACTTGGTATGTTAGTTGCACCTTATGAAATTATTGTATCAACTTTAATGAATTAATTTATATACACTAAGATGTACCAATTGTAAGTGTATTATTTTAGTTAATTTCTACAAATATGTACACTTGTGTAACCACCATCAAATTAACTATAAAACATTTCCATTACCCAAAATCATTTCCTGGCCTAAGCACCTAAAATCATTTCCTGGCCTAAGCACCTAAAATCTTCTTTCTGTCAGTAGAGATTAGTTTCCTTTTCCCTAGAGGATCATATAAAACTAATCATATCATATCATTTTTCTGTCTGGCTTTTTTATGTAGCATGATCTTGTAATTTATCCTTGCTGTTGCATGGATGTCAGTAGTTTAGTTTTTTGTTGTTGAAGAGTATTCCATTTATGAATGTGTTATTTTTCTGTTCATTAGCTGATGGGTTTTTGAGTTGTTTCTGATTTGTGATTGTTAGCAAAAGGTGCTACCATTCTAAAAATCAGAAAATTTTGACGAAATTTACTTCTTCCAGTTTTTGTGGTCCATGCCTTCATATCTTAAGGTATTTATGCCTACTCTGACAATGCAGGATTTCCCCTGTGTTTTCTTCTAGCACCTTGATTGGCTTAAGCTTTTGCATTTAGGCGTGTGATCCATTTCAGATTAATATTTAAGTAGTAACGTAAGAAGTCAGATTGAAATTTTTAGTTCTCGATTGCGTGTAGTAGAAGGTAAAAGTAGGTTTTGTTGTTTACATGTGGATGTTCACTTTTTTCAGAGACTTTGTTGAAAACACCACCGTCAAAACTCAGTTAGTGTGGAGGGTTAGTTCTGGGCTCTGTGTTCTCTGCTGTTGATCCGTATGTCTAAGCTTTTGACAGTTCCACGTTGACTTGATTGCTGCCGCTGTATAGTAAATGTTAAAGTCAGACAGCAAGCCTCCAGCTGTGTTCTCTTTCAAATTTGTTAGGTTGTTCTATGATCTTTGAGTTTCTATTTAAATTTTTTAATTAGCTTGTGAATTTCTCTGAAAAACTTACTAGGAGTTCCACTGGAATTTCATTAAGTCTTTAAATCAGTGTTTGGAGGTTTGAATCTTCATCCCACAGAGATGATCTAGCCCTTTGTCCATCCAGGTCTGTTACTGACTCAGAATGTTCCTGCTTTTCCTTGGAAAGCTTCCTTATATGTATACTTGGATAATTTTTTTCAAAATATTTCATGTTTTTGTTGTACCTGCTGAAACTACAGTAGCTGAATATTGCAGTAGCATTTCAGTTCTCTGTTTTATTAAAAGCACTCAAAATTGTTTTTAAAAATTAATTTAAGTGTTGTATGAAAGGAGAGAAGGTTAGCACTCCCCTTGACAAGGATGGAAGAGGCCCTTGGGCCTGACAACACGCATACGGTTAAGGCATTGCCACCTACTTCGTGGCATCTAACCACTGTTTTTTAACAAAAGAAGTCAAAGATCTCTTTAATGAAAACTACAGTACTCTAAAAAAAGAGATCGAAGAAGATTTCAATAAATGGAAAAACATTCCTTGC
>NW_004955476.1:9869702-9888433 GCF_000276665.1 Chinchilla lanigera
AAGGAGTCTACCTATTTTAAACATTAAAAACATTTTATATTAAAAAATTTCATGTTTTTAGCTTGAGTTTCATATGAAATTATTAAACTGTCAGTTTCTGATATTTGTTACTTGTATATGGAAATAGATTTGGTTTGTACATACTGACCTTCCAAGCTGCGGTCTTGATACCCTTTATTGTCTTGGTACCTTTTTGATTAGTGTGTGATAATCTTTCAGTCTGCATGGCGTTTGTTCGTTTTTCGTGGCTTACCACACGCTCAGCCCTCTGTGCACCCTGAACAGAAGTGGGGAGAGTCTGTGCCCGTTCGTTCCCACGGTCTCAGCGGCAGTGTTGCATTTCCGTGAAGTGTGATGCTGCCTGTCGGTTATTCGCTGACTTCATAGCAGGCCGAAGAGGCTTCATGCTATTCCTAGCTAGCTACAAGTTTCTATGAATTGCCCTTCACTTTTTAAAATGCCTTTTTTTTTCAGATCATGAGTGTGATGGTTGGGTGTTCATGCCATCTGCATGAGATGTGCCTCCCTCAAACCTTGTTACGATTTCAGCACATTACCTGTCTGACGTGAAAAATAAATAAATAAAATAAAATGCCTTTTCAATATCAGTTGAAATGATAGGTTTTTGTCTCTGATTGTACTACCAGTTACCAAAAAGATGTAATATAATTTCAAAATATAATTTATTCATTACTATAGTTTCTATTTCTCTGTCGATATTCTTTTTTTTTTCACTTACTGATACATTCTCCTTTCATACTTTGAAGATATTTATGATAGCTACTTTGAGGTATTTTTTTCTATTAAATTCCACTTCTGAGCTCATTTGAAGTCAGTTTCTACAGATTATATTTTCTTAGTCAGTAATTTTGAGTTGAGAACCAAAAATTGTACATGATACATTGTACTGACTCTGAATTTCTTTACGTATTGCTGAGGGTTTCTGGTTTTTGTTTGTGTTACATGTTCTTTTACTTAAATAGACAACAGACTTGCCCAGGTTTAATCATGAGCTCTTATCTCGGTAGCAGATGGTATCTCTCCTCAGTTTCTCCAGGTTGCAGATGTCTCTTTAGCCACACAGGGTCTCTGGTCACACTATGTAATTTAGTAGACAGCTGAGTATTTGAACTGAACTCATGTGCAGATTCCGAGGCTTACTTTCCCTCTCATTTTTAGCCTGAGTTCTGTCCTCTGATAACTCAGATCAGGAGGGCTAAAGCTTTCTGTTGGGTGTGGTGGCACACATCTGTACTCCCGGCACTCAGGAGGCTGGGCCAGGAGGATTGCCTGGAGTTTGAGGCCAGCGGGGGCTACATAGTGAGTTCAAGGCCAGCATGAACAACGTAAGGAGACCTTGTCTCAAAAAATCAGTCAGTCGATCTAAAGCTTCCTCCATGCTTTCAGAGGCGAGGCCAACACCCACATGGGATGGTTAAGTCTTTTATGTCCATCCTGTGGTCTTTCTGCCTGTTTCCCCTCTCGGTCCCATCCCAGTCAGCGTATTGGGCCGCCGGGGCTAGGCACAGTGCGTTACAGTCACACGCTTGCTTGTCAGCCCTCTCAGAGTGCTCTTACTTTTAGGCCTGGACTGTTAGCTGTTTTCACAAACCCGAGCTGTGTATTCCGTCGCCTCAAACTGGGGGGATCTGATTTCATGCTGCTGGGGAAGTGAACACCATTTTTAGGCACAAGAGCCACTCGGAATTCTCACGTGCCACAGTCCCTGTCCTTCAGAAGGAAACCAGGTTGCTGCCTGGTTTTCGTCATTTCATGTGGCTTCACGTAGTTAACTTTGAAATGGTATTTTGTCCAGCTTTTATAATTACACCTGGGGGTGGTTTTGTCTGGGGACTTCCTGGTGTCATCTCCCAAGTTCAGACCTTAGGAATGTTTTCGATAGTGTCAATTCACAGATGTTGGTGATGCCTGGTGTATTACAAGAATTCAGTTAATATTTGTTGGATAGGTTAATCATGACTGCTTGTTTTAGACAATGGCTACCTATTTTCTTGTCTTTTTGTTATGTCCCAGTTACTGAAGGAAAGAAAGATGATATGAAAGTATAGATATGCAGCTTATCAGCAACGTTAGGAGAACAAAGATAAGAAGCTGTTTTCTTTTTTCTTTTTTTTTTTTGTCTTTTTGACACAGGGTCTCACTATGCAGTTGAGGTGGCCGTGAGTTCACTTTGTAGCCCAGGCTGGCCTTGAACTTGGAATAATCCTTCTACCTCAACCTCTTGAGTGCTGAAATTACAGGTGTGCGCCACCACATCTGCCTTTTTTGTGTATGTGTGAAGCTGTTTTCATTTAGTAATGAAATTTCAAAAGTATGACATTTTTGCCCAAGAAACCTCCAGAATCATCATTTAATACTTAAAATTCTGAAAAGAAAAGGGTAAATGAAGTAATAAAAAGAAGACTGTTTACTGAGGAAAGAGTACAAATTTAGAAATTCTATCAGTTTTAAAGTCTTCAGTTTAAAATTAGTATTGGGTTTTAAGCCCAGAACTAGAACGTGAGAGTAATACTGTTTCTGTAGATTTTATAAATGTTGCACACCAGGCTGCCTGTGGGAAGCGCTTCACTGTTGTGGCCTAGGACCTGAGGTTTGCGTTTGGTGGGCAGGGCAGCTGTCGTGGAGGCGCTGCGCCATGGGGCACAGTGCACCGCGTCCTGGCGGAGGGAGAGCCCTTGGTGTCTGGGATGTTACCCTCATACGCTGTGGGACCGGTCATGGTTGGAGAATGGGGCTTGGGATCAGTCTCTGTCGAAAGCATCTACTCATGGACCATGCTGTCTGCTGTGCAGTGGGGAGACACAAGCATCGCTCGCCACCCAGCCTTGTTTGAAGGAGAGAAAGGTAGCGAAAGAATGCAAGGTGCTTGTGATGTGAGACATTCTGACTGTCATCTTTCTCTTGTTTACAGAGGAGGATAAGTACAATATTTACTCACCGCTGCTCTTCAAGTATTTCCTGGCTGAGGGCATCGTCAGTGGGCACACTTTGCTGGTTGCATCCGCCAGAGAGCATCCTGCTGGCATTTTACAGGTACAGAATACACCACTGTGGCTTTGTATCTGGGACATGTCCTGAAAACGTGTTGGTTTTGAATGTAAGCAAGTTACGTGTGTTTATATATAAGCTGTATCTTAAAATATTAATAGGACTATGCATACTTTTATCTCTGAGAAGTATCAAATTTATTAGAACATGGAGTTCCATTTTAAATAAGTATTCTTAGATAATTTTTTTTAACTTAGAGTAATTCACATCAGATGAGGAAATACTGATAAGCTGTTAAAGCTGACACTAATTTAAATTACTGGGTCTACAGCCATACCTCCCCGAACACGCCTGATCTTGTCTGATCCCGGAAGCTGAGCAGGGTCGGGCCTGGTTAGTACTTGGTTGGGAGACTGATTGAACTTACTGGGTAGACATTCATAAAAATCATGTTGAATAGGAAAAAATCCAATGTGGAAGTGGAGAAATACCCTTTAATTCTTAATTGTAACTGTCCTTTTGACATAATTAATTTCATCCTAACTACTTTGTTTGAGCAGACTTTCCAAACTCAGCATTTCTTTACTGCTCACCAACTGTGACTTACCTGTTACCCGAAGAAGTCCTTAAAAGAAACTTGAATTTTAATTTTCACCATGCTGTTATCAGATAAAAGTATGAGCAGTCACTACCATATGAGTGAGTTAAAACAAATAATGGGATGAAAAACACAAACAGATTCTATTCAATAAGTGAATTGTAAAAAAAAAAAAAAGTAGATTGTCTTGTAAGGTATTTTTAATATTTTACACTTACACTTAAGCAAGACTACAATATTTGGCACTTTTACCACCAACATTTGCATGGTTTTATCCCAAACACATCTAAGGAAATTGAAAATTTCATAAATAGAAAAATTAGCTATAACAATTTTTGTATTTATGAATATTTAAATTTCCTTAGATGTGTTTAGGCTAAAACCATGCTTTGTGTTATCTGTTTGTTTCTTTTTTGCACAAATATTTTTGCTTTATGTCTTGTACTCTGAGTAACTACTTTGATGATAATGATACAGTGTATTACTACTACTATTCTCTAATTTTGTCATGAAATTTTATTTTTTCATAAAGTGAAAAAAGAAACATAAAGAAATGCTACATCAATGAAAAAAAAATTGTTATAGCCAGCAGGCCATATTCTACATAACTGTGATGGAAAGAGAACTCTGAAAACCTAGGTAAAGAAAAACAAGAAGAGAAAGCCTGATTACTATATTGCCAAGATGTTAAGTGTACAAATGAGAGGAAAGATACAGAAATTAGAAGTGCTCATTCATTGATTAACACTATTTTGCTGTGAGAATGCAGAGTGGATGCTCTTCCAAATAATAAGCAATAAAGATAAAACATGATTGATGTACTGTACCTTTTTTAACCCTAGCACAGATTTCATCTTGTTTATTAGGTATACCTCAATAAAACTATTTCAAAAAAATTCAGATTTTGGAGTTCATACATATATATTTTTGTCCTTTTTTTCTTTTCTTTTTTCTTTTTTTCTTTTGAGACAGGGTCTCAGTATGTATTGCAGGCTGGCCTTGAACTCATCATGTTGCCCAAGCTGACACCAAACTCACAGCAAGTCTCCTGCCTCAGCCTCCCAAGTTCTGGGATTACACACTTGTGCCACCATGCACAACCCATGAATACATATTTTTAGGTCTCAGTGCTACTGTTTTTTAAAAATAACTTAAGCAACCTTTATGTACATTATTTTCTCTTTATGAGCTAAGGATAACACCTGGTCTCATGAAAGTTTTCCAAAACATGATGCCTCCAGTTTTATAAATAACAGATGTGAGACCAGGTAGGCACACAGATTTCTAATCTTGCAAGAAAAAAAAACGCATTATCACAGTTCTTTCCCTCTCCTTGGGTTTTCCTAGCAATTCTGATGTGGATAAAATTTTGGATATTTTATTTAGATGACTATAATCACTGTGGAAATTTCCTAGGTCTCCTCCGCCTTGCCTCATCAGCAGCACTTGATATCTTTGATCATTTCTTCCTCCCAGATGCATTTTCTTCCTGTGGTTACCGGGATACCACATGTTCTTGATATTGTTTTGTCTCGAGGGCCAGTTTTGCTCATACACTTTTCTTCTTTGTTAGTGTCAGTTACTTTTCTCGTTGCTGAGACAGAATACCTGACACCCAAAGTTAAAGGAGGAAAGGCTTACTTCATCTCACAGTTTGTAGAAGCTTCAGTCCATAGTTGGCTGGCTGGAAGGGTGGCGCTGCAGAGGCACATCACAGAGGGGAAACAGTCCATAGCAGGGCAGCCAGGAGGCAGGAAGCAGCAGCAGCAGCAGCAGCAGCAGCCTGCCTTTATATTTCATACAGGGTATCTGCCTCTTGAACAATGCGACCCACCCAAAGTAGGGATCCTTAATCCCAGCATTGCACACCCTAGATCCAACCACTTCCAAAAAGCCCACCGTGACTGCATGAGGCTTTTGGGGGGTATCTAAGTGCAAGCTATAACACCTTCATATACAGATGCCCCAGGACTCAGTACTTACACTTGTTCCTTCTATCCATACTACTGATCACATCCTGCCATGTGGATGTCAGGATTATTTATATACTGGTGACTTTCAAATGCACTTACCTACTTGGACCTCCCCTGAACTCAGCTGCCTACCAGCTGTGTGTAGTTGTATATCCAACTACCTATTTCACATCTGAAAGCTAATATGTTTAAAATCAAACTCATGGGCAGCTCTTCCCAAACCTGTTCCTTCTTTCAGTTAACAGGTAACTCAGTTCTTCCCTTTGAAACCCATCCAAAAACTATGGCTTCATTCTTAACTCTTTTTCTCCTACTCCTATCATCTGGTTTCTCAGAAAAGTCAAACATGTCCACTTTTAACCTAAATCATGGCCACTTGAACCTAAATTGTTTGTTACTGGCCTCCTGGGTGTTCCATTTGCTTCTCTTCAGCCTCTTCTTGCCAGTGTTCGGAGCGAGCCTCTTCAGATGTCAGTCAGATCATGTCGCTCACCCCCTTCAAACTGCCGCAGCGAAGCCCACAGACCCCATCATGCACTGCGAGGCCTGTGCTAGCATTTGTTCCTCCCCACTGTGTGTCTGCTCATCGCCTGCTGTCTTCCCAGTCTTCATTCTGTCTGCTTGATCTTCCTTGCCTGGTGGGTGGGCTCTAAAATCAGGGCCATTGGATTTGCTGTTCCTCTGCCAAGAATTCTTTCATTTCTCTCATATTTTGTTTCTGTTCCCCAGACCCACAGATCCTCTTGCTTGCCTTAGTTTTCTCCATAGTCTTAGTATCAGCTGGTATAGTATGCACTAACTCTATATTTGTAACTCTGTATTTGTTTATTGTATGTATTTCCTATGAGGACAGAGCCTTTTTTCATTTTATTCACCGCTGTATGTTTACAGAATGTTTAACATACCTGACGAGTGTAAGGGAAATCATAAAACTGACTCATGGTTGTTAATTGCATGTGTCAGTTTAACTGGGCCACGTGGTGCCCAGATGTTTGGCTGGACATCTTCCTGAGAGCATGTTTCTGGAGATAGGTTTGCTAAACTGAGTAGGGATGATGGCCTCCTCTCATGACTGGCCCTTGTCCAGCAAACGAAGGCCTGAATAGAGGAATGGGGCTGATCCTCTCTGAGTGAGAGAAGTTTCCCTGCCTGATTGGCCTTGAACTTGGACACTGTTTCCTGCCTTATGCTTTCAGCTGAAACCTCAGCTCTTCCTGCATCTGGAGACTGCCAGCCTTCAGAGTGCAGCTGTACCTCCAGTCTTCCCGGTCCTCCGGCTGGCCTTTGAGCCTTACTGGACCTGTACCACTGACTTCCAGTCAACAGCCTGCAGCTGTGGGGATTTGCCGTAATCTCAGGGGCCAGTTCCTTACCGTCTGCCTCTAAATATACATGCAAACACACACACACACACACACACACACACACACACACACACGGCCTGTTGGTTCTCTTTCTATAGAGAACAGCAATAAATACAAATTTTAGAGAGGTCTTTAGGAAGTCCTTGCTTTGGACTAGGATAAGTAGCTTTTCGTTTTCAGGTTATTAATTTTTCTGTGGTGTTCCTGCCCCACCCTCCAGCATTACTGAGGTATAACTGACAACTAAAGGCTGTATATTCAAACTATACAAGAGGTGGTTTAATCTATACATACATGATTACCCAATCAAGTTCCTTGACTCGCGCATCACCTCACATGCTTATCATTTTGGATGTGGTGAGAACACTTCAGATCTATGCCTTTAGCAAATTTTAAGTATAGTGTACAGTACTATTAACTGTGGTGACTGTGCTTTACATTGGAGTGCTGGGATTTCCTCATTGGATAACTAAGTTTTGTGTATTTCAAGCAGTATCTCACTATTTTCCCCACTCTAATCCCAGGCAGCTCCTGTTCTACCCTTTCATAGGAGTTTTGAACTCACACATGGGTTCTAGTGTCACTGTATCTGTTATGCTTTATCTTCTCTGAGAATGTGTTATCAAAGACGTAATTGCTGCCATAAAAAACCTAATGGACTCAAGCAGCAGATTTACTTAATGTAGTATTGCAGATTTGATACTATAGTTCAAAATTTTATTTTAGTCTTACCTTCGTGAGTAGCCTAGAACAGATTGTTTTTATGTAAATATCAAGATGATTTTAGATGACAATTGAATATTTAACCAATAGTATGTTCAGTGAAGTTAAATATTGAGTTAACTATAAAGTTGAGTGTGATTGTCAGGAGAAATGTGTCTCATTGTGATTTTAATGCTGTCATTTGCTTTTAACTAAAATATATAGATGTGTACTAAAAATAATCAAAGCTTATGTGTGCTAAATAATGTGTACACATTCTTAAATCAGTAACATTATTTAGTTCTTAAAAACTATTTTAATTATGTGTTCTTGTATTTCCTGCCCCTCTGCTCTGAAAATATGTCTACATAATACAATCTTTACTTAGTAATATTTCTTAAATTCCCAATCTTGTTTCATATTTCTTATATTTGATATAGAATAGGAACAGTATTTGATTTACAAGAATAATATATTGTCTTAATTTTCTTAGGAAAAGTGCTATTTTTGACATGTATATATTTAATGTAGTTCAGTTAGTATTTATATGTGTTTAGAATAGAATGGATTAGAAAGATATGACTGACGAAATTTTAAATTATTTATACTCTTCATATCACCATTGCAAAGGTGTTCTTAGCTTTTCTCTGAGGAGTAAAAATGTTTTTGTAAGGTACAGCGTGATGCTGAATACTAATATCGAAAGTAGATTTTTCTCTATAATAGGCACTCAGGATTTCTGTGTGCCAGTGCATTAACAGTTACACTTCAGTCCTCCTCACTGTCAAAAATTCAACAGGAGTGGCCAAAACCAAGGTATTATCATTGTTTAGAGATCCAAGTGCAGGGGAAAGTGCTATAATTGCTTAGTAGCAATTTTATGATATATGATTGGGGATTTCTCGAAAGTATAACCAAGGCAACTATTTCTGGTACAAGAAGAGGGGAAAGGCAATCTTATAGACCGTAATTATCGTAAAACTGTGTATAACTAAAAGACAAGTAAAGGATAAAGAGCCACATCGGCTGCTTGCGATATATTGTATAACCACGGAGCCATTTATCCCTCACCCTCTGCAGACAGACTCGTGCCTGTGCTAGTCACAGCTCCCCAGGAAGTCAGCCTTCCCACGTGGCACTGAAAAGTTGCACCCCACGGGCAGCCCTACAGCACAGTATGCACGAGGCCTTAAAGCTTCTGAGACAACGTATAACAAGTATTTTTTATGTAACACTTCTCTCTAAAGGAATTTTCTTGATCACTGAGATGCAGTAATGAGTATTCTCCAAGAAAACTTTGTATGGAATGTTTTCTAAAATAGTAAAAGTTGGGCTGAGGATATGGCTCAGTGGCATAAGCACCTGCCTGGCAAGTACAAGGTCCTGAGTTTGATTCCCAGTACCCAAAAAAAGAAAAGGATTAAAATAGTAAAAATTACATTTGTATGTTAGAATGTTTAAATACTTATTGGTAGAGTTTTTCATGAAATAAAAAATGATATAAACCTTGCTTTAGAATTTGAAAATGCTGATTTCATAAAATGCTGATTTCATATCCTTTTAATAGTTTGAGTAACATGCATCAAGATTTATAGATTTAGAGAAAATAATAATTTTCAGGCATAAATTAAAGACATGAATGATATACCAAGGTCAATTTTAAAACTTTATTTGTATAATTACTAGTAATGACATGCCAGATCAGTGAAATTCTTGCAGGGCGAAGAGTTCACTATCTGGGATTCACTGCAGAGGGATCTTTCTTGAGTTGCTGGCTTGGAGTTTTTAATTTATCCATCATACGCAACATGCACTGTCCAGCTTCAACCAAAATTCAAGCAAAGTGGGAAGCTAGGGTGTTTGAAACAAGTATAAATGTTGTTTTGTTTGGTTGGTTGATAGGTTTTGTCTTCAGCTGTGCAGGGATCAAAACTGGAACGTTACGCATGCAAGGCACGCGCTCTCCCCGCGCACCACCCCCGGTGCCTGAACATCATGCTCTTTAAGTGTAGCCACGATCAGTACGGGGCTGCCAGGAGGGTTGTGAGCAGCTCAATGTTTACTAAAGGCTGGAAGCCTGTAGCATATTTTAGTATCACATAAAACATTAAATAGTTTAAACTTAAAGTTAATTAAGGTAAGCCTTCCCATATTTAATATGTAGAAAATCTTTCATAATTGAAAGTGAATACTCATTTTACAATAGCCCATAAGTCACAGAATAAGTAAAAGTTCATTAAAAATAAGGTGTGTCATATTTGATGAGCTAACATAAGATATTTAGTAAAAAGGTCATATAATAAAAGGTGAACATTGATTTTTTTTTTCTTTTTTTTTTTGGTATCGGGATTGCCAGGCAGGTACTGCGCTGCTGAGCTATATCCCCGGCCTCAAAATGTGAACACTGAGATGAACATCTTTACATTCTTTTTCATGAACTTAAAGGTCTGTTGGTAAACATTATAATATCTTAATAACTTGAGAGGATTATTTTATACCCACAATATGAGACTTTAACCCAAATGTTGAACTCATTTGCTAAGATCAGATCATTGCTTTATATCTTTTGCTGTGATTCAAAATTCAAGATAGTATTTGAATTAGAGTTAGGTGAAGTGGTAGTATTTACTAAACAGCGTAAAATTTGAATTAATATTACAAAGTTTTCTTTTCCTTCTGTCAATTTGATATTAAAATTTAAAAATCTGTATTTACCATCCATGTGTTTTTCACTGATTATAGAACAAAACGTAAACATCCCAATCCAGTAAGTGGTCAACCCTCTGCTCTTACTACAGTATAATACGGTCTTGTCTTTCGAAATGAAAAAAGTACAAAAATATCGCAGTCCAAGCCTTGCTTTCAGTGGTTCTTCCAGAAAGTGGATGGCTGTAAGAAAGAAGCTAAAGAACGACCAGTGATTGGCTGAGCATACTATTGAGCACTTTTATTTCATTCATCTCCAAACGTGTGATTTTATAATGATTCAAAACCAAAACGATACGTCGTTATAAATAAAATTTTTCTTTCATCATACCACTTTGCAAGTCTTATGCATGTTCAATATCTTTATAAACAATATTTTTCAAAACATTTTCACTTCTAGAATATGTAGCATTTATTGTATTTCCTTAACACTGTGTATATTTTTTCCATAGTATAAATGCAAATATTAGGAGAGCCGTTTATATGCAGGGATACAGTCAGAGTGCATCCTCTGATTTGTCAGTGTTTTATTTGTTCAGAAAATTGTCGGGTCATCTCTACACACTTCAGGGCTCCCTATCCTGAGTGGTCGTTGAGCCGGAAATTTGCTGTTTGACCCCGGGTTTCGCTCTTTCTCTCCTCCCTGGCTACTGTGAGAGCTTATTTAAAATTCTAAATTCTCTCCTGGCAGCCACAGCTAGAGCTTCTTTGGCAAACTAAAAAGAAAAAAAAAATGCAAAAGCTCAGTACTGCTTCCAGTGACCTACATTCGTAGCCAGCTTAGAAGGATGGCATGTGCCTGATTTCCCAGTAAGGAAATGCAGGGAAAGATTTGAATATATCCATATATATGTAAAGGAGAATAAATCTATTACCTTCCTCTCACTAGCTAGTTGGAACCATTGCCCCTGTAAAGTTAAACACACATTTGACATGATGTTTGTGCATCAGCCAACAAAGGAAAAGAAATTTGCACGTGAGAGATCCCGAAGTCATATAGCAAAAATACCCTACCCTGTGATAGGATCTTTACCATTTGGGATTTGAGCTTAGATTTGAATTGCTGTGTTACTTCGTTAGGGGCTGGGAGACCTTGTGCCAGTCGTTTAACCTTGCCTTTTAAGATATGGGTAATAATTTTCCTAGCTACCATAGATCAGAGTTCTAAGTTAAAAATGAAGTATCTGGGGTTTTGCTGTCTAAATCTTAAAACACTAATTCCAGCTTTAAATTGTCTTTCAAACATTTTATTTGTGATGCATAGCTGTAATATAAAAAAATTGTTGTAATCCATAGTTACTGTTATGCTCAAAAGAAATACTGAAATCTTGGAACTGTTATACAGCATTTTATCCTTCTTGAAAAGAAAAGCCATGCAAAGTCAGAATTGGGAGTATTAAAAATAGAGTTCATTTTCTGCTGATACTTTGTATTTTTTCCAAAGAAAAGCTATTCAGTTCTTTAGAGAGGGCTAAGTGACTTTAAACAAGAGCCATTACAGCTAGCATGTCGGCTCCCCACTGAGTGAAGGGGGAGCGGCACTCATGTAGGGAGACACCCTGCTCCACTCCTCAGCCAGTGTCCAAGACTGAGTAGGTGGTGGAGGCCGTGATGTGCTGAACTCTGCACGGAGTTAGGCCCGTGGGGCTGGTGTTGTGTTTTCCCTGAGATTTTATTTTTTGTTCATCAGATATTGATTGACAGGTGGCTGCAGAAAGTGATGTTAGCTCATCATGTCTATCTTTTCAAATTATGATATTTTAATGGAATCAGGCTTTGAGGTGCGCTCATGGTTTGGTACGATACTCATCCTGCAGTTTGACCATGTGCCTGGAAGTCCGTACTAGATTTCTGCAGCAGGGGGGGTGTTTAGGATTTAACTGAAGACTTCAGCGGGAAGTCGGAAATACATGTGAGGCAGTGAGATGAAGGTTCCGAGACAGTGTTTTTTAAGCAGGTTGTAATATCAGGCTGCTCTGGAATTAAAGAAACCTTGTTCCCCAAAGCCTTGACTTCTCAGTGAGCAGAAAATCAGTCTGTTCTGTGAACATCAAGTGTTCTGCAGAAAGTAATCTTCCAATTAAAAGAAAAATAAAATGGTATGTCTTGTGTGGTATCCGGAGTACCCTAAGTATTTTTGCTGGTAACATTTTCCATAAACTAGGTTTGTTCTGGAAAACAGAGGACTGTAAATAAATAAAACCAGTCGGGTGTTGTTTTTCCTGAGCTAAAAATGGGACCAAGCTGCCCTCTTACAGGAAGATAAGGCCCCACTCCACTTCTAAGTGGAGAGAGTTCTTGAAGTATCCTTTAGAATACTTCCTTTCCAAAAATTTAAAAATGCTTTGACCTCTGTTATAGAAATAATCATTGTCATACCTTATCTTCTGTTAAAATAATTACACCTACAAATGTTTTAGTTATATCAGGTTTTTTGAAATTATTTTAGTTCACACTGTAAGGGCACTTAATACTTAAAGGAATTTCACAGGGAAACTTTTGCACCCAAAAGAATCTTGGTATAATTTAAATAATTATTGTATAAACTTTTTTTTTTCTTTAAAAAAGTTAATATATACCTTATAGCACACATTTACAGAGAAATTATTTTGTATGGTTTTACTAACTAAATATGCAAATACTGATAATCAAGTGGAAAGTCAGTCCACTTTTTAAATCATTTAACAAAGTACACTTTAATCAAGATTTTGTTTGTTGCAAGAACCATGTGTATGTATGTGTGTATAGAAGCATTTATGTATATGCACACATACATACACATACATATGTAAGGTATATACATAGTACACACACAGAAATCCGCATACTTTTAACAGTGGTAGTCACCCAACTAGGGACTCTCTTCACTTAAATATGGAATTACTTTCCAGGCATTATCTTCTGTTATCCCTCCAGTAGGAGTAGTACTGACGTGTAATATACCCATAGCCAGGTTAAACGTGACAGCACTTAATGTATGATTATGCAAGGAAAACCACCAAAGGAATTCTACAGTTTTGATGGCTACAAATATTAATAGATATTACTAATTCATCCTTTCTCTTTAAGTAAAAGCATAGAGTGTAGTCAAATCACTAAAATTAATATGGACTACATGTAAAGTTATTTTTAACAACTTGACAGTTTTGACTTTCTGTATATACAAGAACATTCTGTGGATGCTAATACTCTTAAGAATGCCAAGAAGTTCAGTGCTTTTCCCTTTAAAGTCCATCTCGGTCAGTGCTGCCCACGGGCATATTAAACCCCGGGCTGCTGTGGCCAAGACCCGACAGCCGTCTCTGATGTTAGCCAACACATTTGTAGGCCTGGGGAAGGAATACAGGTCCGAGTGTTCCTCATTTTTTAACCACATACTCGGATGGGGATGAGGCCAACGATTAATTATGTATGTATTTAAATTGCTTTGAGATTTTTCCGTGATTGGTACTTTTTAAAAAATGTGATGGATTAAAATATAATTATTTGTAGATAATTAGATCTGGATTTTTGCTTAAATGACAGTAGTGTGATTTTTATTTTCTCTTTAGCGTGATCCATTCTCTCTTTTTCTGAATACTTAGTGCAGAGCTGCATTTCATTCTTGACCTCATCTTCTCTCTCCTATCTTAACAAGAAAAGTGAAAGAGACGACCTGGTCTCCTCAGTGTACTCGGGGTGTACGCCGTGGAAGGACATGAGGTAGGGCCAGGAGGACAGGGTGAGCGCAGCCCTCTTTCCTGACTGGTTTCCTTCGCTGGTTTCCAGTTTCGATTCACCTAACTGACGGACTTGCCGAGCAGAAGGCATTGCTTTTGTCAGTGACTGCGCTTAGTTTTATTGAAACAGCATTTGTACACCAGTGTGAAAGCATTTCACCCTTTGTTTTTGTAGTAGCAGTATTTTTGTCTTTATGTCCAGGAAAAAAATTACAGTAAGGTGTTTTCTAATGTGTAGTACAGTTAATTTGAAATATGCATGGAAATACAACTTACTTAAGAAAACAAGTTACTTTGCTAAGCTGTTCATCTTAAAATCACTTGATGCAGCATCGAATATGCAACCTGACCTGATTTCATGCAATTCTGTTAACGTCTTTCTGAATGATGTTTAACAACTAAAGTCAACTCCCCTCCGTATTTGTCAGTATTTTAACAGAAGATAATGTGGCAAATATACCTTTAACGTACGGATATTCAGATATCTGGAGTATTTTTTGAATTATGGTAAACAAGGAATATCATCTGGATTATTTTCTTTTCAGTCTTCAGTAAACGAAAACGGCCAAAACAAATCCCCAAAATCAACAAACTAACGTAGTTACTGATACATTATAATGTACTTACTGATACATGGATAATGCTTAAGTAGCATTAATTATACAGTTACCAAAACCTGCAAGGATCAAAAGATTTTATTTTTAAGAAGGATTTCTCATGCTGCATGGATTATGTTGCTACATAATAGCTCAGTAGTACTTCTGCTGAATTGTAAAATCGCTTAGAGAGGAGTGTGATGCCCATACTTGGTGTAATGCATTGGTAATTAAGAGGGTGTGGGGTTAAGCTTCATTAACTGCTGAGGGATTGTATCTTGGGTTTTATTGTGCCCTAGAGAACATAAAAGTGAGAAGGGTCAAACTGTTGGAATCAGATTTTGCTTGTGCATCTGCCAAAACAAAGACCACAAAATAGTATAGCAGTAAACACAGAAGGGCATGGACTGAAAAGAGAAGAAATATATTTTTAGCATCTTATAAAGAAGGGAAAATGTTTCTGATGAAAAATAAATACACTTGCATGCTGGGGTATATTTTTCATTATTAATTTGTGATCATTTTATTTCATATAGGGTTTGTTTTTAAATCAAAAGACTTGTTCTGGTTCAAAAATGGTACCATTTTCTTTGTTAATTTTCTAACCCTTTTCACTTGAGAGGATTTTATTCATCTTTTGTATCAAACTTGTGAAGCCTGCTTTTTATTTTTATTTATTCCTGACCCTTGTTGGAGAACTCCAGGCATCCCACTGCAGAAAACCAAATTTTGATTCTCTTTTGTAAGGAGGGAGCTGTGACATCAGTGCAGTGTGTTCTTTGGAGCTAGGTCAGAAATCCAAGCCTGGGATTTCCAAAAGTGTGAGAGATGACTCTTGTCTGTGATTGACATCTAGGGGAGTTGGAGTTAAAGAGCTACTAGCATTCTGTGGAGACAGCGATTTTTATCAAAGCACATGTTTTCTTCGCCGAGAGACAAGGCATTATGACAAGCGGTGTGGCCTTGTGGCAGTGACCGTCTCTGGCAGGGTCAGCGAGTCTCAGCACCCTAGGAATCGTGTGGTACTTCTCAGGTTTGAGCTTCCGAAGGTGATACTGTATTGAATGCACACTCTTAGGTAAAACACGTCTGAGTAGTGGGGGACGAAGGTACCCGAATGTTTCTTCTTTTCGCTCGTCCTGCTTCTCTGCCCGCTTCTCAGTCCAGTGCTGCCTCTCCCCACGTGCTGCAGTGCACCCCATGGTATCTTACTTCGTCTTACCTGGGCTGCTGTTTAAGAATACCATAACCTGAGTGGTTTAAACGGTGTCAGCTTCAGTCTGGAGACTGCACTGTGAGGCCCAGGTAGCAGGGACTCCAGTTCGGGCGAGGCTCCTCCCGCCTTCCAGCCTGCTTCCACGTGCTCCGCCGCCTCAGCCTGCTCTCTTCTTGAAGGGACCCTGGTACCGTCCTGCTGAGACCCCTCTTCCTGCCCTCCGGTAATTACTCCCACAAGACCCTGTCTCCTGAAGCCGTCTCTTTTGGAATTGGGCTTCACCTGTAGGCCTGGGGACCACACCAACATCCAGCCCACAGTAGTTGTCAAGAATGAACAGGTGACTAAAACGTAGGCCCCGCCTTTCAAAAAGATCTCCTAGTGCAATAGTTGAAAATTAAGGAGAGCTTAGCTACATAAAGGTACCAGAGGTTGGTTTTGTTTGACATAAGTGGAGATTTGTAAAACTTCTGCAAATGGTGCTAGAAAGCCAGCAGTGGAAAGAAATTGTGTGTGTGTGTGTGTGTGTGTGTGTGTGTGTGTGTGTGTGTGTTATAGTGAATGCAGTATGCCCCTTCAGTTTACAGAGAAACAATGTCCCAGTTAATAGGCTGGGACCGAGAGTTGCTGTTTCACCCATGTCATTTCTGTCATCTGTTACACATCCCTCTGCAGAGGGAGTCTAGGTGGAGACAGTTTGGGTATTTTCAGGGAGCAAGGATGTGTCCAGTCCTAATCACTCTTGCAGTTTATAACTTACAAACGCATGGCTTCCTTGAAAAAAGAAGCCCAGCATGGTAGTGCATGCCTGTAACCCCAGCACTCAGGATGCTGAGGCAGGAGGATCCCATGAGTTTGAGGCTTGCCTTGCCTACATAGTGAGTCCAGGCCAGCCTGAACTACATAGTGAGAGCCTGTCTCAATAATAATAATAATAATAACAATAATAATAATTCCTTATTTTTTCAACTGTATCAGTTAACTGATTCACCTCCAGGTTTCCTGCTAAGATTCTAAGACTGCATCTAGGTACATAGCCCTGACCCCTGGAACGCTGACCTCACATTCCACATGCACGGCTTGCTCTCTCCGCTGTCCGCACAGCTGTGATCCTAACACTTCCTTTTGCCAGCCAAGCGGTGGCCTCAACCTTGCTTGTGGTAGGCGTCTTCCTTCACGAATCCGTGTCTCCATAAGCTCATCTCTAGTTCTGGCGGGGGGCACATTCTCCAGCAGCTCCAGGGTGAGCACAGTGGAATCCTGGGCTACACATAGCCTTCCCCCTGCAAAGCCAGTATTGCTCCTGTGAAGCTGGATGCTGATTACGTGGCAGCCCATTCCCACTCGGGCCCGGAAGCTGCCGAGGGGTCTCCTTACTCCCTCCTGCTCTGAAATGTCGGAGTGGTGTCACCTGTTGCAGGTGAGTCTCCGGTCACCGTTTAAGTGCTCGGAAGGAGTTGTGACTCTAGCACCCTGTTCTTCAGCAGTAAGGATGCTCTGTAGGTTGTTTCTGTTTTTAATTTTGTTAGTACATGTTTGCAGTGCACGACCATCACATGCACAGCAGGCGCTGGTGCGTGCACGTCCCACACTGTACCTCTGTTTACATCCCCGTTTCCTCTCCCCACCTTCTTCTTGCAATCTCTTAGTCCCCTTCCTATTTGACAAGCATCTATGCCCCTGCTTCCTATTATCTGTCCTTTATTTTGTTCTTTAACCTATATATACAGTACTTTGGCTTTCTCATATAAGAGATAATTAAGCTTACCTGTCTGATTTATTTCAGTTAACATTGTTATGTCAAAGTGCATCCCCTTTTCTACAGATGGCTCAAGTTTACCTTTCTTTATGGCAGAATAGTGCTCCCTTGTGTATAAATAGCACATTTCCTTCACCCTTTCATCTGCCACTTCCAAGTGGCACTTCCAGGATTTAGCTAATATGTCTTGTGCTGCTATAAAATGGGTATGCATGGGTCATTATTCATTATAATAACTCAGGAAGATACCTAGAAAAGTAATAACGGGTGAGTGTAATTTCTGCTTTTAATTTTTTGGGAAATCTCCATACTGATTTCCACAGTGTTTGTGGTGCAGTAGTTTACACTCCCACCAACAGTGTAGAAGGGCTCCTTTTTTCCCACAGCCCCGCCAGCACTCATTGTTCCTTCATTTCCTGCTGGTAATCATTTCTTCTGGAGTAAGACGGAATTGCCGTGTTGTTTTAGTTTGCATTTCTCTGTTGGCTGGAGGTGTTGAACATTTTGTTGTGTGTTTATTGGCCATTGAGAACTTCTGAGAACTGTCTGTTCACTTCAGTCGCCCATTTTCTGATTGGCTCTGCTATTCTGGGGTGTCTGAATTTTTCAGTTCTTCATGTAGTGTATGTAGTAGCCCTCTGTCACAGGTGTAGTAGGCAGAAATGTTGCCCTGTCCTCTAGGTCAGTCGTGGCAAACCTATGGCACGCGTGCCTCAGCAGGCTTTTTGTATCGTTGAAAGCTCTGAAGGATTCGCCATCACTGCTCTGGTTTTCTCATTATTCAGTTATTTTCTTTGGTGCACAGAAACTTTGCAATTTGATAGGCTCCCATTGGTTGATTCTTGGTGTTATTTCTTGCACAGTTGCACTTCTGTTCAAAAAGACCTTACCTAGGCCTATGTCTTCAAGAATCTGGATTGTTCTTGTATTTTAGGACCTCCAGGTGCATCATTAGGTTACTAATTTGGGCTTCCTCTGTTTTTCTGATGGGGGCAGTAGCAGCTGTAAACTTCCTTCTAAGGACTGCTTTCATCATGTCCCAGAGCTTCTGGGGTGTTATTCTGGCATTGTCATTTGATTCTAGGAGCT
>NW_004955476.1:9888533-9965851 GCF_000276665.1 Chinchilla lanigera
TCTTTTTGAGACAGGGTCTTACTGTGCAGTTCAGGCTGGCCTTGAGCTCACTTTGTAGCCCAGGCTGGTCTCAAACTCGCAAGGATCCTCCTGCCTCAGCCTCCTGAGTGCTGGGATTACAGGCGTGCACCACCATTCCTGGTCTCCCTTGATTTCTTCTGTTACTCATTGGTTATTCAAGAGTATATTGTTTAATTTCAATGCATTTTCATAATTTCTGTGGTTTCTTTTGCTGTTGATTTCTAGTCTTACTTGCTATGATCTGATAATGCACATGGGATAATTTCGATACCCTTGTACTTGTTTCCTTTACTGACTAGTGTGTGGTCTATTTGAGGAAGTCCCACATGCTGCTGAGAATGCTTTGTGTGTTGGGTGGAACACTCCGTAGATATGTATTAAGTCTATGAGTTTGAAGGTGTGGCTCAACTCATATATTTTTAAATTTTTGTCTAGTTGATCTGACTTATTTGTGATAGTGGAGTATTGAGCTCCCCCACCATCATTGTACTGCTGTTTAGGGGATCTTCTTGTCCAGTGGTGTTTGTTTTATGTTGTGTTCTGTACATATTTAATCCCTGTTCCCGTTGAATTGTTCCCTCAGCTAATATGTAATGATGTTGTTTGCCTCTTTGGAACAGTTTTGGCTTGAAGTCCACTTTGTCTGAAAATAGGAATGCTACTTCTGCTTCTTTGGGGGCCCCCATTACATGGAATATGGTGTTCCATCCTTTGATTTTCAGTCTATGAATTTCTTTTTGAAATTTTTGTTGTTATTTTTGTTAAGACAGGGTCTTGTTACATAGTTCAGGCTGGCCTTAAACTCACCGTGTAGCCCATGCTAGACTTGAATTCATGGCAATCCTCCTGCATTAGCCTCCCCAGTGTGGGGATTACAGGCATGTGCCACCATGTCCAGCACTTTTTTTTTAGATTAAATGTGTTTTTTGCATGTCACATACTGTTAGGTTTTGTTTTTTGATCCAGTCTGTCAATCCATGTCTTTTGATTAGGTAGTTGAGACCATTCACGCTCCATGGGTCAGCAGTGAGGGTGTAGGGAGTTTAGCAGCATTTTGTTGCTTTGTCTTTTCACGTTTCTGTTGTTTTGTTTTGTTGTGCTGAGGGTTATGGGTCGATTGTACTGGAAAGACTTGTTGCCTGCACGGCAGTCTCTTTAGTTAATGTCTGCTATGCACCCTGGGCACAGTTCACTGTAGGCCTTTGCCTCAGTCTCAGGGGCCAACCATCTTCTTAATTTAGGAGAATAAAGTGGAGCTAACTGTCCAAGCACCCAGTTCTTTGAAAATGAACTGCAATATTGTTGATGATACAAAGATAAACCAGACATTGGCATAGTCAGCAATAATAATCAAGTGGAAGACGACCTGGGTACTAACATACCATAAAAGTCAATAAAAGCTATCACTGTGTCATCCTTAACCAGATAGAAGAGATCCATAATTATAATATAGACATGAAAGCAAACTAAATACTGATATACAGTAAATATCTACTAACTGCAGTAACCAAACCATTAATGATTAGAAAAGAATTCAACAGTATAGCATGTAGTTAACCAAATATCTAAATATTAGTAAAGATTAATAGTAATACTAGTAGAGGATGGATGGTATGGGGAAGGGAAAAATGAAAGAAGTAAGATTTGAAGATTAAAGAAAAGGAAGATGTGAAGGAAGAGAGAACAGTGATATAGAAGATCATATTAAAAAGAGTAAAGGAAAATAGAATTATGTAGAAGTAACAGAACAACAAGAAAAAACAACAAAATAAAAAAGAAAAGAAAAGAATTCCCTCAAAAATAAGGAAAAAAAAATGGGTTCAAAAAAATTCCACTGGTTTTGAATGAGCGGTTTCTTTTGGAGGTCTGCGAAACTGGAATGCATTAGATCTGTAGGAAGTATAGTCAGTTGCTGCTAGACCTACGCACAGTTTTGGGTGTGAATGCGAAATACCCCTCCATCTTCCCTGCTGGGTGTGGCTGGTCAGTGGTGGCTGCCCTAATGCTACACTCACTCCAGCTCCTGCAGTTTTCACGTGCGCCTCAAGTCACTGCCTTCTTGGCCTGGCTTTACAGCCTGTGAGCTTGAGGTGCCCCCGCTTCAGAAGTGTCTCTGTCCATACACCTCAGGCTACCGCAGCTGTCCAAGCAAAGGCATACACCAATCACACTGGCAGATGGAGAAAGCAGGCAGACCAGAGTTCTGTGCTGGGTGTAGGCAGCAAGTCCAGGGAAAAGGGACCAAGCAGCCTGTTGGACTAAAGCCATCAGTTTCAGACCTAGCCCCCCTCTGAAGACCGTTCCTGACCTGCTGGACTTCTCACCACGGCAGTCCAGACCCCCACATCCCTCCCTGCTTGAGCTGTTTTCTGGGTCTGCCTCTAGCTCACAGTCTCTGCCCAGCTGTCTCGTGGCTGTCTCCCGGCCGTCCGTGGTAAGGCAACCCCCACACCCCTGACGTACACTGTTCAGTACTTGTTCTGTAGCTCGGCTTTAACCGAGTAACCCATTCCCAAAACTGCTCCTGATCAGACGCTCTCGTAGACGATGAGCACCACCCCGGGTTTCCTCCCGGCCTCCCGAGCCGGGCGTGCAGGCGTGCACCACCGCGCGGCTGAGTGTGGGCTTCTCTGTGGCGCGTGCTGCCGGTCCAGTCGTGGTTTACCGCTGGAGCGGCCAGCTCTCTTCAGGCTGGCCTTGCGTCTGAGGAGACAGGGTGCCCTCGCCAGGAGCTGGGGTACACCTTCCAGACTGCTTTTCTGCTCTTGATTTGTGCTCCGTTTCTGCGGCTTCTCTCCTGTTTCTAGTTCTCCTGCCAGCTAGCTCCCAAATTCCGGAGAGCCACTTCCCTTTTGATTCCCCACATTCTTCTTTTCCACATGGAAGGAACCCAGGTCTCGGAGAGAGGCTGTATTTTGCTGCTGGTCTTTACCACTCCTTTACTCTCCAGCACTTCAAATCTGATGGTTTTTGCTTTTGTGTTTCTGTTTTTTTGTCATTGTTTTATTTTTGTTAAATTCAAATTTCTTATTACATTTGTAATTCTGTACATTCTGTTTTTTCCCAATTATTTCCTTTCATCTTCTATCTTTGTATTCTTTGCATAATTTTTCTCTGTTTCTAGCATTATTGGTGTTTCCTGCTTGTCTTTGTCTTTGAGTTCTGTATCAGATGCTTTCATATTCTGCAGTGCAGGACTGAACACCTCTGTGTGCTTGAACATGCGATTTGTGGGCCAGTGGAGGTTATCATAGGCTTAGCAAGTGGGATCCCTGCAACGGTTTCTTAGTTGTGTCAGTTTACCCTGGGAAGAAGCGTCCAGTCTCCTAATTTCCTGCCTATTGTGTTTACAAATAGCTTCTGACATTCTGATAGCAACTCTGATGTGGTGCTGAATGGTGTGTGTGTGTGTGTGTGTGTGTGTGTGTTTGGTGGCAGGACAGGAAGTCGTTCCACCCTTGTGTGTGAAGCCTTTCAAAAAATACCATTGTCTATATAATATCTAACCTCTCCCCTTAATGGTGCTTCTGTATCCAAAGTTTGTCTTATTTTACCTTTTCCTTCACAGTGGGGTAGCAGTAGTATTTTGAATCTTGGGGAAAGTATAGGATTGGGTGTCCTACAGTTCTTTTTAAAGATTTTTCCACCAGTCCTGTTTTCACATACACAGACACACAAAATATTGCTCCTTGCTTGCTGAAATTAACTGCTTTGTTTTGTAAGTATGCGGTTGTTAATATTTTTTAAATCCAGGTTGTAGAAAGTGTACTATTATTATATATATTGTCTTCTCTGTTTTCTATATCTCCTACAAATAGTTTGAGATGCAAAGGTCATTTGTTATAAACAACTATGTTTGTTGTAGCATTAAGTTGCAAACAATATAAAGGTTCAACAAAGAGAATGACAGTGAGTTTTGATTGATATCGTAATACTTTATAGCCACTGAAAATCTTACGATTAAATGTGGAAATTATATCATCAGTTAAAATATAAACTATAATATATGTAATATGCATAATAGATTAGTAAAACTACCTCAGATTATAAAATGTTTTAATTGGCATCTAGGATCTTTTATTAAGTGCAGAAAAGGACAATTAAGGAAAAAACGTTTTTCCATAATTACATATGGAGGCCGGGCGTGGTGGTTCACACATGTAATTGCAGCACTCGGGAGGCTGAGGCAGGAGGGTCGTTGTGAGTTTGAAACCAGCCCGCACTACAAAGTGAGTTCAAGACCAGCCTGAACTGCATAGTGAGCCCTTCCTCAAAAGGAAAAAAAAAAAATTACATATGGAAAAAATAGATTTTACAATCTAAATATGAATTGTTTAAATTTAAATTTTTATATTTTAGTAAAATATTTTCCTTCTTTCAGAAAAAAATTATCTGCATGTTATTTACATACACAAATTTACAGTAATTATAAACGTAATAGGAAACTTGAACTTGACACAAACAAAACAGTGACAAAAGAACCAAAAAGAAAATGAAAACCAAAAAATACCTGATTAGAAGTGTTGGAAGGTAGAAATAACTTGAGATTAAATTAAAGTTCCTCAGGATTTATATACCTAATTCTTTAAACACTGTGCTGTTTTTAATCTAACGTGATCTGAAGAATAGCATAGATACTCCCCTAGAAGATTATTAATTATATATAGGTGATAGCACATGTATATGGAGAATATTTGTAGTAGTATATTATATAGATTTTCAATTAATTCTAGGTTTATTTTTATAATGAATTCTTTTCATCAGTTTTGACCTTATCAAAGAGACAGTCCTTGACTACTTTTAAAAAAATAGTTTTATCTTCTTGCCTTTCCCAAATTTTTGCATTTATTGTCATATTTGTTATATAACTGTTTGCTGTGCCCCCCTCCAAGCCCCCAAATAATGAAAGCTTGTAAGAGAGGGAGTGTAGCCTGTGGTTAAAAAC
Source organism: Chinchilla lanigera (assembly GCF_000276665.1). Lineage (NCBI taxonomy): Eukaryota > Metazoa > Chordata > Mammalia > Rodentia > Chinchillidae > Chinchilla > Chinchilla lanigera. The sequence goes on from NW_004955476.1 coordinate 9,893,500, forward strand.
ACACACGTAGGGCCATGCACACCTGAAATCCCAGCACTTGGGAGGCTGAGTGGAGGATCGCCCCAGTTCAAGGTTGGCCGGGGGTACATAGTGGGTTCAAGCCCAGCCTGAACTGCATAGGGAGACTTCGTTTCCAAGAAAAAAGAACACGCACGCAGGAACCGACTACCCAGGCCCAAATTCATAGCTCATATATAATGAGGTAGCTGGAAAATGCTTTTTTATAGTCTTATTTAGATGTGTGACTGTGTTAATAAGAAGACTATGCTATTTTATGTTAGGGTTTGTGTGTGTGGTGCTAGGGATCGAGTATACAGTTGGCACGTGTTCTACCACAGAGCTACATCCACAGTCCTTTCTCAGTTTTATTTTGGCACAGGATCTGTCTAAGTTGACCAGCATTGCCTAAAACTTGGAATCCTCCTGCCTCAGCCTCTCAAGGAGCTAGGACTATAGGCGTGTGCCACTATACCCCGCTAGCACTATTTTTTCTGTTTCATTCATTTCTGCATGCATTAATATAACAACAGTTTCTTTCAATTTGCATATTTTAAACACTGGGAGATAATGTGATATAAATATTAAAATAGAGTATTCCATCCCTGTTGAAAAATTAATTTTCAGTATGGGTAACCTTTGTCATAACTATTATTACTGTTCCTGCATTAGAAAAATATGTGAATCTAAGTATTTTATACTAACTTCCAAAATACTGATGATATAAAATGTATGGCTCAGAGAAACAGGATTTGATTCACTTCTTCTGGTCCAGCATTTATTGGACGCTTAGTGTGTAGCAAGTGCCATTTTACGTTTTTAACTTGTTTCTTTCTGACGACAACACGCGGAGGTAAATAGCATTTCTCAGAGAGGAGTGCCGATAGAGAAATCTGGTGGGCGGCCCAGGTCAGCCGGACACGCTCCTCCTGGGAAGTCAGTGTGTGAAGCCAGGCACTCTGGTTGTGCAATCAGACTTGTAGCGCGGTGCTGTATTACACTGTAACATCACAGATACTTATTTCCACTAGAAAGAGAAGTTAATTTATATTTAAGATCCCACTGCTTTGGTAGAATGATGGATTCAGGGCTTAAATGATAGAACTAAATTCCAGTACTGGCGTGAATTACAACATGAATCTGCGGGGCGTGGTGGTGCATGCCTGTCAGCCCAGCACAAGGATCAAAAGAGTTTGAGGCCAGCCTGGGCTGCACAGTGAGTCCTGGGCCACTCTGGACTAGGCAGCGAGACTCTGTCTCAAAGAACAAAACCAACATGAATCCACTTTGCGGTCTGCCGGGAAGTGACCAAAATATAATTTATTTTCCAGCTGATTAGTTCATAATATAAGCCTAAACATAAAATTGACCTTAAAAAGTAAAAATTACAGTCTACGAGGTTATGTTTACTAAAGCCCTATATCATCTTTGTGATTCTAATTATTTCATATGCTTTAATTCTTCAAAAAACTTGTTTTGTCTTTAAAACATTCCATAGTACCTGTTTACAAGAGTAAAACATTATCTGCTTTTTGTAGTCAACTTAGGTCACCCTCTGAAGTTAGTAAATTGGGATTTGGTGTCTCTTCATTTGATCAGAGATTTTAAATTCTATTTTCGTTGGTAAGGAAGAGTTTGCAGGTGCAAAACTAGTACTTGATGTGGGGAAAGTGAATGTCTTTCTTCGAAGTTGTTACTTTACCCGTTATTCTGGTGCGTGAGTTTCTTGAATCCTGGAATTACAAACCAGTAGTAGACGGCACACGTGCTTTATTTTTACCTTGGGAAATACAACAATAGTTATATGTAACATGTAAGTGTTCATTCCAGACTTGCTTTAAAATAAATTTTTTGAAAAATATGCTTAGCCTTTTATTGGAATAGCAGTTGATTTTTGTGATATAGAAACTCAAATATTTTTAAATTCTAGTTCATTACTAAAATATTAAATTTCTCATTTGACATTATACCCTTTTTCTGTTTTAGAAATGTCTATATTATCATTTATTCATGCTTAAATAAATACTAAGGCATCAATTTTTAATACGTTGGAAAGTTGTAGTTTTGCTAATATTATGATTTGAAAAGTTGTCATATTTACCATAGATGCTCAGTAATGTTTTGTTCTGTTTTCTTAGGAACTCCCTGCACCATTGCTTGATGATAGTTATGAAAAAGAATTTGATGAAGATGGATGTAATCATAAGACACCAGACTCTAGTATGAAGATGAAAATAGCTTGGCGGTACCAGTTATTACCCAAGATGGAGGCAAGTCACTCCACAAGCTATTTGTAAAATTTGCAAGTGTACTTACTTTCGTTTCATAGACACTGGCTGTACACCTGTTATTCTTTAAATGCAATACAAAGGATATTTGTTTATCTAAATAATTAGGTATTTCATTTAGAGAGTTTTATTGAGATGGTATACATCTTACAAATAAAATGACGATAATTTTTTTTATCAAAATAGATTTTTCCGTTTCCTCCCTAATTTCCATATGGAATTCTTTATTCTAGGGTTGCCAGCACCAGTAGGTGAACGGAGAAGCCATTTATGTCCATTACGGTTACCTATGAGTATTCAGTGTAAGAGGTTTTGGAATTGCTCTTTTTATTCCTACACATAGTCGGCAATTACCAAACTCAGTTATCTCAGCTGTCCAACTAGGCTGCGGTGCGAGACGAGGGGAAGTTTCTGAAGTCAGCAGAGTTCAGAAAGAGCTTGAGTTCAGAGCTTGAGTTCAGTTAAGTCTGTCCGCTGCAGTCGGGAACTCTGCAGGGCTGTTTGTTTGCTGGTTGTTGTTTCTTTGCTGGTTGTTGTTTCTTTCCTACAGTCCTGTACTGGGGACCTAACCTAGGCCGTGCATGTGCTAGGCAAGCACTCTGGCACTGTGCTTTGTCCCCAGCCCTTTCAAAATTTTTTTTAAAAGTCTGAGACAATTTTACTGCACTCCCAGGCTGGCGAGATTTCATGCTACAGCACTAGTTTCCTCAGTTTCTTCTCCTTTTACTCCCGTCCCAGGGCTGGTGTTTTAGTTGGTCATCAGCGTCCTTCAGCCTTTGCTCGCACTGCCTGCTGTGCAGTCTGCCTACAGTGGGGGAAAGGGTTCTTTGTTAACGTAAAACTCAATTGTTTCTTTATAATTTACAATTCTAGATTCACATACCCAGGTGCTAATTCTGTTCTGCCATTGAGAATACAGTGCCCCTCTTGGTGCCTTGATCATTTATGGAGGCAGCCTCCTCCAGGTGGAACATTTAGCAAGTAACTCTCAGCGTGGTTTTCAAAGGTTAAAGCCTGAATGTTTTGAAAACGACCTGAGTCACTTACCCTCCCATCTTCCCCGTGGGTTTGCTGGTGCGTCGCTGCACCAGGAGTGCTTTCCCACTGTCCTGTCGTCTCATGCCGTGCTTTGTTTTCCTTCCGGCCACTGAAGGCCGTTAAAGTAGCAGATAACGTGTCTTCTTGTCATCTGTCTCCTGCTAGTATGAAAGAGATTTTGGCTGCTTCGTTTTACTGGCATATAGTGGGTGCTCACCAGTCACTTGGTTGTATGAATGAATGGATTGTACAACATGGAAGTTAAAAAAGTTAAATTGAGTTAAGTTGCATTAATAATAAGTTCAATGGCATTAATAAATAACACAAAACAACAGCTTATTTGAATTTATAGTTGATGGTCAAACTTCAGTTTATCTTATTGTGAGTGCTACAGGGAACAGAATCTCGTGGCTTCTTTGCTTTTGTCTGAAGTGTCTCCAGCATGTATATTTGCCTTTCGAGGTTATTTTATTGTTTGTCCTGCTGAGGTCAGATCCCAGGCTTTGCATGTGCTAAACAGGTGCTCTACTACTGAGCTGTATCCTCCGCCCGACGCTGGTTTTCTGTGTAATGATTTACTGAAACGGAGAGTCCTTGGTCACCATTCATCGTGATGTACTTTGTGAGATTTCTACTCACTCTGCAATTTCTAGTTTAGTTTGTGGTGCTGGGGATCAGACCCAGGGCCTCATGTGTGCCAGACAAATGCTTAGCCACTGAGCAACACCAGTAGCCCCACTACTTCCAGTTTATAGCAAAACCAAACGAAGGAAAAAGCTAGGTTTTCTGTTGTTTCACTTGGTACAGAGGGCAGTTAACGTGGTTATAGTTGAGGATGAACCAAGTGGGCCAAGCCCAGATGTGTTGAGTCGTAGGCACCCCCTTGGTGTAAGCTGTCGCCAGGTCTTGAGAATATAGCTGTAGTCCCACTTGGGGACGTAGAAAGGGTAAGAGCACACACACGTAAATCAGTAGCATAGAACATTGAACAAGTCTTTGCCCATCTAGATACTTCAGAATATCTGCGGTCTTGAAAAGCTCCCTTCCCTCACCATATGACTTTGATTCTCTCTCCACAGTGGACCTGCCCCCTTCTCTGCTGTCTGATCCACAGCCCTTCCCTCCTCACTGCACAAGCTGGCCGCTGTGTTCTGAAATTTAACCTCTTCGGTATTGTAGACCTCTGTCACCGTGGCCTACTGTGGCTCCAGATTTCATGGTAGTGTTGGGTCTTCATTATATTAAATTCTCATTACACTTTGGCATTCTGTCCTAGTGTTCAGCCCTACAATCTTGCGACAGATGTCTGCATGTGTAGATGACCAACAAATGTCATTTTTCCATAAGACAATTAATTACCAAGGACAGTGATAGATCTTCTGCTCCTCTAGTGAATCATGACACAATCACAATAATTAATAGCGTTTCCACAGTGCCTTACAATTATAGAATGTCCATTGACAGTATTGCACTAGATTCTCACAACAGCCTAATAAAATAATCACTGGCTCCAGTTCGGCCGACTGAGCTGAGACTCACAGTAGTTTCGTGGCTATTTGGCTTCTTGCTTTCCTGTGCCATACTGAGAAACAGGAAACGAGAGCATGGTCAGAAGGTGTCTTCTCTGCACCGTTTACTTGTGCTGTGGCACAAAACTTTCTGGAAGTTTTGCTTCCGCCTCACGTCCTGGGGAGGAGTGTGGTATCTTTTATTGCTGTTTTCCTTCTCTACCTCACTGAGTTCATTTTCTTTTAGCACAGTAAGTTTTTACTATTACATTGTCCTCCTCAGTGGCAGGTAAAGTTACAGGTAATGTATGAGTGTGAAACAGAAGCTCCCCTAACGTAAAACTACAGTAACATGTTCTTAGTAGACCGAGTACGCTGGTGATTGATGACAGTTTGATATTTTTAATGCATCTTTTTTTATGAAGTTGATCGTAGTATTTTATGGATGATGATGATTATTTGTAGCATGTAGCTGTCTTTTCTAGAGGGGGTGTGTGAGTGTTTCACCATTCTGGACCTCAAGAGATGTCTGTGTTTCTGGTATCTGTTTATGTGTTAACACCGTCGGGGGGAGGTAGGAGGAGAAAACCTGCAAGCTTGTTTGTCCTGTAAGAATGTAGTTGTCTTCTCTTGTAGTTGAAACGTTGAAGTCTTTAAATCAGTAGCAAAATTTTATGTCTACCTTGTACTTTTAAGCTGTCATGTTGAATCTTAATTTCTAAATAATTTGATAACAATGATAATGAGAAAAGCTTCCAATTTCATTTTTACATTTTAATGAATTATTTGTGTCATATATATGTAAACTGTCACAGCATGAAATCAATTTTCTGCGTTGATTCACCCCAAATCTGAGATTTCTATCACATTAATATTGTAATGAGAAACACTGATAGAGACAGCGACTTAAAAAGCATACTGCTCTTCTTGGCAGTTTAGCATATTTCTCTGAGTGCGCAGGGCTTCAAGAACCTTCAGCCCACTCATAAATTTATTAACTCAAACTTAAAAGAAGTGGAAAGTCTCTTTCTTTCCTGCTCCCCATGGCCAGTCTGCTAAAATAGATTATTCATGCTTGTTTGATTCAGGTAGGCTTTTGCAAGCTTCCCTGCCAGGCCTGGGAATGGGCTACATTGAGTCCCTTTGAGGGCTGTGACGCAGACCAGGCTCTTAGTGCATGGTGGTGTTTCATTATGGCCAAATCCGAGTCTCCGCCCGGTTTGTAGGCACTCTGCTTAGCCTTTTGAATCAGGAAAGGTTATCGCCTGCCATAATCCGTGCTGCTCGTGGATTAGGGACACCAGTGTGCCCCCGGCTTCTCAAAGAGGATCCTGGAAACTTCTGGTTTCTTCTTTTTTTGCTGTCTTTACCAAATTCTATGGGGCCTCAGGGGGATTTGCATCTGAAATGGGCGACCTGGTGTTTTTCTCAATGAAGACATCAGATCAAAGTTCAGTTAGTCAAGGCCTTTCTAAAACGTTGAGGGGGCTTGGGCTCACACAATGAAAAGATGAGCTCTGGCAGAGATCGCAGGGAAAACATTCTGAACCGTAATCCGGATAAGGGGTAGATTATAGGCCAAAGAACAGACCTTGTTTAGGACTGATGCTAAAACCTTGTTTTAGACTAATAACTACATTTAAAAACTTTGCACCCTGTTTATGGGAAATATATTTTAATAGCATATGATTTATTTGTTAGTATTTTCATAGTTAATGAATAAATCATGTTTTGGGAACCATAACTCTGCACATAATATTACATTAGAAAGATTAGATTGAAGCCAACTGATAGATCTCTTTCATTAAAGAAAATGAGTAGTATCTTATAGATGAACAGTTATTTTATTAGGAAAGTAAATGTTAAACCCACAGACCAAATCTGAGAAGATGCCTCTGTTAGAAATGTTTTATCCCATTTACTGTATAATTTGGTGGATATCACCATTGAATTTACAAATAGACATTTCTGAAGTATTGAATGCAGATATCTGGTATCAAGCAAATGTGTGTTCTTATTTAAGTTTTAAAACTGTTACTTAATAAGATGTAGGATAAGAACCCACCATATATAGTTTTTCTGTTTTTGAAGAGAATATCTAGTTTTGTTGAATGTTTTGAAATTTGCCTTTTTAGCATTTAGGACAATGGAAATTATCTAAGATGATATCTTTTACTAGGAACTATTGCCAGGTGGAATTTGTTAACTTGCAAGTTTGGGTAGAGAGGTGTGTGTGCGTGCACGTGCACGAGCATCAACGTGTGTATTTTTTCCTAATGTGCAAAATGAAAACTCAGACAAGAGCTCATTCAAAGCAATAAAATAGCCAGGCGTGGTGCACACGCCTGTAATCCCAGCACTCTGCAGGCTGAGGCAGGAGGATCGTTGCGAGTTGGAGACTAGCCTGGGCTACAAAGTAAGCTCAAGGCCAGCCTGAACTGCATAGCAAGACCCTGTCTCAAAAAAGACAAAAAACAAAACAAAGCAATAAAATAACTAGTACAATTTTATAACCTATATAAATACATTGCCAACAGTGATTAGTTTCTTAGGAAAAAGTTTGCTGGAGAAGTTATTAATAGGAAGTGCAAAGCAGAAATTACCAGTGAACTATTGAGTCTGACAAGTGCTGATTGGTCTAATACAACTAATCTACATTTTCCCACTCTCTCCTGTGCGGTGTTCTTGCCTAGAGCAATGTAGTGCCTTTTATGCCCTAAGCTTAATTTGATTTATTTGGTTTGGTTTGGTTTTTTTGAGACAGCATCTCACTATGTAAGTTCAGGCTGGCTTTGAACTCCCTAAGCTTAATTTGAAAGCCTGTAAGAAATACTGAACATACATGCGCTTTATCTTGTGAGCATTTTGTTTTAAAATTAGACTCAATTGAGTATACTTCAGTGCCTGATTTTGGGGGGCCCTCTCACCAGTGAATGAATTTTGATTAGTTTTCACTTAGTTCCTAGCAATTGCCTATTTAATTTTTCTTTAAAACCTGTAATCTTAAACATTAAGTAAGAATTATGTATCTTTATTATTCTTAAATTATTCATTAAGATAGAGTAAAAAGTGTTAATGCTTATTAAATTTGGCAGTAAAGGAACATTTATGTATTAAGGTACATAAATATATATCATTGTTTTGCTGGCTGTAGGATGAGGAAATTGTAGTTAAAAATAATTTTCTTAAATAACCATTATGGGTTGTTTTGGCAGGCTGGACCAGTGTCGTCTTCAAGATTTGGTCATTATTATGACACATCGAAAAAGATACCGCAGGAACTCCTCAGAACTGCAAAGTGGCATGGGTTCTTCCTTCCAGAAAGAATATCTCCACCCCTCACTGTGGAGCCCTGGTAAGTTAATGGTCCATATAAAAGCAAATTCTGATTTCAGTGTGAATTCTGGTTAATAGAATGCATTTTTCCACTTCTGAAAGAATACATATCTAAGGTTACGTACCCTGCTAGTAAACCTCATGTTCCTGCAATATGTAATTATACTTATACATAGGTCTCATAATACCTCTGTGTGTGGTGTTGTCACGTCCTGCTGTCCCTCTCGTTCTTGTTCTTCTCCTTCCTCTGGTTCTGTACTGTTAGACTGGCTGTCGTTTTAACTGACAGCTTGAAAACTGTAGACACCAGGCTAGTTAGGATCTCTGGATTTATTTTCCCAGAAAGTGTGAAATAGTTCTAAGTCAGAGTCCTTCAACATGCAAATAATTAATAAATACTTATTGACGATAATAGCAGGGAAGGTACACTTTCAAAAAGTTAGGTATGTACTTTCCTAAGACTAGTTGTGCTATAAATAAAACAATCTGTATAGTTTTAGATGACAAGAGAATTTAAAGTTTGAATTTTACAGGGAAGAGTTTAAGTGTTAAAACAACCCAAATTCATTTATACTGTTAATAACTTCAGTAAAACAGAACACTGAAAATTACAGGACTTGGTGTTGAATGATTTATAAAGTGTTAATATTTAATTCCAATTTTATTACTGTAAGCTATGGAATAGGGTTGTAGCCTTGGTTATCTTCATCACTATAAAACCATTACATTCAATATGAAATGAGTTAGTAAGTGAAGATTTAATGCACAGGGAGTTGTGAACTGAGACTGACAAACCTGTGGTTTCTTTTCTGGAAATACTACTTGAGAATGTAGTGCAGACTTTCTACTCACACTCACTCGGTTTGCTCCCACGGCCTTTCCCACGTCCTCCTGGGGCCGAGTCTGGGAGGCACTGCGTGGGTCGGCCCTCCGGTTTTCAGGCAGACGAGCCCCCGGGGCAGTCTGTCCCACCGCCCGCACTGCACCCTGGCAACCCCGTGCTCACCCTGCAGAGGTAGGGGCGCACCGCCTGCGGGAGCTGGTGGTTCCCAGAGCGATTTATCGGCGGCCCAGCATCCCATCGCAGAACCAGTTAGGCTGTCGGGTGTCTCTCGTCTCCTCCTGGCTTCCGAAGGTTTGGCTGTCTTTGGCTTTCACCTTTTGTGTTATGAGGAAAAGAGCACTGGTAGAGGAATAGAAACCTGTGTTCAGATGCTGAGTTCCTCCTACTGTTAACCCTGAGAAAATCCTTCAAGTTCAGTGAAAATTAATATCCTCATGAAAAAATTGAGGCTGAGGGAAAGGGAAATGCTACCTAGTCTACCTACATTGATAATTTAATCAAATGATTGCACTACTACACCAGCGCCTAACTTTTTGTTTTGTTGTATCTTTTGGTTATGTTGGGATACTGGGAATCAAACTCAGGGCCTCGTGCTTGCCGAGCAGGTGCTGTCCTGCTGAGCTGTATCCCCGGGCCCCATTCGCGCCTAACTTTTCCCACAGTGAACCAAACTTACGTACGCACGTGGGAAATGTATGGGAACAACTTCTGCATATTTTCTCACACAGTAGGTAGTTGAGGCCAACTGGAGCTGGCTGTCCTGGACTGGCTCAGGTAGCACAAGCGGCCAGCAGCCTGGCTGCCCCTGGTCCATCCCCAGCACCCCAGGAAGCAAACATGTGCCCAGCGAGTGAGGGGTTGCTTCTGTGAGTGAGGAAATGTGTTTGCAGCTAGAACTTTCCTTAGCCAAAAAGTACAAAGTTCTTGTTCCAACATTCACAACTGAGTGAAGGAAGAGATGAACTGTAGTCACATACCTACCACAGGTGGGTACCATTCCCGGCGTTGCACCATGGCATATTTAACTCTCCCACAAGCCTTGAGAAAGGGTATTCTCTCATTTGATAGGACACTTGCGATCAGAAACACCAAGGAACGCTCCCAGGTCGCCCAATCCCAGGGGCCCAGAACCTCTGCCCCAAACGCCTGCATCCACATGAGGTCAGGGTACACAGCTGCCCAGAGGGTGCTAGGAACTACCCCTCGGTGAGCCGGGAGCCTGGATGCAGGGGTCTCTAAAATACATACTTTCTGAGTGTTTTTTTGAGAACTAGAAGTTTTGTACAGAATAGGAAAATTTATAGATTTTAATTATCAAGGCAGTATTTCATTTCATACTAGTTAACTGATAATTCATTTATTTCATATTAAACTTAAATGCTTAATTAAATGTAATTAAACTTTAAACATGTAATTAAATTAATTTTGAAAATGGGTACTTTACCGTGTGAGATTTATTTTAATTTATGAAAAGCGTGTGCTCATTTCACTAAAATGAACTTTACTGCTTCATTTATAAAACAATAAAGCTAAGCCTTATAGTTGTCTATATTTCCTATAATTAAGACTAGAGTGTATAGCTGTATCCCACTATCATATGTGAAAATAAATATATATAATTTCATAATTTCTAAAGGCGCTATTGACAACATGTAAAGATACTTTTTCCAGCAAGTAAAACTGAAGGTCATTTGAAATTTGCAGTAATTAATTTTAAATTATTGGTAGATTTGCCTCTGTAAAATGTTCAAACATGAAGCTTAAATTTTCAGATTTAAGCCTAAGCATAAAAACTTGGTATGTTTCACAATATATAATATTATCGAGACCGTTTTTGATATTTCATTGTCATAAATTGAATAATTCAGGTCACAAAATAATGGATGAGAAGGCTCATTTTGAGAATAACTGCGTAGTCTTGGTGTTTCATTTGCTTTGACATTAACGTGTGCCGAGAGGGAGTCCGGCCGCACTTCGGCTTCCTCAGTAGAAAGCTGCTGCCGTTCTTCAGCCGGGCTCAGCTGTCCCTGCGGTGAGCAGACCCCCTAACGGGCAGAAGTCCTGCCCCGGAGGTGGGTTTGGAGAGGGGCCTTTGCAAGGCCTTAGGTACTGAGGGGGTGGTGAGGGTGGAGCCGGGTCTGATGGGATGGATGTCCTTGCTGGAGAGGAGGAGACCGGAGCTCTCGGACAAGTCCTGCATGTGCGCTCGGCAGGGCGGCTGGAGATCAGCCCCGCTGGCACCGTGTTCTGCCTTCCAGGGCCCAGAACTACTGGAAGGAAAACTCCTGATAATTAAGCACTCCATCTCTGGCCTGTTGTGGTGGCAGCCTGTCTCAGTCTATTTGTGTTGCCGAGGCAACACACCTGAGATGGGGTGGTTTATAAAGAACAGAGAGGTTGCCAGGAGTGGTGGCCATGCCTGTCATCCAAGCACTCAGGAGGCTGAGGCAGGAGGCTTGCCATGAGTTTGAGGCCAGCCTGGGTTACGTACTGAGCCCAAGGCCATCCTGAACTGCAGAGCAAGTCTCTGTCTCAAAAAGACAAAGGGAACAGAAAGGTGTTTTCTTACAGTCCTGGACTGGCAGGTTCTGTGGTCTGATGAGGGCCGCCTTCTACTTCCAGAGTGACAGTTGGTCTCTGCTGCTCTGCAGGAGAAATGCTGTGTCCTTTCATGGTGGAAGGTGGAGGAGCAAAGTAGCCAAGTGCTGCATAAATCCTCTTTTATGAGGGCCGTAATCCTATTTAGGAGGGAGAAATCCTGATGGCTTCATTACCTCCACAAAGCCCTACCCCTTAATGCTGTTACACAGGCAACGCGGGAATTTTAGAGGGACACATTCAACTGCACAGGATATTTCTGAGCCAACTAGTATTTCTGTTGCATTGTGAAATGTTATTTGTTAGCTATAGGTATTTTAAATCTTGGATTTTGAGTTTGCATAGAGTTGGTAGTAAGTAGAACCCAATTACATGTTTGCTCCTGGAATTTTGAGCTTTTATTTTTACTTGTTTATCGAACAATGAACAGTAATTTCTTATACTGGCTAAGTTTTATACTGATTAAATTGAGTGAACTGAATTCTGAGAAAACTACTGAGCTTCGTAGAGGAACTTATAGGACAAGACCAGCAGATAGAGGGTGGACGTAATACTTAAGGCTTTAGAAGTCACTGTGTTCCTCCCTTCCTGCCCGCTTTCCTGACCAGCTGAAGCGGCCCTCCGCAAGCCCTCCGCAACATGACCCTGGCTGAGGTGCACTTGTGCTTCCCGCTCACTCCCCTGACTTGTTCAGCTTCTGTCAGAGCACTAATCACTTTACACTAGAGTTATTTTCCTTGTGCACGTGCTTGCTTTCCCCTCAAGTATTCTAAATCCTCCAGGAAGAGAGCTTTGCTTTCTTCGAGTACAAGTGCTTGATTCTAGGACTCAGGTGTCTGTATTGGTGGATTAATGTGTCCTGCACCACAGATAGCACTCACTGAGGTAGCCACAGCCTTGTTCTTAGTCCCGATACTCAGGGAGAGAAAACAGTAACTGACCCTGGGCCATGTAGAAGTGTATCATACTTCAGAAATGCTGAGGCCGGGTATGGTGGCGCACGCCTGTAATCCCAGCACTTGGGAGGCTGACGCAGGAGGATCATTGTGAGTTCAAGACCAGCCTGGGCTACAAAGTGAGCTCAAGGCCAGTCTGAACTGCATAGCGAGACCCTGTCTCAAAAAGACAAAAAAAAAAGCTGTACAACTCTTAGATTGAGAAACAGAGCTTCAGTGTACTTAGAAGTCAGAAAAAGAAAATTCATACTTACAAGAAGGAATTACGGAATGAAATTTAACAAGACTAAAGTTTGCAACAGAAGTCATATGGTTATAGAAATATAAATTACGTTATTAAGATAAGGTAGTCAGTGATACATTAATACAGAGCTCAGAACAAAGGGAAAGACATGGTGTAATTGTATATACAGATTCTTGTCTAACTGCTTAGCTGGTGATAGTATAATTAAAATAAAAATATCTGAAAATTTAGAGATAGAACTATAGCTTGAACTGTACTTTGACCAATGAAGAAAAATTACTTGCTTTTATGTTTACCTGTTTGCCTCTTTTCTCTTTTTTTATTTTAAACATTTAAAAACTGACAAACAATAATGAAGACAAAATCAAAACAACACAAAAACGATACATGACCTCAAAACAGAATGATAGAAATTTACAGTGGTTGCTATATTACATAGTTATCTTCAACGAAGTTGCTCAGTCCACTAAACATAAGAATGTAAGCTTGATCAAACAATCAAAGACATAATATCGTATTCTTCCCTACTATAAGAACGTGAAAGAGTAAGTAAAATCTGGAAGGTACAATTGATACTGTGAAAGGGAAAAGAAACTGCTCAAATAGGAAGGAGCAACTGGGATGAAGGAGGGGGGAGGAAAAAGAAGGAAATGGGAAAAATATGTATATGTGTACACGGGATAGCTGGGATAATTGTACTACTAATATCTGTTGGTTTGTTGAAAGGAACTGTTCATGTGTAATTGTTTGATCTGTCTTTCATGCCTGTATCTGGTTATATGTGCAACCATTTTGAGGATGACATTGTGTAAGGTGGCAACCATTGCTGATATCCTATCACCATGTTTTGAAATTCTGCATCATTTTTATTGCTCTCTATGCTGTTTTATGTATTTGTTTTTGTTATTTTGTTTATTTTTAATGAAAAGCAAAATTTATATGTCTATATAAGGATAGCTGGAATAGGTGTATTGCTGATGTCTGTGGTTTATTGAGAGGAACAGTTGTAGTGGGTTGACAACTGGTGGTCAACTTATCACCCCCAGCTGAACTGAGTAAGTGTGGTGCTGGGTGTGGGAGCCCACCTGGGGATTGTTGCGAGCAGCATAAGAGGCAGAACTGGGGAAGGAGAAGTGGGGCTTTTGGGAGCGGAGAAAGACTGGGAGCTGGTGGGAGCTGTAGGGAGCTGTAAGGAGCTGTTGGTTCTGTTGGAGGAGCTCATCGTGCTGGCTTTCCTGATGGACATGGTTGTTCTTACCCTCCGAGGAGCTCGGGACCTTGTTGGCACTGAGAATGGCTTCGGTTCACTTTGGGGGAGCTCTGGTCGTCACTTTGAGCACCGCTTCCTGGCTCCGGAGGGGAAGAAGGTGCGCAGCTCAGTCTCCTGGAGAAGCTTGCTGTGTTGGCTTTCCTGATGGGAACTCAGCTGTCTTCACCACTGGAGGAGCTTGGGACCCCACTGTTGCTGATGATGGCTGTGGTACTTCTCAGGGGAGCTCTGGTTCTTACTTTGCACGTTGCTTCCTGATTCCAGTACAGATCCCTCAGCCTGCTAGCACAGATCCTTCATCCTGCTGGCACAGACTTCCTAGATTCCACCACTGACCTTTGGGCCTTCCCAGTGCAGATCCGTGAAACAGGCCTGCATGAGATATTGTTATGGGCTCTAGGCCTCCGGGTGGACTCGTAGGAGGTATTGTTATGAGCTCTAGGTCTTCAGCTGGACTCATGCAGGACATTTCTGTGGGATCCAGGCCCTCAGCTGAATTCCTTGGTCTTAGTGTGTGGACAGATTTTCTGTACTTGATATATACACTTCTTGTATATCATCCTTTGGGTGACGGTTACAAATAATCTTATAAGATATGTGTCCTGTACTACATTGTTTCACCTTGCAAGATAACCCCCAAACCAACAAAATAGTCAGTGCTTAAAATTTTTTTTTCTTGACCAATTTTGCATGCTTGAATTTGGTAATCAGAATGACTGGTCTGAAAACAATATGCAGTATAAGAACCATTGTTGAACTCCTACCATCTTGTATGGTGAAGCTCTGCATTTCCAATGTTCGTTTGTTCGTTTGTTTTTATTTTTTTACTTGTTACTGTCCTTCCTCTTTTTTAAGGGGTTTTGTGGTTCACATTTAAAATGTCTCCTGTTCAGAGGTGGAGCTGTTGGATGGTGAGTGATCATAGGGCGCTATACTCATCAGTAGATTGATTGGGATTATATGAGTTCGTAGCTGTTAAGAGACAGGCCTAGTTGAGGGCAGTCACTGGGGATGTGACCTCAAAGGGTGTGTAGTCGTCCTGGGCTCCTCCCCTCTTTCTGCTTCCTGACTACCATGGGTTGAGCAGATATCCTCCACCAGGTCTTTCCACACGCTGTTTCTGCCATGGTACCAGCCAACCATGGACTGAACCCTCTGGAAACTGAACCAAATAAACCTCTCCTCCTTTAAGTTGTGGGTATCAGGTAGGGTATTTTGTCCCAAGGACAGGAAAGTGATGAAGATCGTAGGTTTAGAGTTCCGCTTAGTGGCTTACCCTGCTTCTCAGTTCGTGCGTGCATGCTGTGGTCATCGGTGTGGCCATGGTTTCCTTCATTATCTCCCAGCACACTCCCCATCCTGGATCCTGTCTTCTTCGCAGGTGTAGTCTCTTCTGTTTATGGATGTCCTTCTAACTTTTCGTTCTTCCTTTCGTTAAGTAATCTTTAATCTCTGACCCTTCTCTCCCTCTCCCCCTCCCTCCTTATGTGTAATCTGTCAAGTTTTATCAGCTATGTCTTTAATATATATCTGGGTATCACTTCTTGCAACCTTCACTTCCAGCATTCTAGCCTACATCACCACGTTTTTTTCCAGAACTCCTGAGCCAGCCTCCCAGCTGTTCTTGCTCCTTGGTGTCTCCACATTTTCCCCTAAACAGCCCTGCTGAACCTTCAGCATAGCTCTGTCCACTAGAACTTTCTGCAGCGGTGGAAATTTTTCTGTGGGGAAAAAGAGCCTCCACTCGTCCCATGCAGCGATTGAATGCTGGAAATATGACTCATGAGACTGAGGCACTGAAATTATTTTATTTTATTTTACTTTAGTTAACTTAAGCTTAAGTAGCAGTAGATAACTATCTTCTTCGACATTCCAGCTTTACAACCTAATCAGCCCTCATCAAACTGGTTCAAACCTTCTCATGACTTTTCACCTTGGAATAATAAACCCGTGTTCTAACAGGAATCCCAAGAGGCCTTCAGGCCCTGCGTAACTTTTCCTAATCTGACGAGTAGGCGTCTTTATCTCTCTGAACGCCTGATCTCCTTAGGGTTGGGGCGGGGAAAGGGAATATTGAGAACATTTGCCAGGTGCCTATACGAGCACTGTTCGCTGGAGTAAGCCTAAGCATGTATCCAGCATATCTCCTGAACTCTCTGAGTAGTTACACCTTCCATGAGCCTGCTGTAATGCTAAACTCTGGGTTTATCGTGTTACTGTGCTACCCTTCCGGCATGGAGCTTGCAGATTACTGAGAAATCATCAGACTTTTTAAAAAACAAATAAGCAACTAGATATACAATTAAGAACTGTAGAGAACATTTTCTGGGGATATTTTCTGTGGCGTACTGAATTGTGAGACAGGCAGTGAGGACTCTGGTTGTTTCAGGCAAGGCCTCTCTGAAGAAAAACAGACAAGAAAAAGCACCAGTCCAAGAGGTATTCCTGACAGGAAGCAGCACATGGTCTACGCAGGGACACAGCTTCCTGATTTCGAGACCCGAAGGGCTTCTGTGGCTGGAACCGGGTGGGTGAGGGAGGGGGCGCCGTGGCGGATGAGCTGAGAGCCGCAGGCGGGGATCGTGTCCATCTTGAGAACTTCGGCTGTGGAGGGACAGTGGAAAAGCCATAGCTGGAGGGAGTCAGGGATGAGTGAAGACTTTTTGTTCTGTTTTGTTGTAAGTGAAAATGGGAAAATTGAATGGAGAGGGAATCCATGACGATGTAGACGAGGAAGTAGTCTCTGAAGATGCAGACTTGTCTTTACGCAGTGAAGTCATAGGCACAGCCACCCACTGAGGAAGGCCTGCTTAGCTCTAGGGGTGTGGGCTCAGAGGGGAAGTCCCACTTTACGGCAGTACCAGTCTGTCAGGTTGTGTGTCTGTCTTGCATCTGTGCCAAGATTCTTGGGTACGGCAGGGTTGAAATTCTGTCAACGGGAGGCAGTAGAAGTGAAAAGAGCAAAGGGGATTAAGGTATTAGGAATAATGAACACATTGATCGACTTTAACCTTTAGGCGGAAGAAAAAGAGTTGAGGACAGCTGCTCTTGATATGTAGGAAGGCAGAGGAAGGGCTGTGAACTGGCAGAAGACTTACTGATCTTAATAGAGGAATGTCCCCAGGACTGCCCTCAACTAGGCCCGTCTCTTAACAGCTACAGACTCATATAATCCCAATCGATTCACTGAGTATAGCGCCCCATGATCAATCACCATCCAATGAACAGAGCAAACTACCAAGAGAAGCAGTGTTAGTTGGGACTAAGATGTTTCCACTAGGACTGTAAGCCAGGTACAAGAAGTTAGATCAGCTCACAGAAGACCGCAAGTCACAGCCCCTTCTTAGGTGATACATGAGATTCACAATATTGAGATAAGCATTATTTCTGTAATGAGAGGAAGAATTTCAAATCAGCGGGCATAGTCATTTGGGGATAATATAGTGAGATCTATACCTCATATTTTACATCAAATTACATTTCTGAAAAACTAAAGATTTAGATGTAGGGAGCGAAATTATAAAAGTAGTGGAAGAAAATATGAAGGATTGTCTTAAATAGTTAGAATGGAGAAGTAACAAGGTGTATACCTCAAACCTAAACATCATTCTCCATTCAGAGGAACCCAAACACTGGAGAAATGATTGATTCAAAGAAAAGAGAGGGAGACACCTAGGATATCTTTTATGTGTTCATGTGCTTGAAGAGCATCGAAGATGCATTGGTTGGACCCCGAAGCTGGCTCAGAGGCGCTCCCACTGGCCAAGTCGGAGAGAGCTTGAGCCCCAAAGTGACAGTAAAGTACTGTCTCCCTTTACTGACCTAGGTAACCGCAAGCGCACACTGATAACAGATAAATGTGTGAGCTGCAAGTGTGTTGAAGAACAAGATACCTACACAGCCTCAGAATACCTGCGTACAAAGTATTTATTAACTACAAAGGGGAAAGAACGATTCTGTAGTGAGAAGCTGGCGTTAATGTTACCAATAATGAAGGAAACCCAGGCCATGGAGCACTCGGTACTATGCAGTGAGAGGAAGAGCAGTGGAATTTCTGGTCTTTCTCCAAAAATGCAAAATCTAAATCTTCTTTAGTGTCTTTTGTTATTAGTATCTGTTTGCAATACATAAGTACACTCATCTTGGGGCATTGTTACGTATGCATATCACTTCTTAATCATTTTTACCTACCCGTCCCCTTCCTGCCCAGATCTAAGCTGGAGAAGCAGTGTAGCTGTATTTTAGCTCAAATTCAGATGCGAAGTGTCAAGAACATCAGAGTCAAGGAATCCTGTCCACAGGAGGCGGTGGAGAACACAGGGCAGCTGCATGCAGTGGGTGGTCTGAGCCAGGTCTCTCTGCCGTGTCCAACGCCATGGGACAAGGGGCAGAGCCCCGCAAGACCCCAAGGGTGAGGTGACAGCGTTGGTTGCCACTTGAGTCACTGTGTCGCGTGAGCTCGTTGTGTTGCGCTTCTGGAGGGCGATGTCATTTGCAGGAGTCACATCCTGAGCACTTGAGAACCGATGTCACATGTCAGCAGCTTACTGTCAAGTCACACAAGGAAGTTCTCTTTGTTCTGTATTTTTAAATAAGCTTGAGATTGTTTCAAAATTTTAAAATTGTAAGCATTTATGTATTTCAGAATTTTAAAATTGTAAGCATTTAAGACATTTTTTGAATTGATCCAAAAAAGCTGAGTGCCCCACTTCAAAATGTGCAAAAGACACCAATTTTTGTAAGAATTCAATGAAATAGCTAATGTGCTAAGAACAGTAATGACAGGAAATCAGTTCTCAATAAATGTTGAACACAGGCCACAAAAGCATAGGTAACAAAAGCAGTAGACAGATTAGACTACTTCAAAAGTATATTCTCAAAAAAAGATTCAGAACTAGCCACTAACCCTCACTACTACATCAAGGAAATGTCAACTCAAAGAAATAGCATTTTGCAGCTATCAGGTCCTAGAAAAACAGAAGCAATCCAAATCCCATACTTGTAGGAGAGAAATTGTAATGTTAAGAGCAGAAATCCATGAAATTGAGACTAAAAAAATGACAAAGGATCAGTGAATGAAAGAGTTGGTTTTTGAAAGGATAAATAAGACTTATAAACCCTGAGCCAGTTTTATCAGAAAAAGGAAAGAAAAGGCCCACATTGGTGCAATTAGATAGGAAAAAGGTGAAATTGCAGCAGACACCACTGGAATCCAAAGTATTGTACAACTATTTTAGTGGGGGCTACCGGGAATTGAACTCAGGACCTTGCACATGCCAGGCAGACATTTGTGCCCCTGAGTTATATCCATGGCCCTGTAAGAAACTATTTTGAAATTTTATATTCTAATAAATTAGAAAATCTAGAAGAAATGAATAAATTCCCAGCCACATATAACTTACCGGAATTGAACCAAGAAGATATAAAGCCCCCAGATAATCAAGTAACAGGCAATGAAATTGAGACAGTTGATAAAAAAAGAAACTACCAATTGAGAAAAGCCCAGGACCCAATGGATTCACTGTGGATTTTACCAGAACTTCAAAGAACTAACCCCAATATTCCTCAAATTCTTGTGTGTAATTGAAAAGGAAAGAACTATTAAACTCATTCCTTGAAGCCAGCATGCGCCAGGTACAAAAGGTGGACAATGATTCATTGGAACCGTTTCATAGAAAACTAACTATAGGCTGTTATGCTTAATGAATATCAATGCAGAAATTCTCAAGATGCTGTACTGGCCAACAGAATGCAGCAGTCATTAACAAGATCTTACAGCATGACCACATCCAGCTTCATCTCAGGGAGGCCAGGATGGTACAACATACATAAATCAATAAATAGAGCACACCAGATAAACAGAAGGAAGGATAAAAATCACATGATCTAAATACATGCAGAAAAAACCTCTGACAAAATCCAACACTCATTCATGAGAAAAACCCTGATGAAAGTAGGTATTTTAACCTGATGAAAGCTGTTTATGACAGACCCACAGCCAACATCATACTACATGGGGGAAAGATGGGGAAAAATTGAAAGCATTCCCTCTAAAAATAGGAACAACAAAAAGGGTGTCCATTCTCAGCACTCGCGCTCAATATAATACTCAAAACTTTAGCCCGAACAGTCAGACAAGAGAAAGTAAAAGGGGCATGAATCGGAAGGGAAGAAATCCTGCCGTCTTCCTTGCAGACGATTGGATACCATGAGATGTCTCAGATAGTGACCCCCTGTGCGGAGACGATAGGGAGAAGTCCTTGGTGTTCATTGTGGGCGTGTCAGCTGTGAACCACAGAGGTGTGTGAAAACGAGAGTGATCACTGAGCCACACTCTCAGCCCTCCACGTAGTTTAAAAACTGTGTTGTCAAAAGGTAAACGCTAATTTTCTGAGGCAAAAAGTGTGGAACTTACATTTAATATATGCAGAGCATCCTGCTGGTCTCACAGCTTTCTGCCTTATGGCAAACACAGTTGTAAAAAATGCGTTGCAAGATGGGGGCCTTTACTAGCACCTCCCGAAAGTGTCAGCGTGTGAAGGAAGTGTCCGTGTGTATGGAAGTTCCGGGCTCTCCTCTTGCCGCCCAGCTAGGCTCTGGAGCGGAAGCAGCTCTCTGGTCGTGCGGCAGCTTTTAACAGCATATTGAAGGGGCTGGGGATTTAGCTCAGTGGCAAAAGCGCTTGCCTGGCAAGCACAAGGTCGTGAGTTCGGTTCCTGGTACCGGAGAAAAACCAAAAAAAAAAAAAAAAAATTTGGTGAAACAGCATATTGAGGTACGAACAGCGTGTTTGCTCAGTTAATTGAGGAAAAACAAGGTATGTGTAATTTCTGGCACATGCTCGCTTGGGGACTGGTTCTTACTGTGAGAGTGTTACTGAGGGGAAGGCCATTGACCCAGGAAGCTTACAGCCGGGCATCAGATTGAGAGATGCCCGCGTGCCAGTCATCTGGGAGAGGCTGACCCTGAAGTGCTTATTTTCGGTGTACCCCCGGCGCGGGGAGTAAGCTTGGGGGCAGAGCGCTTTTCTAACTTCCTAGTACGTGGGGGCGCTGAGTTTGATCCCCAGCACAGAAAAGAAGTAAACAAACAGCGAGAAAGAGGGAAGAGAGAAAAAATCATTTTGTTTTAAAATGTTTTCCCTTTTGTGTTTTACCAGAGTAATATTGGATTGCTGTGCAAAAAATTGGAAACTTCAGAAAATCACAAAGAAAAAGCATAAAAATCTGTATGAAGTTTCACCTAGGGATCATCGCCATTAACGTGTCTCTCTAGCCTCCCCGTCCTGTGTGGGCATACACACGTCTATAATAGTTTTATAGCACACGTATTATTGTAGGAAGTACTTTGCACGCACTGGCTTTACAGGTCTTGCTCATAAAAAGTAAATATTCTATCACAAGAGGAAAAAAAGTGAAAGTATATCTCACCTTTTTGCCATCATGCGCTTTGTAGGAGTTTATCCCCGAGACATCGCAGCACAAGTTAGTAAAGACGTACGTACATGAATGATCATCGTAACTGCATGTTGTGTTGAAAATCCAGAAACAACATTTCTCACTGTGGATTCACTGAATAAATTATGTTGCATCCAAACACTGGGTTAGCTTTTACCCAGAATGAAAGACTTATAAAAAAATTACAAAAATTGCAATAACAAAACATGTATAAGAAATATGTATGAAATATATAAATTCTAGGATGTGGTCTATCAGTAGTATTCATAGTGATTATGTCTGAGTGTATCACTGATAATTCCTGTAGGTGATAAACTTTTGTTGGAGCAGGCTCACAGCGATGGCGACTGCATTCATTGTGGGGAGCTGACACGTGCACACAGTGTGCCATCCTTGTCATGTCCCTGCTGTCCCTCCAGCCCCTTGTCTCTTGGTCCCCTTTGCATTTGCAGAAGATCCTTCTCCCTTGCAGGTGGCTGATCATGTATTTATTTATTTATGATACCAGAGGTAGAAGCCAAAGCCTCTCCCCGCCCTGCCGACACAGGGTCTCACCAAGTCCCCAAGTAGCACAGCCTGGGCTCAAACTTGCAGTCCTCCTGCCTCAGCCACCCAGCGTGCTGGGGTCGTAGGTGCAGGCCAGCATACTCGTCTAACGTAAGCAGTTTTACTTGGGTGGTCTGAGTCTGAGCCCTGGCGCTTTTGCTTACCGGCTGTGTCACTTTGTGCGGGTCTCTCGGCTTCTCTCTTGTTCCTTGTTTTTATGGCTGTGGAACTGGGGTGACCGTGGAGACTACCGTGGGGAGTTCCTGAGTGTCGCAGTGAAGATGCAGGGCTCAGCGCACCGTGGCAGGCGCAGTGCACTGGGCAGGGAGGCGGGAATCAGACTCAGGACCCCGTGCTCACCAGGCCGGCGCTATGCTGCTGAGCGATGTCCCCAGCCCCTGCAGTGCATTTTTTATTGACAGATAAATCAGTAAAGCACCTTGGGAAGAATATAATTACTCCAAGAACTTCTCATCGGAACACAGTCACCCATCTTCCTGTTCCATTCTTTCTTGTGAGATGGGCTATTTGAAGGCCAGGCCTGCCAGACACCAGCTGCCGGCTGAGCAGTCGCCGTTCCCACCTCATCTGGTTCACTTTGGAAAGTCGGTGGAAGAGCTTGGTCACAGATGGGTCTCGGTGGCGACACTGTGCTCTCCCATCCCTCCTTCCTCTTCCGGTACACTGCTTGTTCCGTTCTGTTTCTGTCCGTCCTTTACCTGGAACGTGACTGTATTGTGTTGACCCCATCAGGAACTAATATTATTGAGGACCCATTTTTCTGTCAGATACTGTTCTTAGACTTTGTCCTTGTTATTTCATTTTGTTCTTATGGCAATCCCACGAGGTTAGTAATATTATGCCATTTTTAAAAAGAAGATATGGACAGAACAGATTTAACTAGTTGATGTAAAGTCACACAGGGGCCAGGTATGGTGGTGCATGCCTGTAATCCAAGCAGTTGGGAGGCTGAGGCAGGAGGATCACCATGAGTTTGAGGCTAGCCTGGGCTGCATAGTGAGTTCAAGGCTGGTCTGAACTACATGGTGAGACCCTGCCTCTAAATAAATAAATGAATGAATGAATGTCACACACGGACTAAGTCTCAAGGAACCCTGAACAACTAAAACAGCCCTCAAAACAAGATGGAGGCCTGATGCTTCCTGATTTCAGACGTATAGCACAATCGCAGTAATTAAAACAGTATGGTACAAAATAAAGATATGGCATAAAGACAGACAGACAAACCAGTGGAATGAAATAGAGGAACTAGAAATAATCACTTGTGTATGTTGTCAAGTAATCTTCAGTAAGGGTGCCAGTGCCTCTTAAGGGAAATCACCGTCTTCAGCAGGTGGTGATGGGGAGACTGGAGATGCACACGCAGAAGAAGGGAGGCAGGTTATTCTCTTCACCCCTTGCAGAGGTTACCTCACAGAGGATTACAGGCCTACACAAGACCTTACACTTGAAAACTTCTGAAGAAAACGTGGAAGAGAAGCTTTATGACATTGCATTCTGCAGTAATTTCATGGACATGACACCAAAAGCCCAAGTCATAAGGGCAGAAGTGGACAAACAACACTACATCAGACTTGAAACCCTCTGCTCATCCATGGACACGACCAACAGTGAAAAAGCATCCGAAGGCAGGGAAGAAAGTATGTGCAAATCCTGTCATAAAAGGTCAGTGTCCCCCCAAATTAAAGAACTACAACTCAATAAGAAAAAACCCAATAAAAGTAGCCAAAGTATTAGAGTCAGTGCTTCTCTAAAGTGATATAAGGTGACCAAGGAGCATGTGAAAAGATGTTCAGCGTTTCCTGTCATTAGGGAAATGCAAGTCAAAAGTATGAGATAGCACCTCACGTTCATCAAGGTGGCTGCTCTCCAAATCAGATACGTTTAGGGAGCATGTGGAGAAACTCGGCCCTTGTACTCTGTTACTGGAGCTGTCAGACGGCAGTGACGGCTGCGACACACAGTGCAGTTCTCAGAATCAAAACTGGGTTCACCAAAGGATCCAGCAGCTTTATTTCTGGATATGTATCTAGAGAATTGAAAAAGGACCTTGAAGAGACATTGGAAACGCACATTTTTACCAACTTTATTTACAACAAAAGATAACTCTAAAACACATAAACAAGGAATATTCAAAGTAAAATGACAAAGATACACTAGACTAAAACAAAAATATAAAGTAAAAACATGATGATGTGCCATTTCACATCCTGTTGGAGAGCTGGAATGAAAAAGTCAGACTCGATCAGTCAGTCAGTCGATCCAAAAACATCACATCACAGTTGGCAAGGATGTGGATAAATCAAAACCCTCGTACACTGTGATGAGAATGTAAGATGGTGCACTGTCTTCAAAGAATGGTCTGTCATTTCCTCAAAAAGTTAAAGATAGAGTGGCCATTTAGGTCAGCAGTTCCTCTCCTCTGTGTTTGCCCAAAAGCACTGAAAATGTGTCCATACAAAAACGCACACAGAAATGCTCATAGCACCAGTGTTCGTCCCTCGTGCCACTCAGGTAATGCACAGGTTAACAAAGTACTGTACATCCACACAGCGGACTGTTCCATCATTGAGGGAATGAAGAACTGATATATCATACAACATAGATCAGCCCTTAAAACATTATGGTGAGTGAGAAAAGCCAGGGGTCTTGGGCTGTTCTTTGTGGCTATCACAGAACAGTGCAGCCTTGGTAATTTATAAGTAACAGAACTTCATTTTTCATTGCTCTAGAGGCTTGGAAGCCCATGGTCAAGGTGTGGCAGGTTTAGCAGGGCCCAGCTTCTAGCCCAAGACAGTGCCTGAACCCTGCCTCCTCTCCCCTCGATACTGCTGTAATGCCAGTTAAACATCAGCATGAGTGTTGCAGTCTGAACATTCAAACCATACAAGACATACGAGAAAGCTTAAGCACATAATTTCATTATATGCAGTGTCCAGAACAGATTAAATACAGGAGCAGGAAGTAGATTAGTTGTTCCCCAAGGTGGAGGGACGTAGGAGAGTTGGAGGAAGATGACACCTATGGGTATGAGATGACTTTTTTTTGTCCTTTGAGACAGGGTCTCCCTATGCAGTGTGGGCTGGCCTTGAGCTCACTTTGTGGCTCAGGCTGTCCTCAAACTTGCGTGGTCCTCCTGTCACAGCCTCCTGAGTGCTGGGATTACAGGCTTGTGCCACCATGCCCAGCTGAGATTCTTTTTTGAAGAGACAAAAATATTCTAAAATTGTGGTAATAGTTGCTTAACTCTGTCACTACTTGGAAAAAATCACTGAATTGTTCACTTTTAATGGATGCATTGTATGCTTTCTGAATTACACCTTAAAATTGTTCCCCCAAAAAGACCCATTGAATTTAGCTGGTTGAGATCACAGGTTATTGTAGTAGAAAGCAGTCTTAATGGGATGTTGGTGGTGAGTGTCTAATTGGAATGGGTTTATATGAAAACTTGCTGATTGAGGACACCGAAGATTAGAAAACTCAACAAGTATGGGTGTATAGAGAGAGAGCGTAGTAACTGATAAGGAAAATAGGACAGGAAATGGACTTACATTTTTGAAAGAGAAGCAGCGGTATGTCGGTATACTTGCAGGAAACCCCCAGTGAAATGGGAACGTTACTGATGGGGGCAAGCAGGGTGGCTGAGTGTCAGCCCACGGGGCGAGGTCTCCGTCCAGTGCGGTCGTGGCTTGGTGTTGGGGTTTGGCAGGAGACAGGGTGTGGATGTGGAAGCGGAGGCTGACGAAACACCGTGCACTGGGGCACTTGTGAGCAGCACAAGTTTGTTTCTGAAAGTTCTGGAAGCGTGAAAGTCCAGCGTCAGGGTGCTAACTGCATTGGGTTTCAGCGAGGCCTGCTTCCTGCTCCAAGGCTGCCTTCCCATGCTTGCCTCCAAGGAGGAAGGGCCGGCATCTCCCTGGGGCCTCTTTTCTAAGGACACTGCTCCTGTCTGCAAGGCTCCCCGCTCGAGCTCAAGGACTCCCAGAGAGCTCACCTGCACATCCCACAGCCCGTTGTAAACCAGGGTCAGCCCATGAATTTGGGGAAGTGCAGGCATTCAAACTGCACCGGAGTCTCTCCTTCCTCACGGGGCGGTCCTGAGCCAAGATGAAGGTGAAGAGGTACTGGAGGTCTGGGGAAAGTTTGAAGGCTCAGGTGGAATGGGGCAGCATCACCGGGGCAGAGACAGTCCCGGCCCTGCAAGGCCTGGGTGTTGGAGTTGGGTAGCCAGCGGGAGCGAGGGCTGCGGGCGACGTCCTCTGATGACCTGCTGAAGTCCGTAAGTGAAGGAGGTCCGGCGAGGCCCAGCTGAGTGACGAAGCATCCCCACCTTTGCTGAAATCCCTGCCCACTTGTCAGGTGGCTCAGCCCTTCACTCGCAGCCCACGCGTCCGAGTCCTCAGTGCTCCTCTGGAGAGGCCTCTGCGGCCCTTAGCTCCCCGCCACACCCTCAGCTCCTCCCTGGCTCTGTTCCTTCCATGGAGTTTCCCTGGTGGAACGCAAAGTTAGGCGAAAAGCATCAAGAGAATCGGTCAAATAAAGCCTTCAGGGCAATACTAAGGAAATTTCTCACTTGACAATGACTTCTGAATAGACTGCACTGTCTCTGGAGGCACATGGAAGCCACATGCCAGTGCAGCTCGAGCTGGCCGCACCCGCGGGTGTGCTGAGGCGGCCCCGCCGCGCCCCGCGTGCTTGCTGCTCTCTGAGGACGGAGGCCAGCGCAGGAGAAGCGCAGCGGCACAGGTCGTGGACCCGCTGCTTTCCGTGGGAACGTCGGGAAGGCTTGCTCTCTAGTTTAAGTTAGTCCTAGTTACGAGTAACAGCTTCTTTTTCTGTTTGTTTTTCCCTCAGTTGTTTTTATCAAGTCATTAAATAAATCTTTAAATGACCAGGTGTTCTTATTTTTAAAAGCCTAGGGCCGGGGATATAGCTCAGCGGCACAGGCGCCTGCCTGGCGAGCGCAAGGTCTTGAGTTTGATTCCTGGTACCAAAAAAAAAAAAAATCAAATGATCGTGCCGGGGATATAGCTCAGTGGCGCGAGTGCCTGCCTGGCAAGCATGAGGTCATGAGTTCAATTCCTGGTACCAAAAAAAAAAAAGCCCAGCAACACGTGTTTTCCATGCAGAAATCATTCTTGAGCATCATAATTTTAAAATCAGAGTGGGTAAGAGATTATCTAGTTACCTGATTTTACAAACGGGAAAACTAAGGAGCAGGACACAACATGAGAGAGTCTGCCACAGGTCCCGCCCTTAGCTGTGGTTGGGGCACAGGCAGAGCGCGGCACGGATCTCAGCAGGCTTCCCCGGGCAGTGCCGGCACCAGCTCGCAGAGCCGTGAACCGCACCGTGCAGGGCCGGGTTTCTCGGTGCATCGCGAGACGGGTTAGTACAGCAACCGCGGCCGCTGGCGAAGACTTCCTGAGCGCAGCCCCGAGAGAACCCCCATGCCACACACAGTGCCCCACCAGCATGCGGAGCGCAGCCGCTTGGCGTCTGGAGCCCAGGCCTCCTCCCTGAACGTGCATCTGAGGCCGGGTCTCCGCAGGAGAGCAGGGGATTGGCAGTGCCAGAAGCTTTGCATTTTAAGTGCCACTTGTGTCGCCTAACTGGTGTGCGGCTGTGGACATACCAGCTTACCTGCTGCTGGGTCTTCATTTTCCCACCAGTGAGATGGCAGCAGCGCCTGTGCTTACACACGAGGGTATTGTGTTTATCACGTGTTGTGACTGTAATGCCAACATTTTTTGAGCGTTTACAATGTACCAGACAATTTATCAATTGAAAAAACGAAATACTGTGCAGATGGTCTTCTTAAAAAAAATTACCCAAGAGCCTGTACATAAACTTTTCATTTATTGATGAGTTATTTTAATTTTATATATACTTAATTTTAATTATTTACTATTTTTTATTTTTTAACTCCCCAGGACTGGTGGTCCTGGGGATTGAACCCAGGACCTTTTTCTACTTTTTATTTTGAGACAAGCTCTCACTAAGATGCTAAATTGCTCATACTGGGCTCAAACTTGTGGGTGATCTTTCTGACTCAGCCTCCCAGCATGCTGGAATTATAGGCATGCACCATGATGCCCTGCTAATATACTTTTAATTTTGTAGTTTATATTCTCAAAATATTGTCTCCTATTTCCCAATTTTTTTTACTTTTTTAAACTAAAGATTGTTTAAGCCAGGCATGGTGGTGCAGGCCTGTAATCCTAGCACTCAGGAGGCTGAGGCAGGAGGATCCTTGTGAGTTCAAGACCAGCCTGAGCTACAAAGTGAGCTCAAGGCCAGCCTGAACTGCATAGCGAGACCCTGTCTCAAAAAGACAAAAAAGAAAAAGTTAATTGAGTGCTTGCAATTAGTTCTGTTAATTACTTTTATATTGCTTGTACTGTAATAATTTGAAAGATAATTTTAAACTCTCAAGGTAGATCATTTTAATATTCATGTTCTCAAAACTTATGAAAATCAGGCAAAACATAGTATACATGATTGAAAATGTGCTGCCTTTGGAGCAGGTTTAAAAAACATAATTGGATCCACCTAAGCTTTGTTAAATGTTGGACACATTAATAAAGAGACCTGGTCATATTTGGAACTGGGCTTCCTTCTTACCAACTACTTCTTTTGGTGGGGGAGGCATGGGGAATACTGGAAATGCAACTCAAGACCTCATGCTTGCCAGGCAGGCCCTGTGCCACTGAGCTATATTCCCGGCCCCCTTTACCAGCTACCCTAAGTAGACTAATTAACACACATACACACACACACACACACACAGGGAAAAAAAATCTTCAAAATTAAAAATTATTAATAACATTAAAATTTCAGATGAAAATATTTATTTCAGCAAAAGATACATTATATATTTTGTTTTTGAGAGGGTCTTGCTATGTAGTTTAGGGTGGCCTTAAACTCACTTTGTAGCCCAGCCTGGCCTCAAACTCGTGGCTGTCCACCTGCCTCAGCCTCCAGAGCACTAGGCTTTCAGGCGTCCACTACCACACTTGGCTCATTATTATAAATATTAATGTGAGGAAATGTATAGAAGTCAACACTACTTAGTATTTTAATATCAGCACATAGAAATGATTTTAGTCTTCAATGATTTAATCCTAATGTTAATGTCAACAATTGATATACCTAAATGAAAGAATCCTCCCGTTTTGTCAAGGCTGTTATTTTCCTAGAACTCCAATTAGTTGGAAAACTTGATCTTACTACCTATAGAGTTCTAAGCATTGTTGGTGATTAGATTGTCTTATGTTGAGGTTAAAAAAAAGCTCAGGATGTGCTGGCTCTGTGCATCTGTTTTGTTCTTGTCCGAGAGAACGCCCTGTCTGCCCACAGAGGAGGCTCAGTGGGGAGAAAATCGAGGGCAGGAGCAGGAGGTATTTTGAGAGATGTTAACACTGCAGATATGGAAAGGACTGGACAACTTGGTTAACAAATGAGCAAAGGATCCCAATAGATCTTTCTCGAAAGAAGACATACAACTGGACAACACATGTGCGAAAGAATGCTGAACATCATTAATCATCTGGGTAATGTAAATTAAAATCACAATGAGATCATCTAACACCTGTCAGAATGGCTATTATCAAACAGACAAAGGATAAGTGTTGGAGGAAAAGGGACCCTGCGCACTGTTGGTGGGAATTGTGAACTCCTGCAGCTGTTGTAGAAAACAGTGCAGAGGTTCCTCGGAACTTACAAGTAGAGCTGCCGTGTGCGGCAGTCCTGCTTCTGCAGGGTACCTGGGCCGCGTGATACCGCGGCGTCCCGCACAGTAGCCGAGATGTGAAGTCAACCTGCGTGTTCCTCAGCAGACCAGTGGGTAGGACGGCACGCCGCACAGCTGAGGGCGTCCACCCCTTCGGGAGCGGGGAAAGCCCATCACTGGCCACAGCGTCGTACTGGAGGGCGTTTTGTGACTGAAATAAGTGGCACAGAAAGTGCCGCGGGATCCCTGGTGGCTGTTGTCGGTCGTCGTCGTCGTCGTCGTGGTCCCACGTTACTGTCACCATCGTCATCTGAATCCGTGCTGGGTAAATGTATTACTAGTGTATTAGGAGGTGCTGGGTGCACACACCCTCCTTTAACCCAGGAAACATTCCTCACATGGTGGGCTGGAATTAATTTCAAAATCGGGAACCGGGGAGCAGATTTCAGCCCCTTTGTGAAGTGACCGGATCGGAATGGACCGCACTGAGTTTGAACAGTGCTCTGTGTTCTGAAAGCTGAGCTGGCTACGGATTTCTGATAAGATATGCAATAGTCACAAAACCGCCCTTACAGAATGTTCCTTGCAGACATGTTTCCTCACCTGTGCAGGTGGAAAGGTGCCCGTGTGACTCCCATGTTCTCGCTGAAAATGGAGACAAGTAGGTGAGAAGAGCCACCAGGTCCTCCCGTACGTCAGGCCATGCTTGTTGTGCAGTCATCCTTTGCCCTCGGTTTCTCTTAGTGTTTGTCAGAGGCACTTCGGGGTCGGCTGTGGCTTCGCGGCCATCCGGAAGTGCACGTCTGTTTGCCGAGCCCCCCTGCACTGCTTCCGCACACCACACCGAGAGGGCTCGGTCCCGACCTTCGTGTTCTCCACGGAAGCGTGCACGCTGCGAATTCTGTCTCACTGTTTCTGAAGGCAGTATTTTCTTCCCGTGCGACTGCCTCCTGAGGGTCACTGTAAACAGATGCCCCTGTGTGTTTAGGGCCCCGCACGCTGTTTACAGCCCTGCTGCACTGGTGTGAGCAGTAGCCGTGCCCCAGAACCTCGCAGCCACAGCAGTTCGTGTCCCGCTGTGGCCCCTGGCTGTCCAGTGTGCAGACTCTGAACTGCAGCGGGGGTAAATCGGATTTTCTTTGCTCGGGTTAATATTTCTTTGAGATTTTATAGCATTTGTAGAATATTTTAAAATTATAACACTAATGCTTGTATTCATATGAGCAGTAATTTAGATTGTCTTCATAAATAATTTGCTTTATTGTCATTTAACAGAAATGGAGAGATGGTAACTTTCATGGAGATTTTACTGACTTGTCTGTGTGCCTTAAAATATCAAGTTTCTAAATGACTATCATTTTAGCAGTTTGTTCAAAGAAAATTAAAACTTTGATGGAAGATGAGCTCAGGAGATTAGGACAGTGATTCAGGTGTACTTGGCATAGCAGTTCATTAACTGTGTGTTAATTATGTATGATTACTCCTGGAAAGCTGCAGTGGCTTCGTCATTTAGGTTGCTTCATTAAATCATTAATTTTCTTGGAGGTAACCAGGCCTGACATAATTAAGTCATCTCAGTCTCCACAGATTTTTATCTTCCATGATGTCGAGAGTACTAACCCTGTTAAGGCTGTGACTTACTCCCTTTTTGTATTGATTTAGACGTTAGCATTATTTATACCAGCTTGACACATTTGCTTTACGTACTCTTGACGCATGTGTATCTTGTAATTGTTGACTTCCTATTGTAGCGTAGCTTTGTCCTCCTTTGTCACGGCCCATTCATGTGTTCCAACCACTTCTCACCAACAGCCACTTGACCCATGGCTACATGAAGCTGCTTGAGTTTATCAAGAAGATCGTTTCTGAGGAAGGCGTTGATGGATCCCATCCCCAGGTATTGTATTCCTTCAGAGCCTTTTCCAGCCACGCACAGAATGCTGTTTTCGGATTCTCCAGGAGCAGACCCGGAAGTCTTAGGGAATCCACGGGGCGCGGGCTGTTGTCAAGCACCAGCCGGTGGATCAGCAGACGGGCGGCCTGGGCCCCACGCCGGGTCTGTTCGGGTTTGGCTGCGTTCTCAGGGGTGCCAGAAGATCCACGCATGTATTGTCAACACTGTTTTTAAATGGCTGTTTGTAGCTTCTGGGATTAATAAACAGCTACATTTTGAAAACGACTTTTAACCTGCAACATTTGAAAATTTCTGTGGAAATTTTTCATGTTTTTGTCGTTCAGGCCTTAATTTCAGATTACCTTACATGTAAGAATTATCTTAAAATTTTATCTTTTATTATATAATTGTTTCACTGAGTAGAAGATACATTTTTATTGCTACATTAAAATATTTTATAGCTTAACTCTTCTCTGTAGCTCTAATTTTAAATACTTTTTCCATTTCCCAGTAATAAAAATCCTCTATTAGTTTAACTTAAACAAAATGAGGAAAATTTTATTTTGAAATACCATGCCTTTTAAATTTATTTCCCAGTAATTTAATTGCATTTGCAACTGAGAGATCTGCACCACACTTACATTATTTTAGCAGAAATTTTCCACAGCACCATTATTTTTATTGACAAAGACAGAGAAGCCAAAAACCTTATTTTTGTGATTCTTAGCTACATCCACTGTCAACTCACAGATTGTAAAATATTCCCGTAAACTTTATTGCTGTACTTAGCAGTTTCTCCATGATAAAAGAAATCATTTTTAAATTTGTTTCGACTAGCAGTCTCGTAGGACGTTGGAAATAGCCCTGTGCACTTGGTGAAGCACAGACACGCTGTGCTGGCCTCCGGCTTTCCGTAGAATTTTATTTTGCTCGCTGTGGCACCACATTGGCCCTCGCTGCGGTGCTAAGATTGTGGGTGCCCTGCCTCCCTGCTGCCAGTGCTCGTCTGGAGAGGTAAATTGGTCCCTGACAGACACCTCTCCCCAGTGCACGGTAACCATGGAAACAGGCATGTCATAACAGTTCCTGCGGCACAGTGTGCAGGGCTGCTACTCGTGCAGGGTGGAGGCACATCTTCTGAGAGCAAGACATTTTATAGAGTGCAGAAGAGTAGAGACAGTGACAAAGGGCTGCACACACACGTGGAGATACACCAGGAATCCCGAAAGAGCGAGCTAGCACTGGGGTGGACGCTTTGTGATCTTAATTGTTTGCTTCAATATGAAAAGAAGCACCATTTTCAAGGAACAGTACTTTCCTTGAAAATCAGTAAACAACCAGCGAGCTGTCTTGATTCTCTGCACTGTTAATGGTCATAAAGATTGAACAGAGTTGAGGTAGACATTTCTGTGGTGAATACCAAGAGTGCTTGACTTCTTAAATTAAAATAAACCAATAGACTATTATAAAAGTACACCTCTCATTTTACTAAAACTAAATATAGTTAATAAATGTCCACATCATGAAATTTTAGGTTGTATTGTTTGTTGAATTACTGAGTCTACATCAGTCTCAGAAACTTCGGATGCACTTAAGAAGGCATAAAAAGGCATTTATTGAGCATTCCTTTAAAAAGTACATTCTCAGAATTATATCTTGACACAAATCCTACTTTTAAAAGGAAATTTTTATCTTACCTATCCTTGCAATTCCAAATAAACTGAACTAATTGGAGGTAACGAGTAGAAAAACAGCCTGAGGAGGAGAATGTTATACTGTACCGTAGAATGAACTTACGTGCTAAATTCCGTAGTGTAGCTCATTTGTACAGACCTCCGGGGTGGAGCCCTTTACAGCTCGCTGGCACAACATCTCTGTTTTTAAGTTGGGCTTTCAGATCTAAGAGATACAGTACAGTAAAAATAAATTTGAACGCTGATTTTACTTGGAGCGCTAGATTCAATATGTTAAATACTCACAAGGGAGAAATGTATTTATTGTGCAGCTGTCAGCAGAAGTTTTTTTTTTTTCCAAACCTAATCATCCCACACAGTACGCGCACTGCTGGATGGTGCAGCAAGGGGGTTCAGTGTCCCAAGTGCCGCAGGAGGCTATGATTGGGTCTTGCTCTCCACTTACCGTCATAGTTTTAAAAACCTTAACTACACTGTCGTGTTGAAGTGTTAAATTCAGTTGTACTGCAGTCTACTGTGCACCTTCTGACTCGAATGTCTTCTCACTCATTCACTGTCCGACTTCATGTTTCCCATTCTTCCTACTGGTGTATGTCAGCGCACCTGAACTTCTGCCCCTCCGCTGGTTGCGCACTTAGCAGCATTCTGGTTACAGACTTTCTGCAGGTCCTGCCTGCGTCCAGTAGGCGATGGGGGCCGGGGCCAAGGTGAGAGAGCACCATCTGTAGTTTCTGAACAGCGGACCCGTCAGCGTCAGCCTTCATTCTGACCTCTCGCTGTTTCGTGGGGCAGCGGGAGGCTTGGCTTCCTTTCCCAGGCTGCTCTTGCTGTGGGGCGCTGAACTTAAGCTGGTGGACAAGAAAAACCAAGCTCAGAAATGACAAAATGACATTTTTGCCATTTTACTTACATTTTGAAGTTCTAAGTAATAAAAAAATGAGTATCCTCACATATTTTACAGATATCTTGCACAGATTTGCCAGGGACATACTTGTCCTTCCAGGATGTACCTTGGTGTGTCTGTTTGCTTCATTTCACTGAAGTAATGCAGAAATAAAAATAAAACTGTTCGTGGACGATCAAGACCCTAGCCTGCATCTGCTGGGCCGTTGTCTATGCTGTTGGTGACACTGTCCGAGAGGGCATGGACAGCCTCCTTGACGCTGCCTTAGTTCTGGTTCTTGGTGTCAGGAAATTTTTTCTAACATGCTTAGAAAATTCCTTTTTCTGTTACCTCACTTTTATAGTCTATCGAGGCCTCCAGGGCCTCCGTGTCCCTTTGTATATTCCAAATAATTGCATGGAAGTAAAGGACAGTGTTTATTTATTCTACCCTTTTAACTTTATAGATGAGAAAACTTCAGCTGAAGGAATGGGTAGTTGACCCTCTGTTGCGTATGCCTGGATGCAGTCAACTGCAGGTTGAAAATCCATGAAAACATTTTCCTCTGTTCTCAACATAGAACCTTGCTTTCCTTGTCCTTATTCTACAAACAGAACAGTGCGGCCCCTGTTTACGTAGCAGTTACATCGTATCGGGTACAGTGCCTGAAACCTAGAGCTGATCTGAAGCCCATGTGAGATGTGCCTGGGCTCTGTGTGAATTCTGAGTCCCTCACACAAGTACAGGACTCTCACATCCACCGACTCTGGCACCTAGCGTCGCGCCTCCGGGTGCCAAGAGCTGCCCGTGTGTGGTGCCCAGGATCGCACTGTGGGGCTCTGTTACTCAGCTCACCTAGCCACTGTCCTGTGGGTTTTCCTCTCCTAGCATTTGTGTGTTTTGTTCATTCTTCCCACGTCTACTTGTCAATAAATTCTCCCTGAAAAAAGTACACACACTCAATTTTCATTTGTAGTATCAGGGAAACAGATACATTATGATGGACCATAACTAATTGCTAATAAATGTTAGACATGCTATTTTACAGCAACTGCCAGTGGCCTATTTTAGGATCTGGTTTCATCAGAAATTACATTTATAGCAACACACATCCCAAATATGACTTTAAGAAAGGAACATCTTTTTTCCCACGAGAATTGTAGTAACGATTTTCCATGTGTTCACATGTGCCAGTTTTTGTTAACACCTCTTTCTTTTGCCCAGAAATTTTGCTAGATTGCTAAGGAAAGCATTGAGAAAACATTTGTTCAGCCAGAATAACCCAAACAGTAGAATGTACTATAAACACGTGTTGGCAAACACTTACTGCAGTCATCCTGGCTTTTTAAAAATATTTTTAAAATGTTTGTTCCCAAGAAATACTGGTCGGTATTATTGGGACCTTAATATTAGTAGCTTAAGCTCTAACTATTTGCCTGTTAAATTTTATGAAAAATTTTGAATTTAAAATATTTTTATAAAAATAGCTTCAAAAAGAAAAACTAGAGGCAAGTGTAAAGTGTAAAACCAAAAAGTTTTACAAATATCTTTCACAAAGGAGCAGGTATAAGTCAGAATAATTTAAATGAGAAATACGAAGAAATTTATAGTTTATTGAAAAACAATTTTGAATTCTAAGAATGGATTTGTAAACATTTTAGATTTCACCGATGATTTCTAATATACCGTTTTAACTTTCTCAAACATAATTCTTAAAGAATCACTGTTAAAATTTAGAGACAATTTAAAGCTTGAGACATATTCTTTAAATTTTCTAAAGCTGAAAAAGTTTAGTTGTTATATTCAGTAATTAATTAATTTAGAGACAGGGTCTCGCAGCGCTGCCAGGCTGTCCTCGAACTCCTGGACTGACTTGTCCTGTGGCCTCAGTCTCCTGCGTGACTGGGTCTGTAGCAAGCTACCCTGGCTGGCTTGGTTCTGTTGTTTTTATTTTCTTGTACTCTTGCAGTATTGCCTGTGTACTTCCTTATTACTGTTACTAGGTATTTTTTGTGTATCTGTTGACACTGTCTTCCTGATGTTATAAATAAGAGCTAGCAGATAAAAGAGATTGTCTTACTGATTAACAAAACCTTACGTGTTTACCTCCATCCCATTTTCTTTTAGAAAAAAACGAAAAATATCTTAAGAATAGGGATTCAGAGCCTTGGCTCACCCTTATGGGGTGATGACGCTTGCTGTGCAGAAGCCTGTGACGACAGTCACAGCCTCACCAAGTTCCTCTACGTCCTCCGCGGCCTCGTGCGAGCCTCACTCTCAGCCTGCCTGGTCACAGTGCCAGCACACCTGATCCAGGTAAAACCTCTCCCTTCCCCGAAGTGGCAGAAAGCTGGTGTGACATAAAGGTTAATTTCATCTCCTTGATTACTGCTGATGTTGGCTGCCTTTCATGTGCTTGTTCACCATTTTAACATTTTGCCCAATTTTAGTCATCCAGTTGTAAAATTTCCTATGTATTTTAGCTATAATTCACAGTAATTTCCTTCTGCCCTATGACTTGCCTTTTCTTAATGGTGTATTTGTGGGGAGCCAAAGTGATAAATCTTGATGAGATTGAATTCATCTGTTTGTTTTAGTGGCTAGTTCTCTCGCATCCCTTCCATCCCACCAGTTTTTGGCCTCGCCAAGACCTTTTTCTCATGTTTTTTCAACATATTTTGTAGTCGTTTCCTGTACTAATGGATCAGTATATTCCTATTTGAATTTTTACACAATTTAAATTCATGTTCTCACATAGCTTTTGGTTGCTTAATATTCTAATTATGGTTTCATACTTTACACTCACCCATTCTCTCTTTATTATTGGTACTATTTATTAAGCTACTTATTGTCTGCCTCAAACGTGTTCTTCATGTACTGCAGTATCTAATACTCAGGTCCAGAGTGTGCACCTCCGTTTATAGGACCCCCTGATAATACTGTAGGGTTTAATGTTACAGAACTTCTTAGCAGTACCTGGGCTTTTCCTAGTGTTCAATACAGGTAAAGTCAATGAATGTCGATTCTTACTTGCAAAACCATTTCAGATACCTAATTATGGAAACTATTTATGTGACGTTCGTATTTTTCTTCTAACCCTACTTCAAATGAAAAGTTTGTTAAAACACCATATTAATTATACATGGTATTATGCATATTTCAATACTATGACTGAAAAGTTAAGGATAAGTTGAAGTGAAATTTGACTCCTTGGCAGTAGAAGTCATTTCTAGTAGTCATGAAAGCATAACTCACTTTTCCTTTAAGAGCTTTTGATAAATCATTCCTGAGCCTAAACTATTATTATGATCTTAGAATTCTATAAATATTACAAAAAACTCCTTTCTGTAGTCATACTAGACATTGTACAAATACCTGTGTTGTTTTTATTGCTAGTGAAGCTTTTACAAAGGTAATACTTTAATAATGGTTTGGTTTAGCACAATGAGCGTCCTGATTTTGATAAGCAAGCCTAAAACAGGTGTGTCAGATATCAGGGGAAATGCTGCTGCACACAGTTCTGCTGTAAATAACTGCAGGGCTGTACTGCTGCTGCTGAGGCGTGCACTGCAGGCCAAGACGTGCCAGCATCACCCCCTTGGATCCTCCCCGCACCCCCGTGAGACCGGGTGTTCACCCCTCGGCTCACAGTGTCCCCCAGCGAGCAAGTGGCAAAGCCAGTGTTCTCCCTGACTCTAAACCCTTACAGTTGATCACATAGCTTCTGAAATCATCACAGCAGCCCTGCAAGAGTGCTGTCCATCATTTGGGAAGTGAAGTGAGTCTTTGGTGTCACGTGCCTGGTAAATAGGTGCTCAAATCACATCTGTGCCCCTCTCACACTTAGGTCCTTTCCCCTCTGTCACGCCACATCCTTACGTGTTCGGAATTTGTAACCACCTGTGATGACACTAACTTGCCACTAGCAGATTGGTCTTTGCTAGTTTTGTTATATTATTCGGTATTTTCAAAGAGAAACTCTCATCCTATAATCTGAAAGATTAAGACATCTGAAAGCTTAAGTAGCAAGTTCCATTTCGAGCAAGGGAGGAAATAAACGAATATTTCCTTTTGCATAGTTGCAAAGTAGAAAAAACTATGAAATACATGTGATTATATAACTTTTTCAATTTTACTCCAAAGAAAACTGTGCAAGAAAAAAACGAAAAAGGAAAGAAAGAGGGAGAAAAGAACACTTGGAAAAGCCACTCTGTTGGTGCTCGGTTCTGTTACTTGGAGAAGAGGTTGTAGCCCTGGGCCCGTCCCGTCCACCACTGTTAGTGACGGCTGCACGAGGAGGTGAACTGGGAGCTGGACAGGAAGCCGCAGCTTACCTTTGATACTGTCCAAATGCGTCTCAACCCTTTCGCAACTGGAGGGAATGTCCATTACGTTTGCCTCTCTTAACATGTCAGTGGAGAGGCTCCTTTGAAATGGAAACGGAATATGTCAGACGTGGTGATGAGTTCAAAGTTACACACTGTGACCAAGAATTAAGACATGTTTCTCAAAATCGAAGGTGTCTTAAAAAAACTACAACATTCCAATATTTTCGCATTTTTTGTGTTCTTTTCCCCAGATGCTTTGGCAAAGCTACCAGGTAATAGTCTCCTGGCCCATAACTCCGTTGTTCTTTAAACATGCTGTCTGGCCATGTATTTGTTTTTATATCAAAACATTTAGGAGAAAATGTAAAACTTAACAGTTTCATCAAGCCAGTCATGTTATAAGTGGGAGATAAAACTCTTAATAACTTTTAAAGCCTGGCAAAGAAAATAGGCGAAGCAAAGAATAACAGTGATAACCAGTATGCTTGGAAATCTGGTCGTAGATGCATGGAAACACCAAACTGGGAGGCGGTGGATTTATTTAATTAAGACGTGCATCGTGGCCACTGTGGACCAAGTGTTGTCCTAAACCCGTCCCAGTACTAATCTGGCGCTCCTCCTAATCCCGTTGCTTGGTACTCTCGTCTGCTCCCAGCGCCACACACACTGTCTCGGGAGTGGCAGGAGTCGGACTCCAGCAGCCCTTGTTACTGCGCTCTTAGCACCGTGTTGTGCTGCTTGGTCAGCAGAACCACTGACGAAGGGTCAGTGTGGAGACCGCGATGAAGTACAGAGCCCAGTGACAGAGGGACCTGCACTTCTGTAGGGGGAGAGGCTCCATGGATCCTTTGTGTGATCCTTCTGACCCTCCGCTTCTGCCTCTGTAGGGATGGGACTAAAACCCTCCTTCAGACGATTAGCAGTAACATGTGGCAACCCAGTTCTGGCACGTTGGCACCCTCACTGTTTATGCCTGAAACAGACCTCTAGAACTGAGACTTTGAACAGTGTGTCAGTCAGTGCTTGCTAGAGAAGCAGATTTAACACAGGATGTACAGATACGGTGCTGCCTCGGTCCCGATCTCAGTTCTGTCCACGGTTCTGGTTGCAAACCAAACGGAACAAGAACAAAATCAAATTTCCTCATAAGGTCAACATTGAACCTAACCATTGAGTTTGATTCGGTTCTTGTCTAATTGTGTTTGCATCCAGAATCGTGGAAAGAATCAAGTTCATGAACCAGGGTACCGCTGTGTACAGTATAGATTTACAACAACCGCCCAGAGTTGGGTGTGGAAGAGTGCAAGAGCGCGTGCAATCTGAAGGACCTAGGGGAAGGCCTGGAGCTCAGGGTATTGTGCCGTGCAGGGCCATATGGGGAGGCTGAAGGGTCTGCACTGGAAGCCAGGAGATGATAGCCAAGGTGCAGGTGAGGACTGGAGCTCCTCCGAAGAGACAGAAGCGAGCATCTCTTCTGCATTTCCCACTCATTCCCTTTTATTCCACTCAGGCGACAGCCCTGTTGGTTGGTGCCACTCACACCCAGGGTGGGTCCCCCCAGCCACCCCAGCGCTACCCTGATGCAGTTTAGCTGGGCTTTCCTGCTCAGGCTGACACAGTTAACTGTCACAAACAGATCAGTCTGCAGAAACTAAGGAGTAGTCTGCCAGAGGGGTTGAGAGAGAGGCTCTGGCTCCGTGGTGGAGCATGCGCTGACTATTCTCACGGCCCTGGATCGGTCCCCAACACAAAAAGTGAAAATGAGAACGAGGGAACTCGTCAGTGTCCTGGCTTTTTTAGTGAGGAGCATGAGTAGGGTCTTCGCATGGAGCAGTCGAGAGAGAGCAGGCGTGGCCGAAGTGAGTTCTCCACTCACATCTCAGTAGCATCGCCATTTGTAGCAAAACTCAACTTCAGATACCAGTTTCCTTTCTGCCGTGACCTGTGCCGTCTCTGGAGACTGCACGTTTAAATGGTGATTGACGATTAGCGTCATTTAGCTTATACCTTGGTTCAGCAGATAGCGCAGGCACTGTTCTAGGCATCCCAGGGGACCCAGGGTTGAACTTGACAAAGTCCCTGTCCCGCGGAGCGCTTTCAGTGATGTGAGAGCTGGGGTGAGGCAGAAAGCACCATCTGTAGGTGCGGAGCTTGAGCTTGGGGGTTGCTGGTAGTTTGTGGCAGGCAGGAGTCAGAAATGTAGTGTGACATCCTTGGGAGCGGCGTCAGATCATAAACATCTACAGATAGGGAACGCTAGATTAAACGCCTCTGAGACATCTTCATCTCCTCGCGGGTAAACCAGCCAATCATGGTTCTTCTTTCAGTTATTAGCATTCTGTCAGACGTGTACAGTAATGATTAGTTACCCTCTATTGTACTTTTGGCATGCTTCCCATGTTTAATCTCATTGTAAGGAAGGAACACATAGTTAAAGAAATTGCAAAGAGAGAGAAAAGTTAGAAGAGGGAAAATAATGACGTAGATTCAAAACTGATTTTGATGTACTGTTACAGTAACTTTTGCAAATAGGGTGAATGAGGATGATTTGTAGATTTGCATTCAAAACATTTTGTGTTCAGCCCTGCAGCTTTAGACATGAATGTTTTATTTACTTTGCATTAAAGATTATTTCCACAACAACACAGGAAAAATGACAAGCATACTGTGAAGCAGAGGTATAAAAATAAATTCTGAAAATCTTAAGAAAACACTAAAATTATTTGCCAAATGTATTATGAATGCCTGAAAACGTGTATAGTCTTAAACAGTTTCGCCTGTGGAGAAACAGTATTAGTCCTCACGTAGCCTGTCTGCGGAACGCAGTTTCAGCGTCTGCTGAGAATTGGAGCAGTGTGTCCGGCAGTGCTTCCCAGAGAAGCAGATTGAATACGCTGTACACTGACAGTGCTGCCTCGCTCACAGGGCCTGGGGACACAGCTCTGGTAAGCCCAGACTTTGTTCCACCCCGCACTGTGGAGGAAAGCATCATTAGGGGAGAGAACCGGACGGGCGGCGCCCCTGATCCCTCCGTGTTACTCCGTTCCCAGATCCCTGCTGGGAAGCCACTCCCCTGGCCAAGAAGCCTGTTAAGGAGCCCCGGAGCATGTGAACAGCCCCCACGCTCAAGCTTAATTGGTGAGGACAGCGAGATGAGCGGACAGTGGAGCATGTGGCCTCTCAGACACAGCAGAGACAGACCTTCAGTTACAATCACGCAGCTGCTGCATTCTCACCACTCAGCTGTGCATCTCTGCTGTCCAGGGAGGGAGGCGTGGACAGCAGAGGAGAGGGAAGGCGGCGTCGGAGAAAAGCCACCAAGCCCCTCGCTGCGTGCACGTAGAGCATGCGTCCATGTTAAAGGTGGTTATGCTTCAGCTACACTGCACCTTCTGCTTTTTCTCTGTGTACTGTTAGAAACAAAAATATTTTTCCTCTCTTGGAAACTTTTTAATGAGATTTTTATTTTTCAAAGTGGTCACTTTAAAATAGTTATAGTAAGACACTTTGGTTTCCATATCTAGCAAGAAAAGAAAATTTAGCCTCTTTCTGGGGTGTCATTGGGAACTGGCTTATTTCTGGTGAAACTGATTACACGCCTTCAAATTGTGTAAGCGTGTTGTGCCTTTTCATTTTATTTTCCTTCCTAGTGACCATTGTGTGCTGGAGAAGAATGGTGAGCAGTAACATTTGTTCTTTGAGGAAAAAAAATCTCTGAATTTTGTGACTTCTTACGACTTTATTAGCAAGGTGAAAGGAAAATAAATTCCCTCTGGTTTATGCACTTTTTAACACACTCTGACAGGTTGTTCTTCATTTGTATTTTTTATTGATTGAAAGCGTTTTTACCTACAATCATTAAATATTGAAGCACTTAGAATGATAATTAAAATAGGAAAGGTTATAGACCTGTACCTTTCTCAAAGCATTCCTTTCAAAAGAAAATTGACTTATGATGGCTAATTTTATTCATGCTGTCATAATCTACACTTTTAAGGAATTTTTGAATAGAAACCTACTGAGTTTCTCTTTAACTACAATAATGCAGGAATAAAGACTTCTTTGCTATTCTTGATAATAAAAGTAATAAATATTTTCATTCTAAAAAGTTCTGAGTATTGCCATCACTTAATATATTTGCTTAGAGAACACTAGGTGGTAAGCTAAACTTTATTGTATTCAGATTTCAGGTTTGAAAATAGACAACAGCATTTTTACTTGTCATCACTGGAATTGGGCTCGTTAATAGCCCAGTGCACTTGTGAGTGTACGGCCGCTGTTTCACAGCATACTCTGTAAGCTCTCTTCCTCTGTCTCACTGAAGAGAACTATTGCTGGCCTTACCTAGCCTGGCCAGGGGTGCCGGACCCATGGCACGCGCGCCACGGCAGGCTGTTCCTTACCACGGAAAGCTCTGAGAGTTCACCGTCACACTTATGCCAAGGAAGATTTACTTTCCCCTGAAAAGCTGGAAGAAAGGGCCTTTTTACAGTATATGTCTCTTGAAAGTTGAGGTACAAATTGTTATTTTAGTTGCTAGCTTTTCAAATAAATCTATAATATTCATATATCAGAGTTTGAAACCTGCTGAAGTAAAAGATGCAGTGTGTTTCCAGGTAGAGAAATTCAGATAGAACTTTTTCGCATTCACAAACTTTTGTGCTCATGCTGAGCATTTTATCAGTTAAACTCTAATTCAAGCAGTAGAAGCCTTTAGAAACAACCACTAATATGAGATTGTGAAATGCAGACTCCAGTGGCCTTGTGAATTTCTCCCAGTGCAAACAAAATGTTTTATTCTTAAATGAGAACTAAGAATAATTGCTTGGTGAGTGGACAACAGACTTGTGAGTTTACGACTATAAAATTTGAGAGAAAATTTTTATGTAGTTATTAATATGAACATCTAGGAACACATAGCCCCACCTTCAGCTGTACTTTTTGATCAA
Organism: Chinchilla lanigera; assembly: GCF_000276665.1. Taxonomy (NCBI): domain Eukaryota; kingdom Metazoa; phylum Chordata; class Mammalia; order Rodentia; family Chinchillidae; genus Chinchilla; species Chinchilla lanigera. The sequence goes on from NW_004955476.1 coordinate 9,937,083, forward strand.
CTTTAATGGTTTTTGAATGTACTTTATTAGGGAAAGTATTCAAGGGTTAAAATTATAGATTTGACCTCTTAATCATAGCTATCAATTATTAAAGGATAAAGCCATGTATTCTGCATCTTTTCATGAATTCCTTCCTTAATCAACATACTCTCAACTGAGAATCTGCCTTTAATATCTCTAGATCTTCACTACTGTTAACATAGACCCTAGGAACCTGGCATAATTAAAAATTTAAAAAGGCAGTTTTTAAAAATGAATGGAATCATATTAAATCCATTTTAATTTTATGACATATTTAGCAAAGCCTAAGAGCTTCACATATGTCTAGTGAGTTGTAAACAGAGTCTTTCTTTAAAATAGAAAATAGAACTGTATTTTAACTGTCTTACAAAAGGCTTGGAATTTATAAACTCTTACAGCCTCAGATTCTTCTGTTTCAGACTACACATACTAGCATCTGCTTAATTTGTAAATCAAATTGTAGCTTGTATACATTATACAGATACTGTAAATTTGATTTATTCAAGGATGGTTGAAACTTAAAAAAATAAACTCCAAATTATCTAAATTTCTGTCTGCATAGAGCATCTACAGTATATATATATCATTTTGTCTAAGGGTAAATATGTATATTAAATAAGTGCAGGATAGACTTTAAAAGAAAAAAAATACCATTTAGGAACATTCGATATCACAAGCCACAAAAATAATAATACTGTTGGTCATAAATGGGTTTTTGCTTTCTCTGGTAGCTTTGTGTGTTGCAGTTCATACTGTGATTCATGCGCAGTTCCTGTCGTGTTCATGGTTATTAGCTACAGGGCTGTTTAAGGCCAAACTTCCCCGAAGCATTTCTGGTGTGCACGGTCGGCGTCTCCTCACGGCGTGGAGATGGAGTCGTCCGTTTGCACACACGGAACCTTTGGCCGCTGGGCTGCGCGGTCTTCGTAGTGTCCGGTGTCCAGGCATGGACACAGCGTCCTGGGCACAGGGGAGGGCACCTGTGTGTTCATTCACCTTGAACGTGACAGAAGAAACATGGGGATGCCTGCCACATTCTTTTTTATTATATGCCGTCTTCCGCATCGCTTTTTGATGCAGAAAAGATGTACGGCCTAATTTAATTTTGCATTTTTTTTTAGAAGTAAAATTAGTGAGCCTCTATCTTAAGACTTGCAAGCTATTTGCAAAATACCTGTAAGAGAAATGCAAGTTTTTAATTATTCGGATTTATAAACTTGTTTGCGTACCTCTGAAGAAAGCTTGCTGACTTGGAAGAAGGGTGATACTTACTTAACACTGAGAGCAGACGTGCTTGTGAGCAATTATAATGCAAAGCTGTTTAAGTACCAGGTCAAGTATTACGCTCTGATGTTATGTTTTAGCCCTTTGCTATTAATTACATTATTACTACTGTATAAAGAGTTCTAGCTTCTTTAATAATGTTTTCGCACCCTATGCAGTTAATCTTTAATGTTGGGGAGGACAAGGGGAGAGATTAAATTAGCCTTGTAACCTCTTTCTCTTCCAGGCTGATGATGGAAAATAAAAGCTCTTAGCCACAAAATGTAACACTTAGAATTAATATTTAATTAGACCAGCAAATTGTATGCCGTGGCTGAGAGCTTCCAAGGAGTTGTTAGTGCCACAGCTGACCTACAGGTTTAATAATAACTCACTTCTCGGAGCAAGTGCTAGTGCGGCGTGGCAGGGTGGCAGGGCGCTGGAGGGAGTCCTGAGAGCGCGCGCGCAGCCACCAGGGCAGGCTTCCCGGGCCCCAGCCTCGTGCAGGCGGACGGGCGCCGGAGCCAGGACTCCGAGGCGAGCAGTGGGGAACGCGAGCCGCCTGCTCCGGCAGCTTCTGGTTGGAGGCCAAACTCTTGGAACAGATTTTTACTAAATGTTTTTGCTGCAGCTATTAACTTACACTGAAAATCATATATCGAATAATTTTTCTGTAAAATTTACCAGATCTCTTGTGTGAGCATCCATCCTTAATCCCTCACATACTAGCCCACGAGCTCTGCAAACTCCATCATTAGACTGTCGATAGGTTTGGCGCTGTACATTATGCTCTTTTGCTGCGACATGCTGTTTCCTTGTTCCCTGTATAGTTGATTTATATGGTTCATTTCTATATTATTTCATTACGGGCTTTATGTAGAGCCTGAGCAAGGGCTCGTGAAGTCTGCAGCCCACGGGTGGTTTTTCAGGAGAATGGATGCGTATATCACCAAGCGTGATTCAGAGGCATCCTTCATTTTAAAAGGGTTTATATTATAAAAGCAGTGTTGCATTTGCTTATGCTTATGATGTAATTAAATTACAAGATAAATAATTGGACCTCCTGGTGAAACATTGGATCCTTTTGTACCTGACGAATTAATCAGAGGAAAATAGGGTACCGTGAGCTTGCGGGTGTGCAAATCCAGAGCGGCGGCCCGGAAGCGGGGCGCCTTCCGCAGTTCGTCGTTATGCCTTAAACCCTTAGAGGCAGGCCTCGCGTGCGGAGCCGCGAGCGGGAGGCCTCGCCAGCAGAGGGAGCAGTCCTGTCTGGCCCGGTCCCCAGCGCCGCCCCACCTGCCCCCGCCCTTTTCCCAGCCAGTCTCCCATCTGGACCTGGCTCTGCCCGCCTGCTCCTGATGACAGGCTATCATTTCATACTCAATATGGGATTACTCTAAGCTGGTTTTAAACTTTCGTGTCTTTAACCTGCCACTGCAGCCCGAGCATCAGCTGGAGGCTCTGTTTGATATTTGGATATTAGCGATGGTTTTTCCAGGCGGGGCACAAGCCTGTGGACATCTGTGAATTGGATCTTAGGGGTTTTAGGAGAAAGTAGTAAGGTGAAATTTCTGATTTAGGAAGTTACCCATAAAACAGTTGTAAGCATAAGCTACAATCAAATTTCTCAGGGAAGAGTTTCCACGGTGTGAAACTGCATGATGTATAGATGTAGAAAGCTCCAAAAATTAATTCCGAGCATTATACCCCTTACTCTGTCTAACTTATCGATTATAGCATGTTGTTCATACCGTTTCTGAGCTTTCAAAAACTGTAAGCTTTTTAAACGTTTTATAGAATAATACAAAAAAGAAACAAAACAGCATTCTGCAGAGCATGTTGTATTTGAGGCCACTGTCCCTATCAGTAGGCTCTCTGAAAATAAAGCCATGTGCTCCAAAACCAGTAATCTTCAGCTGTAAAGAACCGACATTTTCACACCAAAATGTGGAGACCATGCGTTTGGTCCAATAGGAAACACCAGAAGATGTGCTTCCGTTGCTGTTCCCAGTAAAATGCGACACACTCAGCCTTTTTCTTTACCTTCGACATTAAGGGTATTTCCCATTAGCAACTGTGTGGATGTGTGTTAAGTCTTAGAGGAAAAAACCCCAAAATATGTTTTATGATGTTCCCTAAATGAACTGTTGTTACATGATGCTACTAAGTGACTGACATTTAAGGTTTTTTTTTTTTTTTTCATTTAAAAAAGTTCCTCTAGGGGCTGGGGATTTAGCTCAGTGGCACAGCGCCTGCCTGGCAAGCGCAAGGTCATGAGTTCCATTCCTGGTACCGGAAAAAAAAACAAAACAAAACAAACAACCCCCCCCAAAAAAGTTCCTCTGTATCCTAAAATTAACTGACTTTGAATCAAGTCTAGTATTAAATCTGGAAAGATTTCATCTCATACCTTCATTTCTTACAAATATTCATTAACAAAATTTTACCTGATGAAACTATATTCCTTATTAAGCCCAAAACAGTCGTGAACAGAATTATTTCCTCACTATCAAATATTTTAATAAAATAAAAATCTAATCTATGAAGTAAGGCAACAACTCTGAGGAAAATGGGGCAAGTTACAAACAGCATAATTTTATTACTTCACAAATTTGACTTCCGTGGAATAAAGAACTTAATAACATTAATAATGAGGCAAATACTGTATCTTATTAAATATCCCTAGATATGTCCTTTGATTCAAGTTTATTTTTTGGATTTCATGACAAATGTTATAGCTTCTAGTGTATTCATGTTTTTGTGCATTTTTCAGAATATCTGTAGATGAAGCTATTGGATATGCTGCATTTGCTTGTGCTGACACCCCGCTTGGTGTCATGTGCGAGGGTCGGACAGTAACTGAAATATTTCTGTAGCGCTTCACATCACTTGAGCTGTCGTCCAGATCTGATGTTTGTGTTACGCCCGTGTGTGGGCTCCTCCTCTCACCTTACATTTGCTTTCTTTCTGGAGTAGTATAAATTGAGTAACCCAAAAATCTATTCTTTCTTGAAGCATCGCATAAATGCTTTATGTCACTTGGTTTATTCCTCTCAAGCTTCTTGGTAATTGGTTAATTGGTTCTTAATCTTTTAAAAATATTTCCTGGAAATGTATTTTGTGTTGCTACAAATTACATCATTTATATTATTGAGAAAACTCAGTCCAGGGAAATATTCAGGGGGTGAAATAGTTTCATTCTTCTTGATGCTGACTGGACTTCTGAAATGTTTCAGTTAGAAAGTCGTGAGAGCTTTATACCGCGTTATTCAAACTCTTATCTCTTAAAATACCCAATTTAATTTTCTGAGCTTTAAATTAAAAGGAAGCATTAAATTAATCTTCCCTAATTTAAAAACCAGTTAATAAACTTGGGATATCTTAAATAAAAGTATGCTACCATTCTATGAAAATAAGCAGGAAATAGTCAAAACAAAACCTTTGAAGGGCCTCATGGAATAAAAATTGGAATAAAAAGGTGGAAGACTGGATAATATGATTTGCCTTTTTTATTTGCAAAACATTTGACATATTTTAAACTTTAAACCCTTAAGAAATTAATGCTGCAACATACAAATGTGAGAGCCTTTTATGTGACTTATTACAATGCGCATTAGCCTGCCAGCAAACTCTTAAAACTCCTGGACACTGGCTCTGTTCTCTTCTGGCTTCTCTCCTAGTCATGTCTTGGCCGCCATCCAGAGCTGACAACTCTCACCCAGGAGCGGAGGGAGATTTGTCTGGTGTAAGAAGGATTTTTGAGTCATCCTTGATTTTCACACCCAGATGGGCGAGGAGGAGGGTGGCAGTATCACTGTACGCACTTGGGTGATGTCATGGAGGCACACATGCACTAGAACATTAATTTACTCATCCTGGTGTGTTCTGAACGTCCTCAGACGCTCTTAATGAGAGATTGTGATAGAACGACTTCAAAATTCACAAAAATTACGTTCACATTTACATTTGAGCAATTGATGCACAAATACATTTAATTCTCCATTTCCAACTGTATACCAAGGACCCGAAGGGTTGGACCTCTTTGTTATGCATATAAAAACTCTCAGAATCTGTCAGGGTGAAAATGTAGAAGTTACACTTCCGAGCCTTTCACTCCAGTCATTATGCTAAAGCTCTCTGCACACTGCTGGTGATATTAGGACAATTTGTTATCCACAGTGTTTTCCTGCTAAAGTGAATTGTGATTATTATGCTTTTAAGGGTTTCCTGAAGCTGTTAATTTTAGATTCTCTTAGGTAAATTGACTCTCACTTATCTAAAGAACCGTTTAGTATTAATATTATGATTTGAAAGACTTTCTGACAAGAGTGATTTTAAGGTGGGATTACATCAACAGATTGTATCCCTTATTAATCTTGGACATACAGAAGTAGTCTGTAACATGTTCACCATTAAGAAGATGTACTCTCATGTGCCCAAATACATTCTATGCTTCTATAAATAACTACAAAACTGAAAGCTATTACTCTAACATAATTTGCATTGCATTTTATTCTGTAGATTTTTTTCAGATATCTGTACAATTTTCACAGTTAATTTGTTTTGTGATATTATATAAACTATTTTACAGAATAGCTGTGCAGAAAGCAGTAAGGTCATTGTTAAATGTAACTCACAGTGTAGTATTTTACAGTGACATATTAGTATGATGAAACATTTATCCTTGCTCTAAATCTTCATGAAAGCTTTAAAGACAGTTTATAAGTAATAGCTATGATATAAACCTATAAACTTAGAAATATAATAAATATATGGAGTTTCTTAAAAATCTTGAAATAAGGCTGTGCACACCTTTTATATTTGAAATTAATTACTTTTCCTCTTTAAAATACTCCCCAAAGTGCCTTAAAAAGACCTATAAGGTTGATAAATTGGCTTCCTAGTTAATTTTAATTATTAATTACTAGTTTATTAACGGTTCATTATTAAGGTTAAATGAAGAAAATAAATGTCAAGTTAACCATTTAAATACATAGCATCTTGCTTACATATTAGTAGAATGGAAATCAGTCTCCTTACAATTCCTGTTACCCCTTCCAATTTCTGTTACTCATATAAGTGAGAAGTGCTAGTCTGTATCACTGAGCTCTTGAATAGTTGACTTTAACACAAAATGCCCTTTACCCGTTTAGATTCAGACATTTAGATACAGAGTCTTAGTCCAGTCTGTATAAATAAAAGTAAATCTGACCTTTTGATTAAGAAATACTGTCAGTAGCCTTTGTAAGTGCTTGTTCATCTGAGGGTCCATGACAGGAGAGCTCTTCCCACTTGAGTTTAAACTAAAAATGAAATGATAGGAGCCTGCTGGTTATGATCCAAGATTCTTCTCCATGGGGGGACCACATGGTTTTTCTCCATCTCCCACTTGTTCTCACCCTCTCTTCCCAACCCAGCCACACCCCACCCCCACCCCAACATTGTTCAGTCCCAGCACAATGAATCATTTTCAAGTTGACTCTTTGTGAACTGTCTCCCAGCTGTTGGAATGTCTGGCAGACATTTTTGTTTGGGTGAAGAATAACTGGCTGAAGCCCAACCTGGATGAGTTTGATGTAATGGTCTCTGGCTAAAGAAATATTGAGAGGAACATGTTTATGGCCTCCGAGCCCCTGTTATTCCTGGAGTAGGACCATCCCCTGTGGCACAGAACTGAAAGGAATCAATCTGGATTATTTTCTCACCGTTGAATGAAAAATTGCCTACGGAAAAAAACAGGCATTTCCAAGTGAAGTTTGTTTTCTACGCTTGGTGTGCCCACCTGATTGAAAGTATTAAAGACAATTAAGGGAAATTATTTTTGCCGACCCTTTTCGGGGCACTGGTTCAAAGGCTGAAGCCATGTCTATAGCACGCGCCCCTCCATGTGGACGGCTCGCAGTTCTGCCGCAGGTGTGCGCTAACCCGTCGCCGCAGGGAAGGTTCGGTAGGCCAGGCTGTGCACTTCTGACCTGACCTCCGTCCTCAGCAAGGGGCGTAGGGAGCGGAGGACCGGCAAGCTCCGGAGCGAGTCGTGCTCTCACAACAGGAGCACCCTTCGTGCTCCGCCACCTCCTCGCGGCCAGGAGAGAGAGCCTCAAAACGGTGCATTTTCCTGTCGTACGTTTCCCACCCTTTGCTTTGAAGATTACTCTTAAACTGGTGGGCATTGCCGATGTATAAAAAGGGATCTTCATAATTACAATATTTTACAAACTCTAGATCTTTAGAATAAATGTTTTCTGTGGTATTATCGCACATAATCACAGTTTTCAGAACCACTGCCCTGCCAGGGTTCAAAGGGAATGCTAGAATGCCATTAAATAATTCCCAAAGCCAGCAGACTAGCTGATGATTTCATGCTTATAGCCAAGAATATCTGCGTATTTTAGAACTCGAATTATTCAATGACGAGCATACTGTTTTTGGAGACTGCTCCAGCATTCGATGGAGTCTGGACTCACCTGCCTGTGTTGGGAAGGGGCAGGCTGCCGGTGTGTCACTCCTGGCTTTCCTTTACTGTGAGCGCAGGGCGCGTGGCTGTGTCTGGAAGGAAAGCAGAAGACTTGAGCGCAGGCCGTGTGGCAACCCTTCACGGGACCCTCCCCTGCCTCTAGCATGTCACAGCGGCCCTCAGCCGTTACTGGGCTGGGACCGGGTCCCCAGTGACAGACGAGCAAGAGGCCCTTGCCTTACACTTCACACTGTGCTGTCTACTGCTTTGAATCCTGTCGTCTGCAAGATTTTCCCGTGGGTGATAGTGGAAGTAATTTGAAAAATGATAGAGTGTGAGAGTAGTAGTAGCCTTCCCCTGAGGACAGATGAAAAAATTCTGTCTTCTTCCAGTGTCTGTTCTCTCCTAATTTCTTTGATTAGAGTAGCACACCTAGTGGATTGGAATTTTTGGTTAAGAGCATATTTTGTCCGGTTTCAACCCATAGCAGCTTTAATTTTTCTAAGTTATTTTTCTGTCCTGATAATCTGTCCCCACTGTAATTTGTCATCAAGATGTCATAGTGGCGCTGTATAGATGTCCCATTTTAAAAGGAAGTGTTTCATTCCTGTGTTTTGCAGAATAAAGCGATTACTGCTCGTGTTACAAGCTTGTCAGATACAGTAGTGGGCCTGGAATCATTTGTTGGTTCGGAGAGAGAAACCAACCCTCTCTATAAGGATTATCACGGTAAGCAGCACCTTGGACATGAGGCTGGGCCTGGCTGCTTGGAGTCCTCCTGTCCAGTCAGCACCTGTGTTAGGTAGCACGAACTCGACCTCCTAGGAGGCCTGTGTGGCGTGCTCCATCCCTAGCCAGTCTTCTGGGCTGCACATCCTCAGGCTGTGATAGCAGAAAGGAGTCAACCCCCAGGTCTAAGGCATGGCTCAGATCCACGTTGGTTGTCCTGGTCGCTGAAAGTTGCCACGCACTCAGTCATACTTTTCAAGCTTTGCTGGAGACAGACATGATGTTAAATCTAACAGTGCACACAGAACATCCCTAATCCAGAAATCCAAACTCGGAGGTGCTTCAAATTCAGGAACCCTTGGGTCTGAGACACACCCACCCCGACAGCTGTGGCTCTGCAGGGCTCAAGCAGGGGCTCCAGTGCCTGCCGCGTCGCCCCTGGGGCAACACGGAGCTCCTCAGGCACTGGGCTCACATGTCCTAAGCTTTGGGGCTCCTGTCTGGTTTTTGCTGCTGGAGACTAAGTTGGGCCTTGTGCGTGCTGCTGTGTGCCCTACCATCAAGCTGCAGCCCCCACCCCTTTTTTTTTTTAAGCTTTTAGTGTTACTTTAGTCATCTGGTTAGTTGGAGGGGTTTTTTTAATGACAATTTTTACACAGATGCATTTGAATTTTAAAAGTGTAGTGGTTATATATGTGCTTGGTCTAAACTTCGTATAGAATATAGTGAATAACAGGTCTTTACCTATTTATGTATCCTAAATAAAACGTTATTGCTGTTACTGTTGTACAATTACTGTACTTCCATAGAGACTTGCAAAGGCTCAGTAGCTTCTTTGAATTCTGCTACTAGGATTTTGTGAGTCTGTAGAAATCATTTTATTGGCTCACATATTAAAATATACACAAAAATTATTGAAAAGGATACTTACTTGACCAGTGCTTTGAATTTTTAAAATATAATAACAGTCAATACTGTTTTTTAAGGCTGGACCCTATAAGCTGTGAACAAAAGCTCTGAACAATAACGTGCCTCTTGATTATTCCCTAAGTGTGCGTGTGGCCTGCACCTACGTTAACCCCATACAGGGGTCATTCACTGTGTCATTTTTTTGATTAGAAGAGATCTATTAAGATTTGAATATTTTTAAATTTGTTCATGTTCTTTTAATGCAATCCAAGTTGATAAATTAGATTATCTACTATAATAAATTATATATTATTTATAGTATTATAATAAGTTATATTGTCATCTATAAGTACTATAATGATTAGCTTATAAGTAAAACTATATTATATTCTGAAAAATATTATTTTAATCAGACCACTTCAAAGGTGGAGTGGCTGTGAATCTTTGTACTGAAGTCTCTGAGCTGATAAATTATTCCCCAGAGTCATGAGTAGTTTTGATAACTAGTAAACTTTCTGTTAATAAGAAGGCCTTGGAGTGGAATAATTAATTCATTCTGTAAGGCCTTCTGGCTTCATAGCTAAACAAGCACCTGTAAGGTTAAAGTGAAAAATGTGTGAGTGTATGACGTGCTTATTTCTAATAAGTGTATTTACCAAATTGCTATATATAGGGTATTTTTAATTTATAGCTAGAAATGATTTTTCAAGAGCACCATTTACATTTTTTTAAGTTGGAAAAATTCGTTGAGGTATTTTAGTGGTTTCTTTTTGCAGGGATTGTTTTCAAAGTGAGGCGTCTGGAAATGCACCCATTTAACTTGAAGCAAACCCCTGTGTGGTTAAGTTTGCGGTACACACACGGCAGCGCAGAGGGCCCACTGACCCGCAGGGTGCTCCTGCTGCTGGTGCTGGTCAGCTCGTCCTGGAGCGGTGGCGTCCACACAGGAGTCAGTCGCCTCCGGCAGGGAGGCGCACACAGGCCTGGCATGTCCGAGTCTGTGGGAAATGACCCTCATTCCGTCAGAAGCGACATTGGGCTGCACAAAGCCACCCAGTGCCCTTGTCAGAAGGAATTAGCAGGCATTGCCCCTGATAAGAGACCAGGCTCATGGTTTGTCTAGTGTGGTCGCAAAGCCCGTGGGCCCCGTGAAGGTTGATGCACCCGGCCGTGGAAGTGAGTGTCTCACAGCCTGGGGTTCGCGCTGCGTTCAGTGTGCTCTGAGATGCAGCCTTCCTCCACGGTGTGCCCGCATCCTTAGTAAGGCATGAAATGCAGTACTTTCTAGTAGAGCTTCGCTGCTGATCAGTAACCCATAAGCCTTGTTTTGCTGGCTGCTTACTGGTGCATTTAATAAAATAAAGATCGCTCAGTGGTGCCGTGGGCAGCGTGCAAGGTGATAGCCATATTTGCTTACTGTAAATACAAGGGAAAATCACACACAAACCAGCTGTAGTTTTGACAAGAACTAAGATCCCTCTTTACATCTGTACTTGTGTACTGAAGTGCAATTAGTTTTCCTCGCACAAGGATTTCTGTTTATCTTATTCTGCCTGATTACTTGAGTATAATCACACCATTTGCTTCACCGCTCCTGGTAGTAAGCCCTGGTTTTAAAGGGAGATGCCTGCGTGTAAATTTACAGGATTCTACTGTAAGACTTTAATTTATGCATCTGGTGACAGCATTTAAAATTCTTTTTTCTTTTAATTTTCTCTCTGCAAGGTTTGATTCATATTCGGCAGATTCCTCGGCTTAATAACTTGATTTGCGATGAATCAGATGTCAAAGACTTAGCTTTTAAGTTAAAAAGGAAGCTATTCACCATCGAGGTAAGGGAATTTTTATGCTTTAGTTTACAGTCTTGAGGTAAGTGCTTTTTACTCCTTTTCTTTCACTTTTCCTTTAATGAAATTCTTATGATGCTTCATGCTAAATATTAAGTCCTCTTGATGTAACACACAGAATACTTTCTTACTATCCTTTTCTTACGTTAGTGGTTTGTCATTCGAGTAGAACAAAAATAATTTTATTCTAAATGCCTGTTAAAAGTAAGCTCCAAACTTACATGATAAATGTGACGTGCATATTCTCAAGACTTTCAAAAGCATATTTAATTAAATGTTAATGAGCTGCGCTTACTTGTGTGTGAATGTGAATGCTACCCATGATTGTGTGTGGCTAAGAAAAAGAGCTTCTGATCCACATCCTGAAAGTATTCTTCTTTCCTACTAGTGAAATTCCCTTCCCCTTTACCGTGCTAAATTAAACAAAGTATAATTTACACTAGCGGCTTTACGTAAATTTTCTACAATACTGAAACTTTTTTTGTGACTTTTATGCAAGCAGTGATGACAGAAAGTAGCAGTACAAAAGATTTATTTCAGCTTAATCTTGCTAAAGAGCAAATGAACATAGAACTATTAAGCAATTAGAGTTGATGTATTTATTAACGAAGTAAATGTTCAGAAAGAGATGGCTTTTGGCTGATGTGATAGTTATCAGTATAGTCGGCGCATTTTTTTTTTTTTAACAAAGACATAAAACAGCCAAGCAGCCTTGACAAACCATTTTGTTTAATCTCTTTTCAAATGAAAAGCTCTTAAGCAGGCCACTTGTCTTAACTGCTTGAAACCATAAAAAGAGAGAATTGCCACCAATAAATTAGCATATTTCTAACTTCATCACCAAATGATGGTCAATGTGGCTTGGCATTGCTTTGGTGTTCGGGACTTCACCCTTAAGTGACCACTCTGGCCCTTTCTTGACCCTCTGCCCTCTTTAAGCTGGCCACTTGATAAGGTAACTTAATGGTTCTCTCTCTTTTTCTCTTTCCCTTCACGTTTGCAAGTAGCACTAACCTGTAAATCATTGTAAGGGCCCTATCCGGTGACAAATTAATGTGCCCTCCTCCTAATTAATGGTCATCAATGCCCTTAATTATCTGATCCTATTGAGAGCAGTTAATAGTTAATCAGGCAGCCAGTTCTTCAAGCAGGCCGTCTCCGCAGGAGTGTCAGAGTTTCTCATCTGGGGATACTCCCTCCAAAAGCCACTTAAGGCCGGAAGAGCCAGAGTGGAGAAATAGTGATTCTTGCGCTAATTTGCTTTAGTTCTCAAAAGAAGCCATTGAAACAGAACTCAACACTGTAATGGTTTCAACAGTGTTTCAGCTCTTCTGACAGAACACTGAGTGATTTACCATAATATTGTTTAAAACTTTTAGAAGGATACAGTTGTAGTTTACCACCACAAGGAAAGCATTGTCATTTCCTCTTAAACTGAATTTGTAGTTCAAATGCAAGATGTAAGTTCTTTTCCTCCATGAGGCACCCTTTACCCAAAATCAGGATTCTGATGACCAAGTCTGTCTAAGGTACCATTTCTGTTGTCATACAAAGCAAGGTGGTCCCCCAGTGGGAAAAAAGGTATTGTGCCCAAAGAAGAGAATAGTACAATAGTCTGAACCGTGTTTATGGCCCTCTTTCTCTCTCATCGGGTCCCACTGGAGTTGGGCTGGGGGAGGTGCAGGGGGCTGAAGCGACTTTGCAGTGTCAGCTGAGGCCTCTCCTGGTAGACGCTGGAGGTTCCAATAGGGGCTGCACGGTACCATCGGTGCTGTCGAGAGACCCTTTACTCGCCACCCGGGCTTCTCTTCTTCCCACTGTGCTAAACCATGGGAACCAGTGCCCTCGGTCACCTTGTGGTTTGAAAGCAGTATTTGAAAACAAAATAGAAATAAACATTTGTTTTTTAAGAAGCTAATATTCAACAGTTGATCAAATCCTTTGTTTTTTTGCCTTATAACCTACCCAACAAAGATTTAATTTTTTTAAAGTAGAAATACAGGTACAACCCATTCTAAAACATACTTTCTTATGCTGTAATGTTAAATTTGGTGATTAGAAAAATACAAATTAAGGAATCAAACAAATGTACTATCTAGTAACAGCTGTATGTACTACACAAGTGCCTAGGGCTACATGTAGTTACTATTAGAACAGAAGACAGTCATCTGGTCACCTAAGATGAAATATTTTCTGTATAACACTGTTTCTTATAAAATGCATACCCAAAGAGAAAGCAAGTCTTTGGTGATGTAAACCTGAAGCCAGAGGAGAAATGACATGAAAGTAATTAGTTCCATGAGTCCTTTGCTGGAGGGAATTGCCCACCAGGTAACAGTATTTCAGTACACACAATGAGTAAGTTTTCGGTGGGCTGATACTTTTTGAATAAAAGGTATACTCTGTTCTGTGAAATTGGAGACGAGCATACTAGGAGTAGTCCGAAGCACCTCTCTGAAGCACGGTGGTTTTGCAAGTGGAGCAGAAGCGTTCTGATTCGTGCCGGCAGATGTGCCACATGTTGGACAGCATTCCCAAGCCCATGGGCCACGTCTGAGCTGCAGTAACCACTTCAAACGTGCACTGCTTTACTTCCTGTGATTTTTGCGTCTTTAATGCTGGAATTCTCACTATAGTTCTTTTCCTTACATTATAATTTTGATGAAATTATTATACATAAACAAGTAGGATTTGGGAGGGTTTGGCTGCATTTAATTTGGTGACATAAAAACAGCATTTTCACTAGCGTTTAATATTAGCAACATCTATCAGTTATTGCAAAGAGCGTTTCCATGTTTTATGCAATAGTTTTTCAGCCCCAAGACTCAGTGTTTCACAGCAAATCAGAGTATGGTAACGGGTTATCCTCAAAGTACAAAAATGCACTGTTAACGATAAACTTTCCGTACAAGGGTACACAGTAATTACACAGGCTATCATTGGTCCAAAAGTGATGGTTATCCTCAGTAGTGTATCTGTGCGCCTTGGAGGCTCAGTGAATCTTGAGAATAGAGAATTTCAAAGGAAATCAAGTTTATTCATCACACCTAACTCAGAATATAGGGCCCAGTGTCCAGTCACCAAGAAGTTTTTCTCACAAAATAATTGGCTAACCGGTTCTTATTAACTAGTTATTTTTGGTGCACTAATTCATTCTTAAAGTACTAAGACCAGAATCATAGGTGCCATGTGTATAAATTAGCTTTGTAAAACAGTACTCTACTTTAACTTCATGCGATTCCATAGAATTATTTGAAACTTTTATATTTTGTAAATCTTTGCTAACTGGTAGTCACCATGATAATATTTAACAATTTGGGTTGTTGCATAATACATCTAGTCTTATTTTCTTCCTTCTATACATTTATTTTCAACAGCCTTTCCAGTTTTTAAATGAGAAGTACCAGGGTGAATATATGTTCATTGTATGTGGAGATGAGGAGAAGGGGGAATTAACTTGCTTTTCAGTTCAGTTATGTCATCAGAATAAAATAATGGAAGTATCTGCTGGGAAGCCTTAAGTTCTAGCAGCATGGACCACGTCATCTGATGAGGATGCCCTCTATAGATACTGGTTGCTGTTTAAATTAGAGTTTTATTCTTAGATATACTAGTTATTGAATAAAGAAAGAAAGTTGAGCAAAGGTACTTATTCCTATGGGTGAAATCATTTATAATCAAAGGTAAAACCCAGAGTAACTTTGAGGGTGAAATAGAAATTTCTGTACGTGTGCATTTTAGTACGTGACTGCATACGGTAACTCAGGTGATACAGACGTACAGTAGTGCTGTGTACACGTTACAGGTCTGCAGAAGTTGGCTTTGTCCTTACTGTCTGTGTTTCACACACCGTCGTGAACCTATCAGACGTGCATACCACCTTAACAGGAGCAGTTCTGAGACCGTCTAATCCTATTTCTTCCCACTTTGGAATCTTAATTGGAAGAGATAAGGGAAAGAAAAAACATCATTTAACTAAATTATTGTCTTGCATCTGTAGCGAGGTATAATCCGCAATTGGGCCAATTAGTGGAGGCCGCAGTTAGCTCTCGGCAGCAGCGGTTTGATGAGGTCTGACACCGCCCGGTTCCCACTGCTGTGCTGCCAGGTAAGAGGCGGACTTCAAAGGCTGGAGGCATCAGCAGGGCAGGGTTTGCAGGCCAGCTTAGGTCCGGCGGCTAATCTCCCTGTAAAACCACAGCAGCTCTCACACAAAACCAGCTTACACGACACAATCATGCGGTATTAAAGGTAGAGTTGAGTCATGCCAATTTGCCTTTGATTTTTTGATGATTGACCAAAGATGGCTCCTTGACTAGACACATGCTGAAAGTGTACTGATTAGGTAATTTCCCAAAATATTTGGAATATTTTCTGACTTCCTAAATAAATGTTGTGAAAGCTTATTCCTTTGTGCTCCGTCTCCCAGAGGAATAGTAGTATTCCGGGAAATCGCACGCGTTTCTCACAGGCTTCCTGGCTGCCAAAGTTTTCACGTAGTGCTTCTGCTCCTGGGCCTTTGCATTAGTAGTTCCCTAAGAGGATGGCGAAGGAAATCGTGGCTAAGTGCAAACCTGTTTAAAAGTCTGTTAAGTGCGCTGAGAGCAGCGCTTTCTCTGAGTCACTTATGTTCACCGACAGTTTTCTCAAGCGTCTTTGTAATTGTGCTCTTACCGTTGAGTGGAGCGCCCTTGCGGGGTGCGAGTGCCCACGTGTGCCGTGGGGATCCCAGCGGCCGGCTGGTCCCAGGCGGACAGGCTCTGCGCCGTGTCCCCGCACCGGCCTCCTCCGCTGGCGGGGGGCGGCCCGCGTGCCCGCCGGGGGCCCTTAAGTGTGGGGCCATCGACACCCAGCAGGGTGCCCCTCTACCGAGTTACTCACGGGAACCCCGTTTCTCTGGGAGATGCGGGTCGCACCCAGCACCCTCTGCGCAGCGCTGCTGCAGAGCTTCGCGTGTGCGGCGAGCCTGGCCCTCGCGGGGCTCGCGGAGTCTGCGCTTCGCCCCGAAACCTAAGCGGAGCCTGGCGCGGGGCAGAGGCGGCGGCCGAGACGTGGCCGCGGGAGCTGTCCTGTGCCCTTGGCGTGGCCGCGCAGAGGGGAGTGCAGCGCTCACCGCCGCGGCGGGATGCGTCCGCACACCCCGCACACGCGCACTCCCCGCACACTCACACACGCACACTCCCTGCACTCCCCGCACACCCGCACTCCCCCATACCCGCACACGCTGCAAACCCGCACACGCGCACTCCCCGCACACCTGCACTCCACCCGCACCCGCACTCCCCACACTCGCGAACTGCCCGCACACCCACACACGCACACTCCCTGTACTCCCTGCACACCCGCACTCCCCCCATACTCGCACACGCTGCAAACCCGCAAACGCTCACTCCCCGCAAACCCACACTCCCCGCATACCCGCACACCACCCACACCCTCACACGCACACTCCCCGCACACTCCCCGCACACCCGGGCGCACACGCGCACTCCCCACACACACGCACTCCACCCACACCCGCACTACCCGCACACCTGGCATACTCGCACACCCCGTGCACTTCCTGCACACCCGCACTCCCCGCAAACCCGCACTCCCGCAAACCCGCACTCCCCGCACACCCCGCATACTCTCATACCCGCACACCCGCACTCCCCGTATACCCACACACCCTGTGCACTCCCCGCACACCCGCACTCCCCGCAAACACGCACTCCCCACATACCTGCACTCCCCGCAAATCCGCATGCCCGCACTCCCCGCATACCCGCACTCCCTGCAAACCCACACTCCCCCCCACACCTGCACACGCGCACTCCCTGCACTCCCCGCAAACCCGCATGCCCGCACTCCCCGCAAACCCGCACACGCTGCACACCCGCACTCCCCGCACACCCCTACAACCTACACACACCTCGCACACCCCACGCACCCGCACACCACGCTCCCGTTGTGCCCTGTGTGTGTCTCAGGGAATCAGAAGCTGGACTCCGCCTGAGGGGAAATTACCACCCTCCCGGTGTCCCACCCGAAGGCACTTGAAGTTCTTAGACAGAACGTGGATTTTGCTAGTCTGTCCCCCACCCTGCCGGAACTCTAACGCTGCAGCTCTGGGGCACAGGTGGTTTGGGGTGCACTGCGCCCCAGCGTCCCGGGTTCATAAGTGCCTGAGTACACCTTGCGCAGCGAGCACCCGAACGTCCCTCCCGCGTGCTGGATGAACGTCACTACCTCCCTGCCGCTGCAGAGAAGGCTGGCCAGCCCGGCCGGCATTCCCAGCTCGGTGCAGTCATTACTGGGAATTCTCACTGTAACATTTCTGGGTTACTGTAATTATTTGTCTCTTCCTGTGTTTCTTTTTTCAGCCTTACCGGTGACTGAGCAGCCCCAGAAGCAGGGGACATACTTGGTCTTTTTGCAGTAAATCCTTAGCCATGTTGTTAAGGTGCTAAACTCCTGCTATCTGCCATAAGTTCTTTAAAACCTGTGTTTGGAGTTGACTTGGATGCTTTCACGCACATTAATGTATATAGATCTTACCGTTCTCGTAGGCACCCGTGTGTGTGCGCTGTCACAGCTTAGAGCTCCCTGGCTTCCCAGGGACACACGTCCGGGGTTACCAGAAGTCAATCCAGAACTCTGGACTCCGTGAGCAGAGTTACACTGGAAAGCTAGCATGTTCCGGAGCTAATTGTTGTTAGTATAAGAAATAGTAAGTTTTATTAAGGGTTTAGCAGGAGCTAATGCAGGTGCTTCACGGGCATTAGTGGACATCACAAATACCCTGTGTTACTGTTATCCACGTTACGGGGGAGGGGACTTACAGTTCAGCCAGTCAGCATCTTAACACCCAAAGCAAAGCCGCCAAGAGCTACCAGAAATGATAATTTTAGTCTGTTAGCTTGTAGAGCCTGTGTGCCCTTTACTGCTACTGCCGTGCTCCAAGTGGTAAGCAGTGTAGGTCCCCCTTGTCCAGTCTGTGTCTTCCGAGTACGTTCAGCAAGTACCTAGCTTCGGTGCACAGCCAGAAAGCCTCTGTCCTGAAAGATTTCTTCCTAAGATGTGCACTTTTAAATCAGGTATCTGAGAAGTGTGCATATGTGTATATCTGTGTGTAATGAATGCATAGGCATATGAGAATATGTGTGTTCTTTTAACTTCCAAGTTAAAAAATTCTACTCTGTTTTTGTGGAATACATTATGCAATTTAGGTTGAGTTAATCATAGCTTCTCCCTTACAGAACATAATGCAAGTCTGTATACAACAAACGTAGTTGTACGTCTGTAATTACATTAGGGGGAAAATACTGTTTTTTCCTTACTTTTTAATTATTGCTGGTATCTGCTAAGTACTTTTTTATGAAAAAATTAATTGGCAAAACATTTTCCTTAAACTACCTAATTTTATAGGATTTCTAAACTCTAAATGAAGCAGATAAAGTATTCACTACAAAGAAATGTGCTTCCTATGTTGTGGTCAAATATTGTGATATAATTGAAATATATGCCAAGTTTCATTGGAGTGTATTACTGCCTTCACTTAAGTTCTATATTGAGGTACCTTTGCAATTATTAATTTGATTATAAATATAATTAGTTAATATATTTTATATTTTTCTAAATCACATTTGTTTTTATAGCCTGAAACTTTCCTGTGAAATAAAGATATGCAGTAAGTGTCTACTAAAGTCAACTTTCAAAATTTCTGATATATGCCTCCTTTATTATAATCAGTTCTAATGAAGGTTTGGTTTGTTCTGTGAAAAGCTACTTTTTCCTTTTGCACATGTTTTATTTGTTGGAAATTCTCTGAGCAAAATTAAGTAATCTTGTGTTGGAAGATATTTCCTCTTTTATTGATTAATATTAAAAAGTTTCTTGCACTTTAGTAATGTGAAGGAATTATGTTCATCATTAAGAAAACATGATGGGGCCGGGGGGATAGCTCAGCAGCACAGCGCTTGCCTGGCAAGCATGAGGTCCTGAATTTGATTCCCAGTACCAAAAAAAAAGGAAGCACGATATCAAATACACATTTTCAGTTTTTAAAGTGTAGGCGTGATGGAAATGTCTTTAGGCCCCAAACCAGTAAAGTAGTTCTCTTGTTTCTTAAAAATCAAAGTTTTGGCCAAGTGACTGGTGCTGCCGCTCCACACCACGGCAAACATTCCGTAGACTGTGAGTCAGGCCCTTTGGGCCGGGTGCAGCTGCCCTCCCTGAACTGTTTAGTCAGGCGGCTCCAAGTCCACCTGCGCCATGGAGGAGAATCCAACCAAATTGCTTTGGCATGAGAGTTCCAGAAATAACCCACGTTTCTGGAGGGCTTCAATGAAGTTGTGGGCTTTCAATTTTGTGTAAGACTGTCAAACATTTATTACACTCTTTCGTAAATTTCTGAGTAAATAAGTTGAAATATTGGACCCTATCCCTTATTGAATTGTTTAAGTAGGTGTCACTGTTCAATATAAATAATACCTGAACCATGTTTGAGTGTATATTTTTCAGATATAGCATTCTTCACTGAATGTTTTCACATAATAAAACTTGAGTATACAATCACTTAGTAAAGATGAGTGTCTTTTATTAAAATTAAAAGTCTGGTGAAATGAAGCTAATAGCAACTTTGATATAACTAGCTTTGTTTCCAGTAGTTACTACAAGCAAGCCTGTGTTTGATTAAATCTCTTAAGTCTTTAATTGTTTGTGAGTGTCCTAAATATTTAATTCTCATATGATTAGAAAAGAAAACGTCTCTCTGATCAGTCGTTACTTTAAAAGGCACGGCTGTGGTGTAGTCTTACATTTTTTATGTGCATATTTTGATACAGGGTGTTGTTTTCCTTGGGATTTCTGCTCAATACCCTGAGAAATATTTTACTGACTTATACTGTAGCTATGGTGTAGCACTGAAAAAGCTTGTAACAAAAAGCCTCTTGGTGCAATTAAAGGTCACTTGTACATATTGTAATAGGCTACTCATTTACAAGATCTTTGTGAAGGGTCAGCGCTATAGCATGAAATGGATTGCCCTTGGTGAGCCTCCAGATAAGTGGGTCAGCCTGTGTTCAGTAAGCGAAGGAAAAGACTCACACAGTACTAGCGTGTTAATATTTTTACAAACACTGCTAAAATGGGGAGCAAAACCAAAGACATTAGGGTTGTACTCTTGACATAAATAACATACAGAAAATTAGGGAGTACATCGTTGTAGCTTTTAAGGGAAAATTGCTTGTACATATGTAATATTCATATACATTACATTAGATTAACAGTACTTTCCTTACTGTTTAATCATTTCTGGTATCTGGCAAGTATTTTATTATGGATAAATTAATTTGCAAAAAAATGTTAAAATATATGGATCACAACAAATTGGCAACACAGAGGACAGTGTTCACTGTCCTTCACTGTGAAACCAGATTTCTTAATGGTTATGTTTATACAGCCTATTTTTTTATACTGAAACTCAAACCCTACTATGGATAGATATGAAAAGGAATCAAACCAGGTAGTGGTTTATTTTAATTATCTTTTTTTTTTTTTTTTTTTTTTTTGTCTTTTTGAGACAGGGTCTCTCTATGCGGTTCAGGCTGGCCTTGAGCTCACTTTGTAGCCCAGGCTGGTCTCAAACTCACAACGATCCTCCTGCCTCAGCCTTCCGAGTGCTGGGATTTACAGGCGTGTGCCACCATGCCTGGCCTTAATTATGTTTCATAACCTTTCTAATTCTGTTAGGGGGAAGAGAAGTGGTGGTCGAGGTGAAGTGTTAGTTGTGTTCTATACTGAATGAATGTAGTCACCTCATTTTTCAGTAAATTCAGAGTTCAGAGTAAAAATAAAAGTAATGATGAAAAATTTTAATCTTTCTAATAAGTTACAGAAGTTTTTGGGAGATGTGGTTCTTCCAGGGGTGTGAGAGCTCCCAGTGCCGGTCGGGTTCCTTCATCATCGCGTGCCCTTTCCCTCGTATAGTGTCTGGCCATGCGGGTGCTCAGCAGGTGTGTAGCGAGTGAGTGAGTGAGCGCACATCCCCTTCACACAGCTCCAAACGAGAGACGGTATGAGCGTGGAATTGTCTCTGTTCCAGACAGTTAAAGAGTCTGAGAGTGCTAATGAGGTGTTCTGTAGATGTTCAATGTACTTGTGAGGTTTCGCATAAATAACTTTCAGCAAATATCACCCAACAGTATTATAAACTAATTAGCTGAGGTGAGAGAACTTACTCCTCAGTTAACAGATCGTCCAGAAAAGTTTTTAGTTAGCAGCCTGTGATTAATATGCTGCCGATGAATTCATCATCGTCATTTTATTGCAGTTGAACATTACTTTGAAAGCTTCATCTTAAAAGATCTGAAAATGAATTTTCGAAATTTGTAGACAGCAGTAAAGAGTTTTTCACTGGGTTCCTTACGTCAGCTGTTAGGTTTTGATTGGTTTCTCACAGTCCTCCAGAGCAGAGCGAAACTTGCCCTAACTCCCTCATGTAGAGTATGGTACTTTTCATAACTCCTGTTAGGTGCCTGTTAATGCTCCTGGTGTTCTGTGACGTGTGTAGTTCATTTTATTGCCTTTGTGTTTCCTCGCTTTTAACAAAAACAAAAATCATAAGTTTGTGAAATTTACGCGTTATGGATGAAGTAATCATGTAAAATGGAATTTGAGTACATTTTGAATACTTTACAATTTTAACTTAAACATACTTTAATGGTAACATAACTAATACCACTTCCTTAACAGGAAAAGTGAGGGCTATCCTTATAATCATCCCATTTATATGCAGCTATCAAGTTCTGATCTAGTTTGGCTTTTTAAGAATTTTTTCCTGGGAAATCATTCTAATCCAATAGAAATTTAAGTTAAGGCCAAGGAAAAGCTGTGTAGCTCATAGCTTACATTTTCGTCATACGTGACAACATGTAAGTAGTACGTGGAAATACACTTTGGAGGTGTGGCTCGCTCCTCAGAGCGCCACAGCATTGGCCGTTTCCGTCTGTCACTCAGTCGTGGGGCGTTACCAGCCACCCCCGTTGACTTTGGAGGCTCGGGTGTGTGGTCCACGTAAAGTCGGTAAGGAAGGGCACAGCTGGACCAGGCACGCCTGCTGCACAGAGCGCAGAGCTAGCGTGTGGCCCGCAGGCCACATCCAGCCCTGCCATTGTTTTAAATAGACTTCGGAAATACAGCTACGCCTATGTATTAGCTGAGTGTTTGTATGTGTTTGTATCTATGGCTGCTAAATTGAAATTTTGTGGCCTATAAGGCCAAAAATATTTACAGAAAAAAAATGCTATAAAAAAGAGCCCCTACTTTAAAGGGCTACATATTTTAATAAAGAATATTAAGAAAATTGTCAATTGGCGGATATAATTTACAATTAAACTTTATGAGAAAAATAACCCACGTATTCAGTCACTTGATGTGTAATTTGCACTTGGAGAAGTAATACAGTCTGAGAAAACACCTACGTTTTTTCAGGCTGCAACTCATGTCTTTGGGAAAATACATAAATTTTACAAGGATAAAAGCGGAAGGGAGCTGAGATGCTTCCAGGCCACCTTGTGACTGTCCCATGCGTTTTCCTGCCCGGCCTCTCCCTGGTCGTTTGGAACCCGCTTCCCTGGAGACAGCCCGTGTCAGCCTCGCAGACTCTCTCAGGTGCTGACGCGGCTCTCTTCCATTAGTACTGACCTTGCTTTGTGAGTCTGTACAGAGAGTGATACTTTTTGTACACTGTTGCTAGATTCAAAGTAAATGCCTCGTGTGAGAAACAATTGTAATTTGTGGGCCCATCTTCTTTGTTGTCCTCAGATTTCTTTTATAAACAGTATGAATTACATTGACAATTTTATAGTGTTCTTTATACATTTTCTTAAAATCTTAAGGTTGAAGTCCATGTTACATTAATAGCACCTTTATTTATTTATTTATTTTTTTTTTGGTTTTTCTCCGGTACCGGGAACCAAACTCACGACCTTGCACTTGCCAGGCAGGCGCTTTTGCCGCTGAGCTAAATTCCCAGCCCCTAATAGCACCTTTAAAGGATCTTTTTCTCTTTTCAAATAAAGCAGTAATTACTGATATTAACATAATAGCTTTGAACTCTGAAGTGAAAATGCTTTATGAATTATTGATCATATAATTTCAGGATTAAAATTTAGTGTTTTTCTTTGTAGCATGTTGAGTATACAGGTGACTTCAGATGATTAAAAGGATAAAAATTAACATTAATGTGTTTTGAGTTTTTATAACTACCTAGGATTACTTTATTGTACAGTAAGTGAAACAAAAGGTAACATTAAACTTTTGATGACAGGACATTAAGAAGCATAATAACATATTTCTAAGAAGTATTGATTTTTATCAGCAGAAGTACACAAAGCTACACTTTGCAGGGTCTATAATTAATAATCAGACTAAAATAGTTTTACAAGGCACTGTGGATCAAGAAGTCTTGCTTATTTTCATTTACTTTTAACTGCAGAAACTTCTTAGACAAGAAGAAAAGATCATAATAAAGTTTAGAATGTAAATACAATGTTAAAAACTAATGTGGGTCCTGGTAAGATTATTTTTAAGCCATAGGAAACCTGAATTGCATTATTTCGGCATTTTAGTTAGGAAATTTAAACACAAAAGCATTTGAACAAAAATTGTTTTTATTTAAGTTATGCAGATTGTTACATTTTCAGTAATTTCAATATTCTTGGTATTTGAGAATTATTTTAAAATTACATAAACAAAACCCCTTTTCAGATTTAAAGTGTAGAATAGAAGATTGCATGAAACCACACAAAAAAGACTCAACTTAGTGTTTGCAGCCTAATAAAAATGTTGTAAAAGTACTTGTAAACTTGAAAATCACACTAGCTATTCTTGTTTCAAATTCTGTTTCATATATTGTTCTGTATGATTTTATAATAAACAGATTACTCCTTGAACAGGAATTAAGAATAAAGCTGCCAGGAAGGGGCTTTGTTGGCAGAGCAGTTCCCGCCTCATGTTTTGTAAGAGATTTCATGGTCCCATTGTAAAGAGTAGATGATTTAAAACGTGTTCCCAAGATAAACTTTCCCATTGTCATTAATGAGGATGGGTAATACTGAGTGACAAGTGCATTAGGAATGGCACAGAGAGAGCTGTTAGATTTGTCAGGGCGGATCACTTCAGCCTGACACTTGCGGACATTCCTTCTGGTGGGGGGGGGGGCTCTGATTTACAGATTCCAGAGTCTGTGTTTGCTGATAGAACCATGTATTTTACAACTTATAAATATATATTTTCCAGTGTTTATAAAATATTTGGAAAGTTCCTTAGATTGAGTTCTTTCACATTTTTCATGCTTTTCTTACGTCCTGATTCCTGCCTAACACAGTCATCAAGTTGTATAGCATTTGAGTGTTCAAACGTTTCCACAAAACTAAGTTTTCTCTTTTAAAAAGTCTCATTTCTTGGACTGTCCAACTAAAAGAAGGGTACTAAAAATGATACGTATTATAAATTATGTAAGTGGTAATTTTTGTTGCCTTATTCCCATACATAAAAGTATCACCTTCTGAACAAAGATTTTTAAATAAGTAAATACGTATCACTTATATTGCCTCTCTAAAAATACGTAATTTCAGAGCAGTATTTTAAATGTTACCCAGCAAGTGATGGATAATGTATGACTTTTTGGAAATACTGTTAAAGTATTTCCAAACTACAGTGTGCCTCTGGGTTTTGATTTTGAACGTACAATTGGTCGCTTTTTCGCTTTGATTTCTCTTCCGTGCTGCCAACCAAATTTCATCTCTCCTTACCTCTTTGACACTAATAATGGCTGAGTCTCTGTTCATTTGAGTTCAGAATTTCCCAAGCGGCAGTTTGGTGCTGGGATAAACTATCTATCATGATTATATAGCGCTAATCTTCCTCCCCTAGACCGGCCTGTGACTGATATCGCCCTTGACAGCTCACCTCTTCGTGATGAGCCGAGGTGAGCATAGCCGCAGACGGTCCCTGGGAAGCCGAGGCCCCGCCGCCTGGGACACAGGACTCTGGCCACGCTGGGGCACGGGAAGGCCTCTCGCACTGTTGTGACTGTCAGTAGGATTGCTTCTGTGGTACACAACTTTTCAAAAAGACTTGATACACACTTCCAGCCATCATAAGTACATCGATGAGGTCAGTTAGCTTCGTTGTGTGTGTAAAAACCCCTCGTCAGTTTTTAAAAGATTTATGCCTTCTTAAATATTCTATTATTTTTATATCACAGTTACCAAATATCAAAGATTTTCTATTAGTTTTTGACTCTGACTCAAATTACCATTTCTTGAGATATGTCTGTATTTTTATGTTAGGAAAATGTTTCTCAAGAGTTTAATTCTATAATTTTAATATAAAGATATTTTTCAAAGGAAGTTTCATGTTCTTTAAGGATTTTAAAAATGTTTGGAGAGAATAAATTGAACCCTATACCAGAAAACATTGCATTTTTATGAAGATTCCATAAATAGATTTAATTACCATTTTTCCTATTGCTATACAGTCTTAGGAGAAACAGCTTCTCAGGAGAATAAACTTATTTGCTGCTTTACATCCTTTTCGTGAAAATACCTTTCCTTGGAAATCAAAGTGTTATCAGACATTTTGAGGTGACAGCCAAGAGGATGTTAAAGGCCTTACTAGTAATAGTCTGGGCTTTAACAGAGAAAGAGCCCTGACGTAACTTGGAAGAATGTGTACGGGGTTGGTCAGGCTGGAGGAGGGAAAGAGCCACAGACTTCAGCGGGAAACGGCAGGACGGTGATTTCAGTGCAGGCATGTGGGTATCAGAACAGCTTTGCGTGGCCACACCGAGGCGGGTTCCCACGGAGCTGAATCTGTTGTGACTGTCCTGGATGTGGAAATGTGCTTCCACCTGACAATGCTCAGGGAGCCTGCAAAGTTGGGCCGGAGAGTCCCGTTAGGGCAGTGGTGACGAACCCGTGGCACCCGTGCCTCGGCAGCACGTTTGTATCATTGAAAGCTCACAAAAGTTCGCCATCTCTGTGTCTGCATCAGAGCAAGCGCTTATGAAATTGATTCATAATTGTCCTTTATGTTTAATTAAAGCTTATTGTGCCTTAAGAAAGATTCCTTTTAATAGAGAGACTATTTTCTATAACTACATAAAGCTGCAGGGTAATACTAATTCATTCTACACAAAGTTTCTTAGAAAGTATACCTTAAGTCAAATAACCATCTACTTTATTTGGGGAATTTATGTAAATTAATTTCTTGATATCACAGAGGTAGTGAGTGAAACACTTATATGTTGGATGCAGGATAAATTATTTTTAACTAATAAGCTTAATCTGTAACTTTTATTCTCTATATTTTATTTTAACTAATGTAGTAAGTACATTAACTTAACTAATTATTAAGCTATATAATATATATAACTTCTACTAGTGAGCTACATAATCTTATCCAGTGTCATGTATTTCTGCAGAGGGACAGCTATCAAAGTAAGTTAGTAAACTATTTATATTTATCCTTTATTCCAAAAGCAATTAAATGTAAAGTCGAACTTACACCCTGATTCATGCTAGGCAGCCTTAATTTTGTGCTAAATTCTAACTTAGGCAGTACACTCTGTGATCCATTCATCCTATCATACCCCGTTACTCCTCCCCTCTAATTATATGATCATTAAATGTACTTTTTATTATAGGATGCACCCGCATCAGTTTTTAAAAGTAAAATTACTTATATTTTTCCCACAAGTATCTATTTTCTAATCAGAACAGTTGCTATGATATTGGCTTACAATAAATACTCAAAACTTTAGAAAGGGTAATTATTGAATAGTTATGATCCAAAAGAGTAATAGCTTCATTTGGAAAGCAGAATTGGCTTATATTAAATTTAGAAAACAAGAAAATTACAATATTTTATCTAATATTTAAATAATTATGCTTTTTGAGTTTTAATACAACCTTTTATCACACTTGCGTGTACTTTGCCTAGTATACCATGCATCCTATAAAAATATGTGACAAGGAAGTAAAATGGTCATGCCTTTTCGTAAGGAGGCTGCATAAAATTATCCTGAGAAGTGCCTTAACACAGTCTATATGGCAAAATTACTGTGTTCTTCGAAATATGTCTAATAGTGATTGGCAACACGCACGTCATTGGTTCTGTACATTCACGAAGGAGTACTTCTTTTCCACTGTTATTATTTAAAGTAATTCCCTTTTCTTTAGATGTCAGACTGAAATTTCCTTTGGTGCTGTGTGCATGAGTGTGAGTGTGTGTGTGTGTGTGTGTGTGTGTGTGTGTGTGTGTGTGTGTTTTAAGAGACCTGTAGAAAGAAGCAGAAGAAATCTTCAAACTTTTAACTCTCCCAACCCAGGACGGAAGAGTTAGATGTCATTGTAACGTGCACCCTCCATCAGCAGAGCTTTAAGGGCTAATTATGTGCACTAGAGCAGTTTTAGGCAGATATTAGTAGATATTTATTCAGGTATTGTCAGGTGAATTTTTAATCTGGTCTGGTGCTTCTTTCTAAAATCTGCATCCTTAGGATCCGGCCTCCTCTCCAGCCTCCTCTCCGGCCTGGAGCTCCCGTGGGCCACTCTTCTGCCACTTGCAGGTCCTCCGGAGATGCCCAGGTGCTCTCTCCCCTGCCCTCCAGGTGTCTTGGTAGGTCAGTCTCCTCCTGAAGGCAGCCCTCAACCAGACCACAGCTCCTCAAAGATGCCCTCCCCTTCCTTCCCCAGCGGTCAGTGGGCGCCTGCTGTCTCCCAGGGCCTGGGTCCATTCTGTGTATCACAGCGCTGACAGCTTTGTCGGGCACCCTGTTACCTTGCTGTCTGCACTGACACATTCACACCACCCAGCCGGAGATCTAGCACACGATAGGTGTTCCGTAAATATTTATTGAATGAGTTTAAAAAGCCAACCGTATGCTAAATACCCAAATCTGTCTTTTATTAGCTCACCATCTGGGGCCAGGGTGTCTGCTTTTTGGGGAGGAGCTTTAGTAATCAGTTCTCCAAGATCAAACCAATCTGTTGGAATTTTCTCTTAATGACCTATTTCTTGTCTTTAAGGGTTTATCCCCTCTAATTGGAATACCCCTTCATATCAACCTGGAATTAAAGAAAAACCTCCAGCGTCTCACCCAACCTTCCTTCCCTCAGTCCTTCCTTCCGGGTGGAGACTTCCCGGCCCTCTCGGAACTCTGCTGTCAGTCTCCTGGCTTCCTCCTAAATCTTCCGAGCACCCAGACTAACCTTCCCACTGAGAAAGTGTGTTGCTTGGCGCAGTAAAACCCTGTCCTGGAATTTGCTTTCAAATGGACAGGGATTCTTAGCCCTTCAGTATTCTCTTCTTGGCTCTGTAGCCCTGGGGTAGGAATCCAGTTTGGCTCCTTGTCTGCGTGACTGGCCGGCCCAAGCCTGCGGGCATTTTAAATACAGAGGGGGGGCTGGGGATTTAGCTCAGCGGCAAAGCGCCTGCCTGGCAAGCGCAAGGTCGTGAGTTCGGTTCCCGGTACCGGAGAAAAACCAAAAAAAATA
>NW_004955476.1:9967096-9970190 GCF_000276665.1 Chinchilla lanigera
GCTGCGAGGAGGCGCGAGGTCGGTGGGCCTGCGCGGGGCTGCAGTTCAGGCGGGTGAACGCCCAGCCTCGCGTGGGGGCCCTCGCCGGGGGAGACCGAGCACCGGGCCCAGAACCTGCCCTTCGACAGCCTTTCTGCGGGCGCGGGGCTCCGGGCGGGAGGATCTGGGGCTCGTTTGAGCCGTGCTTTCCTCCTGCCGGGGCCGCAAGCAGGGCTCTGTGTCCCTGCACCGGAGCCCCGTGCCGGCTGGCGCCAGCCTTTGGCTGCAGGTCTGCTCTCAGGCCCGCCGCCCGCTCCCCCAGCTGCACGCCGTTCACCTGGACCTTGCCAGCAGGAGCCCAGGGCTGGTGAGCGTGTGTGCGGCAGGGTGACGGTGGCTGACGGCGCCTCACTGCTGCAGGGCGCAGGGTTCTGTCTGGCCAGAGGTCTCCGGGACAGCTTTCTCCAGTGGTATCGGCTTTACTTGTTTTAAGCAGTAAGTGTCAGCTGGATGTGGTGATGCACACCTGAATCGCCGCACTGAGGCTGAGGCAGGAGCATCACCGTGAATTCAAGGTGAGAGAGAGAGAAGGAAAGTAAGGGAAGGGGAGGGGAGGGAAAGGAAAAAAGAAAAGTGGAATGTCATTTGAGACTCAGAAATCTTTCCTAAGGGGCTTTTGTAATGATGTTTCTTAGAATGGTATTTATTCTGGGACTGAGAAACCTACATATAACTCTTTGATTTTTATTGATCATCTGGGGGTTGGGAATAATAATGCAAAAATAAACAAACAAAAACACCAGCCATTATATTTACAGTTTCATCCCTCTGGTTTCCAGACGAGCTGATGGTACTCTAGTAAGTTTAAGTGTGGAAGAATAAAGCCTAGAAATTAATAAAACCTTCAAGACATGCCAGTAGTTTCTGATGAGATTCCAGGGCCATATTTCTGATGCATTAATCCCAGTCATCATTAATCATCCATTAGAAGCTCCGGAATTTTATTGATCACAACTTCACATGTGGACAGACTGTGGCTCAGAGGCAGGGTGACTTAGCATGAACAAGACCCTACACGAACGAACAAACAAACACGACCTGTGTGAGTTACTTAAAAGAAAATGCCTGTTAATAATGTTTAAACAGCTGAATTTCTTCTACACAATATGATGTGAGGTATTTACTTCTTTTTTTTATTTATCTAAAGAAATGCTAATTAACTCATCTTATTCTGCTTAGGGGGACTGGAGAAGGGATTATGTAGGGGTGCTATTCATTATAATGTTTATTCATTCATAGTATTGCCCATATTAAAGAAGTCCTTGCTAATTCAGATACATTATCTAAGATTGCCTTAACCACAAGACATGTAGTGTGTGGCCATGAAAATAAAGCAGATTATAACCTTTAGAAATACCCTGCAAGGGTAATACTGTTAGCAGTTCCTCAGTCTGTTTACTGCATTGGAGAAAGGAAAGTTACTGGAATTGCTTTTTAATAGAAATAAACAGTGGGATGAAATCTGTGTAGCATCTCATAAAAAATGTTTTTTAACAGAGTTTTTAACAGAACACTTAATAAATTTCATGGGGCATTTTAAACATGAATAAACATTACAGAACATTTTCTTTAATAAAGGTTCCGACCAGAGCATTCTGAGTGTGTTTGGGAAGGCGAGATGGAATACTGAGTGTGGAAGGAGGTCTCATTTGGGTTCTTTGTTTGTTTTTGTACTGGAAATCGAACTCAGGACCTCGCACTTGTGGACAGGCACTGTGCTGCTGAGCTAAATCCCCGGCCAGGAGGTCTCCTCTGCAGAACTGTTCCTGGAGTCCTGTGAGCTTGAGCTGCTGGCCACCTGTCTTCCTCTT
Source organism: Chinchilla lanigera (assembly GCF_000276665.1). NCBI lineage: Eukaryota > Metazoa > Chordata > Mammalia > Rodentia > Chinchillidae > Chinchilla > Chinchilla lanigera. Next base: position 9,968,947 of record NW_004955476.1, read on the forward strand.
ACCAGGGATGAGCACAGGCCGGGAAGGAGAAGAAGGGGAGAAGGAGAAGCCGTTCGGCTTACCCTGCCGCTTGGGGGCGTCGCGTGTCAGGGCTTGGTTTTGCTCTCCAACCCAGAGACCCTCAGAGTGAAACGTGATGCATTCAGGGGCAGAAATTTGAAAGAATTCAACTCTACCTTACGAGCTTGTTCATTGTTGTTCCCTGCAGCGTCCCCCTGAGCACTCAAGGTGCTGAAGTCCTGGTTGGCACCCAGTGGGCCCTGGGAGTGAACTGCACCATGAGTGAGGGCTCTGACTCCTCAGTGGATTAATCCACTATCAGGTCCTGGCTTGAGGGCACCAGGAGGGGGATGGAACAGGAAGCAGGGCCTCGGTGAAGGGTGTGCTGTGCGGTGGTCAGGGGCTGTGTGGTCCCAGCCCTTCCTCTCTGCTGCTCCCTCCCTGTTTCCTTCCCCCCATGAGGTGAGCAGCTCTCCTCCCCCATGCCCTTCTGCTGTGATGTTTCTGCCACTTTGCACCCTAAAAGCGGGGAGCCAAGTGTGTAACCATGGACTAAAACCTCTGAAACTGTGAGCTGAAACATACCGTCCCCCTGTAAGGTGTTCTCAGGTCCTCGCTCGCAGCAGACGGAGCTCACAGAGCTGGATCAGCACTTGTCCGTTTACCAAAAAGTGAATGCCATCTTTTCATAGGTGTTCATTAATTCAGGATTCTGGTGCGTAGCTTTTTTAAAAGTGTCTGGATTGCAAAGCATGTCAGGTGTATTGGTACTCAGCATGCAGTGCCAAAGCTTTGGAAATTACGGAAGCTAAGTGCTTGATCACTTATAGCTCTCTCTTTCCTATTTTATTGTTCATACTACAAAAGAAAAGCGTTTATCCATTCGGCTTCCTTTGCACATAAGTTCCTGCACATAGGAGAGCCGTCACTGTCAAGCAGCAATGAAGAGGGAGGGGGGGAAGGGAGACCTGTGCCAGACTGGAGGGACAGAGTTCTGCCCCACCCCGCCGGCAGGAGGAGGAGGTGCCGTGTGGGCCGACTGCTGCAGCCTATTGTGAAAGCGTCCTGAGCAGCTGACAAAATGTTAGGGTGTTGCACTGGGGAAATGCGGCCCCTGTCGTGCCTGATTTCATTCTCACTCAACCTTCCTCCCTAGGTAAGGGGAATTCACTTGCCCTGCCCTGGCGTAGCCTTTTTCCGATGTCTGAGGAGCACTTTTTTTTTTTTTTTTGGTTTTTCTCCGG
>NW_004955476.1:9970290-9971439 GCF_000276665.1 Chinchilla lanigera
AAAATAACAAGAAAAAAAAAATAAATAAAAATAAATACAGAGGGGAGGGGCCAAGGAGATAACATCTTGATAACATTGGATAGCAGTATCCCGGGAGCTTACACAGTCATTGTTCCTGGTCAATTGACATTTATATCTATTATCACTTGAGTGAGACATGATTAATTATTTTATGATAATTTGGATCGTTGTTTAAAATTCGGTTTGGGAAGTGCTCTGGCCCTGCCATCTTTGCCCGTTGTTCAGAGCCTTTGGATCCGCTGTGCTATTTAGGGAAGACTGTTTCTCCTTCAGATCGTTACATACTAAGCCTCATTGTTTTCCAAATAGGAGCCTCCTTCTCCCTCCGAGAGTAATAATTTTATGCTACAGACAGCGCAGATGAGGATAGAAGTGTCACATTATGATGCCGTCTCCGTGACACGCCACCATAATGCAAAGGGAAGCGCAAATTCAGGGGAGGAGAGCCTTTCGCCTTTTCTGTGGCATCGCAATTCTTATTTCTCAGATATTTTTCTATAAATTGGGCATTAAAATAACCATTGTTAAATTACTTATAAAATTGTAATTATATCTTGAAGTTTTATTCATAAAATATTTCTCTAAAATCATAATTTTTCATGAGATTATTTTCTCCTAACCAAAGAAGAGGAATTATAGTTCTTTTTGTTAACTCTTAGCTATTTTAGAGATTTATTGCCTTAATCTATATGCAGTATGCTTTATCATTTGGAATACATTTTTTAGAAAGCGTGGGTTCATAACTTAGCATAATACCGTAATTCTGTCTTTCATCAGGGTAATTATATAAAAATCAGTAAAGGTAGGCTAAGATAATACCTAATTGAGGACGTCTTTCACTGTAGTGCTTGCCATTGAAGATCTCCAGCCGAAGGTGAAGGGCTTTGGTTTCTTCATACATCAACCTCATTTGCAAAACAGACCCCTAAACGTTGGGAAAACGATTTCTTTGAGTCCACGTCGAAGCTTTTCTTAGGAAAAAATGGCTAGTGTCTTTACGCGAGCACAGGACTGAGAGTGGACGTGGCGCAGCCTTGACCGCCAGGCCGAGAGGGGGACTGAACGGGCCGCAGCACAGCAGGCGGGTGGCGCGGGGAGCGGCGCGGTCCCGCCTGGCGACTCGGGCTG
>NW_004955476.1:9974659-10012370 GCF_000276665.1 Chinchilla lanigera
CTTTTGCCGCTGAGCTAAATCCCCAGCCCCCTGAGGAGCACTTTTGTTCCCCCTTAAGTGGAGTAAGCAGTCGTGCCTTACCCAGCATCCATGCTGACAGAAGGCTGCCTCCACTGTGGGCCTGTGCGGCCGGACTTGCTGATGACCCGAAGTGGGTTGGTCCAGGCCACGTGGCACTCTGCCTGGGTCGTCAGAGTTGGCGTCCAGCTGGATCCGTGCTCTTAGCCCTGCCTCCTCAGGCCCTACGCACGGCAGCTGGAGGACGCTTCCTCGACAGTATAACACAGCCTGCGTCCTGTCGTCCCCTCCCACGACTCCCTGGCTTCCCATCTCACTCAGGCCTGCAGTGGCCGGCCGGACCCTAGGTGACCTGTGGCCGCACTCTGGTCTGCCTTCTGTCCTCCCACGAGGCTCGGGGCGGCCACCCCGGTGCTCTTGCTTGAGCAGGCTGAGCCTGGCTGCCTCTGCGCCTGAAGTGTCAGTCTTTCAGATCCTTCAGGGTAGCTTCCTGGTGCCGTCAGAGGTTCATTAAAGCAGCAGCTCTTAACGAGGCTCTCCCTGGCCATCCTCCCCGAAGCAGCGTGGCACCCACTCTGCCAGGCCCATCGCTTCACTCCCGTACACTCTGCACCCCCAGCGGGCCGCGTGAGGGCCCTGCGCACGGCTCCCTTCTCTCCCCTGCACTTGCGGGGTGTCTCCCAGGGACACAGGGTTCTGTCTGTTCTAGTCTCCTCTGCTGAATGGTACCTGACGCCCACAACGGTGAATGAGTATGAAGTTGGCGCGTCTCAGTCCCTCCCAGCTTGTCTCCTCGTCCCCTTTCTCTGCTTAGGTCACACATGGGGAGGAGTGCTTGTGGAAGCTCACTAGCCGTAAAGGAAGAGCGTCTCTTCAGCACTTGCTGTGTGTTTGACACTGTGCTGGCACATGGCCTGGACTGTTCCACTGGCCTCAGAGTTGGGGGGTGGTGTGGAGAGGCGAAGTCACCCGTCCAGTGTCATATCCCCGGTGAATGGCTGGTCTCCAAGCCAGGAGACCCCCAAATCCCAAGTCCCCTTGGTAGCCTTGTAGTTATGGCCACCTTTATGGAGTTGGACTCAGTGCCAGTATTCTCGCTTACATTTACTAAAGCACAGTGGCTCAAAGAATTACTAACTTGCTCAATGCTATTTCTCTTGAGTGAGTTTTGTAATACAAGTGATAGATATGTGGTGATGCTTTTGGACTGTGTGGTGGTGGATGTACCGGCAAAGGAGTGGGAACTGGAGTGACCGTGGGAGCGGGGCACAGACGGGGGGGATTTGCTCACGGAGGACCACGGACACAGAAGGCAGGCTGTGAAAAGTGAGTGAAGCCACGCGTGCTGGAGCAGGGCCATCGTCGCAGCTGTTCGGGGGCTAGGGCAGGAGGACCGCAGGTTCCGGGCCAGGCTGGGCAGCTTAGCAAGGCCCCCTCTCAGGATAGAGCTTAAGAAGGGCAGAGCCGTGACTCAGTGGCACAACGCTTCCCTAGTACGTGGGTGTGAGCACGGGGTTCAAGCCCAGGCCCCCGCCCCCACACAAGCAGAGTGAGGTGATACTGAGTGTCCTGAGGAGGACATGTTCTTGTGCTTTTCCAAGATCATTTTTAAAAGCATGTCCCTCTTCACCTACTTGAAAGTTGATATATAAAATTGTAAGTGAAATAGTGATACGATGTATGACCTCTGACCTGTTCAGTATGTGCTTTGCATGTATTTTCATCAAACCTATGAATTACAGATTTAGCTCGTTCATGTACTAGAATAGATCCGTACCGGTGTGGCAAACCCGTGGCACGCGTGTCACGGCCCGCTGTTCGTTATCACTGAAAGCTCTGAAAGGTTCGCCGTCGCTGGTCTGCACCATGAGCTAATGAACAGCCGCAGTCAAGGCAGTGAGAACAAAGCCTGGCTTTCTCCAGGTTCCCGGAACCCCTTCCAGGGCACCCTCACCTGCTGCGGGCGAGTGTCCGGGGAGCCCTTCGGTTGGCGTGCCTTTGTTCTGTGACTGGGGGCTCTTCCATAGGAGGTCGCACCACAACCCAGGGCGGCCAACTTCTTCTGGAATGTTTTTTTCCCACAAACATGGGTTGTCGGTGCCGGTCTTGGCCCTGCGAGTTCCCTCTGGACGTTCACGTGTCTTTGACCAAATTCCTGCTCTCACAAGGACGCCATCACGCTGAGTCATTTTAACTCAGTGCCTCCAGAGAGACCTTGCGTCTGACGGTGGCCCTGCTTGGAGGTGTGAGGGTTCGGGCTCGCACAGGAGCTTCAGCGCCCTCGGTTCACTCCTCAGAGCCAGGGCCAGGCCTGCGGCCGTGTTCTCCTTCTGAACCCTTTGCCTTCCCATATGCACTGTGGCGTTAGTTGGCCCAAATTCACAAAAAACTCGCTAGGATTTTCATTGGGATTGCACAGAGTCTAGAAGCTGGGGCAGCCTGAAATCTGCACGCTGTGGAGTCTCCGAGTCCTGGAGACCGGGTTCCCGCAGACTTCTGCACTCTCAGTCCCGTCCACACTGCGCGTCTAGCACTTGGCCATGTACAGTTTAAGTTTTGCTTCTGTTCTGGTAATGATTCCTGTGGAGATTTCCACTCCTGGCCTTCGGCTCTGTATCCACCTGTCCTCGCTATAATTTAGGTGCAGTAATTTGCCCTGCAACTCTAATTCTCTGATGGCTCTAAAAAGATTTGTTGATTTTTCAGTTTGTTGAGCTGTTTACTTTCTTTGCTGGTGGGAAGGACAACATCCGAGCTCTGTGGCAGGACTGGAAACCAGAAGTGGCTGGGTTCGTTACTTTTTTATCACTTCATCGTCCTTTGTTATTCTACAGAAGGACCAGAGTTAGGTAAAATATATCTTGAAACAGGCACAAACTCCATTTTAGCAAAATCATTTTATGAAACTATGTCTCGACTCGAAGCACTAGCTTTTAAAATGTTTCCCCACAGTAGCGGTGGCGAACCTACGGCACGTGCGCTGCAGCAGGCTGTTTGTGTGCCTAAAAGCTCTGACAGGTTCGCCCTCACTGCCCTAGAGCGTTGCTTTGTAAAATGCTGTGGCCTCTGTGGGTTCTGGGTGGGAGGGAAGCAAATGTGAGTGATGTGTCCTGAGGAACTGATGTTGAATATTTCGGAGGTATTATTAGCTCAATAACAACTATAAAGAGTGTCAAGCCTTTATTAACCTGGGCTTAAGTTTGCTATAAATGTCTGTTCATCTTTGCTCATCAGTAACATTTGGAATTAGCCAGCTCGGTAACTTCTGTGTTTCCAAAGAATTCAGATTTACTTACATGTTGAAATGTTTTTTTTGTTTTATGAGACTTGACTTTTTATATATGAAATAAGGTATCATGCTTCCCTTCTGGAACATATATCCAAGCTAGCAGACACCAGCTTTCACTTCATCCAGCAGCTCTGTGTGATCATGCATGGTTCTGCTCTGGAGAAGCATCTAGGAAGGCAGCAGAACAGGGTCCATGAGCTTTGCATCCCTCCCAACACAAAAACACGTGTCCCACAAGGAAGTATTCTGTGTAGAGAAAACAGCTCGAGCAGTTAAGTGCCTCTTCTGTATAATGCAAGTAACTCAAACACCATTCTGGCACCACAAAAGTGAGTACAGTAGTAAAAGAGACTGGACAGATGTTCAAAAATCAATACAGGGCAGAGTGGCCTAAATATAACAAGTAGCACACGGTGCTGCGGAGCTTGAAGAAGAGAGAGGGGCTGAACCTGTCTGAAGGCAAATTGGAAGGAGACTGAGGGGGAAAATAATCAGTATTTGTGATGAATCTGGAAGAACTGGAAGAGTGATTTATCAGTTAGGAAATGGTTCAAGTGCATGCAAAAGAAAACTCACTGATAGGAGCTCGAGTAAATGGGCTTTCTGTTCAAACAAACAAACAGCTGCTGGTGTTGATTCAGGGGTTCTGTCATGGCAGGGGCCCACCCACCGGTGCAGCAGTTTCAGCAGAGCTATTGACAAATCTAAGAGATATTGTAAATGAAGTGCTGTGCTTGATAATCCACTTGACATTTGCTGGGATCTGAAGGATAAAGAAGAGGAAGAATCATAGATGACTCAAGGCTCTAAAATTACTGGCCCAATAATAAGCTTCCTAAATGTTTGTTTACGAATTCAACTTCCTAGTTGCTAAAGCCAGGGAGGTGCAGGAGTAGCCGGCCTGGTGACTTTACCTTGACCCCACTTCTAGACCGCTTACCTAGTTTGCTCCTTCTGAGACCCTCCATGCGTAGGCAGGGCTGCCCAGAGATCCCGCTTGCTCCACGCCTGGCCTGACTCTAAGGACTTGGACTCAACGCAGCATGCACTCAGCACAGTAGCTGCCATGCAGTAGGTGCTAAGAAAATGTTATTGGGCGAATAAATAACGTTGACCACAGACTTTTAGGACAGGGATGAGACCTTACTAGATGGGCTTTTTCAACTCCTTGATACCAACGAGGTTGTCACAGTGATTGTCACCAGTACTTAGTGGATGAGGGTGGGGTGGTCGCACGTCCAGCATTGCTCTGTGCAGTCTCGTCATGAACACCTACACCTGCAAGACGCTGAAAGTCTGACTAGATGTACTGCAAACAGAAATGGGTGTCACTTCCAGAGTCCATGTTTAGGTGCAGTGCCATCCTTACCAAAATCCCAGTCGGACTTTTGTTTAAAAATGAATGAAAAGGGCCAAGAAGATACTGTTTCCACGTGATAAAGCTGGAGGACTGACCTACCCAGTGCCGAGCCGTGCGGTGCTGAAAACAAGCTGGAGCAGAAAGCAGCTGGGACACAGTATCCAGGAGGAGGCTGGATGTGGCAGGTCATGGGGCGGCACAGCGACGCTGTGTGGTGGGAGGGCAGCTTTCTCATAGATGGTACTCGTGGACTGGGTGCGTGTGGGAAGGGAGGGGCCCAGGGCCACCCCCGAAGCAAGACTCCTTTGCAGTGGAATGCAGCCCGTACACCCATACTACACAGGAGGCCGCTGGACCCAGCACCAGAGACTCATTTCACCAGTAGCATCTGGGAGATCGGAGAAGGCTCTTCTGGGTGCTGTGAAGATTCATGATTTTGAACTAAGGAAACAAGTTATGAAGTGAAATTTATACCTATGAACCATAAATTGCTACTTTAGGACATAATACCAAAAAGTTTTGGAAGAAGATATGCATAAAGAAAGGGTCATAATAGCAAAGGAAAATAAATTGAAAAAAAACTGCACAATTATCGAACAGTTTACTTCCCATGGACATTCTCTTCTACTGTACATTTCCAGTTATATAATCCATTAAATGGGTTTCAGTTACCCCAGAACAGTAAAGTGAGTTGCAGATATGTAGTGGAAGAGTTGGACCCTAACAGATTGGGATCCAAACTTTAATAAATTAATGAAAATACATTACATGCAGGGACTTTAATGAATTTCTCTGTTTATTTTCAAATATTTTTCCTCTATATATCTTTTAAATGGTAGTATATTATCACCTCTGTTTGGAAAATGTAAACTGAAATTATCTTTTGGGGATTAGACAGCTTCTGTATAGTGTTAGTGAAACTCTTTTCTGTAGCTTCATCACTTCTGAAAGATGAAGGCCACACTCACTTGTGGAAGACTTTACATCTCAGTAATCGGTAAATGACCTTGTCACAGCACTTAATCCAAGTAAGCTTTCGTCCCTCTTTGCCTTATCAATATCAGTAAGCCTGGCCTAGTATTGGCCTGTCAGTATCTTAACACTAGGTTTGGGGTGGGGGGAGGTGTATGGGAAATCGAACCCAGGACCTTGCTGTGCCACTGAGCTATATAGCCCTAGCACTAGTTTCTATTCTGGAATCTCTCTATACCATGTCTCTAAACTCAAGTGTGTGCGTGTGTGTGTGTGTGTGTGCATGTGCACATGTGCATGTGTTGAAATGGAATAGCTTCTAGACTTGGTTACCCTAAATGCAGATACATTCACTGAACTGGAGGCAAGCAGCCGTCATTAGAACTTCAGTTTTAAACACGGGTAAAGGAAGCCCTCCAGGAAAGAGCCAGATCATATTATTTCTGGGTTTCTTCCATGGGTAAAGGGATAGCATGCATGCGTTTGGTGCAGGGATTGCTGATAAGATGTGTGGTTCAGCAATAGTTACTGTGGCAGTAGTATGAAAGCAGGAAGTCGTGGAAGGGGTGGCAGGACTCGAGGCTGTGAATTCAGTTAGAAAACCCAGAAGCAGCCAGGGTCTTCTCCTCCTCCTCCTCCTCCTCCTCCTCCTCCGCCCCACCTCCTCCTCTTCCTCATAACCTTAACAGAGGAGGGAAAGAAGCTAACAGAAATGAAGAAAAAATCACCTGAGCTTGGCCCTTAGTGAGGGAGAAAGAGGAGTCCAAGCTGGTGCCCAAATTTCGGATCTCCCTGGATGAGGTGTGCGCCTTTGACTAAGCAGGCCCCGCAGGAAGGGGCGCGGTTTCCACTGCAGCAGGGGACACACCGGCAGCAGTGACCTGTCAGCACATGGACACATGAGTGTGTTCAGCAGACACAGGTGAGGCAGGGGGAGCTTTGGGAATCGTGTAGCTGGTAGTCAAAGTCCTTAGAGCGAGATGGGGAAAGAAGGCAAAAGGATCCTGTGGCGTGGTGTGTTGTCATGGAAGTTGGGGAGACTTGAGGTCCCAGATGATAGTGTGGAACGCACGGAGCAAAGGACTGAAAGTCTCGTGAGAGGGGTGTGGGAGGCGTGGGCGTGCCGCCCCACTTACCTTCGTCCTCTAAAGCCTGGAGGGATTTCGCAGGGGCTGTGAAAGTATTAAAAGTGAATTAGAGGGCCGGACTGTAATGGCAAGTCTCTGCGCCGGGTCTCGAGTGTGAGAGAAAAGAGAAAGCAGTGTCCAGGGGGAGGTGCAGAAGAAATGGACTTAATTCTTTCGTTTTTCCCGCTTGCTTCTTGATTAGAGTGTTGCTTTTCATTGCATGTCCACAAGTCAAACTTTTTATTTTTCTATAATTAATCACTTGATAATACCTTGATGGGTGGCATACGTTTGAAAGAATGAGGGCTACCCCCAGACCACATTAAGCCCAAGTACTAAGCTGTGTGATTTCCACAAGTGCACAGAATTAAAAATATTTGTGACAGAAGTAGGGAAAATCATGATTGAATAAAAGGAAGAAGTTGACAGCATGTTGGATAAATGTGAGATATCGTAACAAATGATTTTTAAATGAGGCCATCTGTTAAAGCTTGCTGATGCTGTGAGTCTGGAGCGAGAGGTTATTTATGTTTTCACGCAAATCAGGCTTTAACCAAAATACTCCGGAAAAAACAGATGCCTTATAAGAAATTCATTATTCCTAAAAATAATTACAACCTTCTAAATGTGAACATCGCTTCCTACAAAGAGTGGTATTATGCTAATACTGTTTATAGTTGTGAGTGTGAGATTACTGTGCCACCCCTGCACTGCCGAGCCGAGGCTGCTTCCTCCGGCCCCTCCCCGCCCCCCGGAGACACTCGCCTGTGCTCCAGGACCAATGTTCTACTTCCTTAGCCAAAAATAATCGACCTTTGAAAGTCAGAACACAAGTAGCTGAGTTTGAACTAAAATCTAAAGATAAACCTAATCTTTCAAGCATTATTTTCCTCCTACTCCTTTGGTCCTTTTGACAACCAATAACTAAGTCTTGCCAGATACCTTGAAGTGGAGGAAATTTTCATAGCAAACTGCAGTTGACATGTTTCATTAACGTTGAAGATTTCATGTAGCAAACAGAACAAGAACAGACCACTCTGCATAACCGTTAAAGATTGTGGCCGGCCCTGGGCAGGCTGTACGCTCAGTGAACGGCTCCTGAGCCTGCCGGACCCGCAGTGAGGCGCTGCAGAGCGCACCTCCTTGTCCCTCCTGTTTTGTAACACTCAGTCACTCAGTCAGCAAACGTGACCAGACTGCAGAAATGCCGAGGGACAAAGAAACCCCGAGAGCCCCTCACCTTCTACATCCAGGTTACATGAATGTGAGCATGTGTAAGAAGGGCACATTTGGGCAGGTTAGAGAAAACATTGAGGGGCCTTCCTGTTTGCAGTTTTTTCCTCACTGAGATAGCAGCGTGGACCCTCCTGCTGGTAGCGTGGGTGCCTCTGACGGGCAGCACCTGGCTGGCTTCGTCACTGAGAGGAGAGCCCGGCGCATCCCTGAGGCTGTGCGCACCTTGCTTGGAGTTCGCCTCAGGACTCCCCGTAGACGCTTTTAGGCAGACAGTCTTTATTTAGCTCACTAGTGAAAGCAGTATCAATTATTAACTGGCGTCCTCCTGTCCTGTGAGGATGCTTTTAACAGCAGTAAGCTTGTGCTTACTTAAAAATAGCGGCTGGCCCGCTGGGATCTGCAGCTTGTGCCTCCTGGCCCGTGGGGGCCTTCGCAGAGGGCTGGAGCGATGTGGAAGCCCTAGAGGTCAGCAGCCTCCAGCGCCCACCCCGGCCGGCTCTCCAGGGCCAGCACTGGGTGGTTGTGTGAGCCCAGGAAGTAACTCCCCGCCTCAGTTTCCTCACTCTCCTGGACCTGTGAGGATTAAGTAGCTTTTATCCAGAAGGCTGGGCGCAAGGCCTGATGGGCGGTGGCTTTCCACGCAGACCAGGCAGCCGAGGCGGGCCCATAGCAGCCAGCAGTCCTGCCCTGTCCTCCTCCTCTACAGGAAATGGCCGAGCAGCTCTGCTGTCACAAAGGAAGGGAGACAGACCATGTGCCACCCCACGCGCACCCCGCGTGGTCTGGTTGACTCCCCGGAACCTCCCGCGGAGTGCATCTCACGGGCTGTGCAGGCAGCGAGCCGAGACTGGAGCCAGGCCTGGAGCCCAGCCTTCCCTTGCTGGGTCCTCAGCACAGGGCGCGGCCACACGCAGCCACCCATGTCCCCACTGTGGTCAGCGCCGTCGCAGAGGGAAGCGGGCAGGGAGAAGGGTAACTGTGAGTCTGCAAAGGAGAGTGGGCGCCCTGCTCTGTCTGCGCGGCGCCTTTGTGCTGAGCGTAAGCGTCTGTGGCTGTGTGCAAGAGAAAACAGAATTCCAGTCAGGCGGTCCGCTGTCCCGTCCTACCCGCCTGCTCTTACGGGCATAGACTGTGCAGTCTGAGCTCGGGGAAAGCATGATTCTGACAGCTTGCTATTCGGTGCATTTTGATCTTATTTATTTCTTTAAAGAAATGGTTGGCCCAATAATTTCTTGCCTCTGACGAAAAACAATAATATCCTTACCTGGTAATAGCTTTGTTTTAAAACAGGAAATCCATATAAATGGTAATCGTCACCCGAAATAGTAGAGATGATGATGAGTATCAGCACTCTGACAGGCGGGACTTTATGGAAGGGACCAAATTTCAAAGTTCAGTTAGCTTCTAACCGCCCGGGAGCGTGTGAGAACACTGCTGTCCACAGACCCGGGGGCCTGTGCTGTCACGAGGCGCTGAGGGAGACTGAGGCGGGAAACGGAGTGAGACCCTGTCTCAAAATAAAGACAGGCCCGGGCGTAGCTCCTAGGTATGGGGCCCTGGGTTTAGTCCCCCGAACCACCACCGAAAACAGAATCCTGTTGTCATTTGGCTCCCCGAAAGCACGCACTTGCGCTGAAAACCTCCTGTGCGTGTCTTCCTGTGCCAGTCCCCCTAGAAAGTACCCAGCGTCCCGCGCACCCTCCTCGCCGTGTTTCTGTCTCGAGGGCGCCACACTCAGGTAGGTAGTTCCAGTTGCGTTCGTGTGTTTGTTCCGCTCTTGTACCCCACAGGGCGGAAGACCCTTCTGCTAACCAGCTGTGTAACCTGGAAACATCGCCTGTTCCACAGCGCCTCACCTTTCGGTCCTTCCCGTGTGCCGCCAGCCACCGCACGGGGCTCAGGTGTCTAACTCTGCTACTCTTCCTGTCGAATGAGAGCAGGATCCAAAGAGCTTCAGTGGTGTGAACCAGGGTAGCGCAACTGCGGTGGAGCAGAGCCAGCGCCAGACACTGGCTGTGCGCGCTGCTAAGCGGACTCCGCCAGCAGCCTGCTTCTGAGCCAGAGCGTGGGGCCCGCGCCTCCTGCCCTGCGCCCACCCTATGCCACCCATAGCCTTTACAGGTGACAGTGTGCCATGGCCTGCAGGAGGGGACACAGAACCCTGGGGTGTGTTTCGAGACTCGGGGGCAAGGAGCAGGCGCCGCTCCAGAAACCTCCATGAGTGAGTGACGCCCCCGTCTCTTATGAGGGCTGCATGGTCCAAGTGCAGTGAGGTGGAGTTCAGGCAAGGCGCTGGTCTTGCCGGGGCCCAGGGCCGGGTCTGTTGTTGCTGTTACTCTTTCCAGTGGCTGAAGATCGGAGGTGCGCAGCGGGCAGGGAAAGACGGACCGCATCCTCAAAGCTGGCCTGTTAGACCGACTGCATTGCAGGGACACCTGGTTAGAACTTCAGACCATAAGTCACCACAGCTGCCCCAGTGCCCCTGCTTTTCGAGGGCTGAACAAGCGACTTGGTGACTTCTAGCCTTTTGCACAACTAGAGCTCTAAGAAACATTATCTGATTAGCTGCCTCTGAAAAGGGAACCATTGAAACAACCAAGCTTGCTATCCCAGATGTGAAATACAGTGGTCAGGAGCCCAGGCCCTGGAGCCCCAGACCTGCCCTGCCAGTAGCTATGTCTCTGGAGGCAGAGTTGCTTGACCTTTTCCTCGCCTGCAGAATCCAGGTGGCCATGGTACTGGCGTCATGAGGTGGTTCTGAAGTTAAACTCAGAAAATGCTGTGAGTACTTGGTCCAGCACCTGCCGCCTGGTAAGTACTGGTCGTTCTTGTCTTGGCTGAGCGTGTAGTCTCTGGGCATCCTTCAGGGCCTCATCTTAGGTGCTATAGTGGCTCTTTTCAGAATTTATTTTACATCTTACTGCATCAGAACACCAGCTGGCAGCTTCTGAAATGTCCCACGTGAGGACTCCTGTGACTTAGCAGCTGAGCAGCTAGGCATGGCCACTGGGGCGCTCCACCAGGCTGGGCAGGCAGAAGAGGGAGGTGGCCCCGGCCCGGGTGCCGCCACTGTCACAGGTCCCCTTTCAGCACAGTTACTTCGCTGTGCATGGTCTGAATTCGAAACATGACGAAAGATGAATTTCTTAATATGTACATTGTGTTTTCTGAGCCTGCTAATTCCTTAAGGAAATTAAGGAAAAAATAATGAAGCCATGTTACACAGGTACTTAATTTTTTTTAATCTGGGATAGTACTATGGTAATTAATGTTTATTTTATGCAAACTAGACTCTATCTGTTAACAGACACATTACTGTCAAGAAAATATTACTTGTCTTAATTATCAGTAATGAAGCAGGGATAAGCTGCTCACTTAGATATAATACACCTAATGACCTTTTCAGTTAGAGGTTGGGATGAAAGGTATCAGTTTCACAAATTACGCTTCATTCAGCTTCTGGCCTTTGTGTAGATTAATGTTTTGTGGATGAGTTTTAAATTGTGTTTGGTGTTTAAAATTGATTTAGTGCTTGCTTTTAGTACATCATTTTCTCATTTATAAAGGCTCAATTTTATCTTCAAGCTTAAAAAAATAGTCTGTTGTAAATTGAGGATTACCTTACTAGCTGCCAGTGGATTTTTTTTTAATGTTACTAAATAAAATGATACATATATTTCCATTTGTTTAACCAAAGGACACACTAGATGACTGGAATTTCTTTGTTATTTCTGAATTTAAGACAATAACCATAATATTTACAATGACAATTTTGAGCTAAGAATATAAATATTTATTACACCGTTTTTTTTCTATTTAAAATTCTTGAGGTGACACAAACTAGTTATTTTGAAAAACTTTATGATTTCCCTTAATCGGTCTCTTACTGAATAACAGATACCTTATCTCTTGCTATTAAAACACCATCCAAGAACTCGTAAACTTCCCACTGTAGTAAGTAGGAACTTAAGGGCCGGGTCTGTTCGGTGAGAAAGACACTGAACAGGGAATCCACAGTGGCTTTCGATTTTGTAAACTGTGGGACCCTGCTCAGAAGCACAGTAGAGATTCGAAACATCTCGGGTGCAACTTGCAGGAGCCCAGGCGAAGGAGTTTAGGTCCGGGGTCCTGGTGGCCGTGTTATTAATGTGGGACACTGCGTGGAGAGAAAGACACACATGTTCTTCAGCCCTGGAGAGGAAGCCGGGATCGCATGCAGGTGGGAGGCAGAAGTGCACAAGTAGGGCCTAAACACTGGATCTGCCTTTCTTTCTCTTCCTTCCTTTTTTTTTTTTTTGCTTTTTTTGTTTTTTGCTTTTTGAGACAGGGTCTCTCTGTGCAGTTCAGGCTGGCCTTGAGCTCACTGTACAGCCCAGGCTGGTCTCAAACTCGCAACGATCCTCCTGCCTCAGCCTCCCAAGTGCTGGGATTACAGGCGTGTGCCACCATGCCCGGCTCCTTCCTTTCTTTTTCTTTCTTTTCTTCTTCCTTTCTTTTTTGGAGACAGGGTCTCGCTGTGTAGTTCTCACAGGCTTTGAACTCACAGAGTACCCCAGGCTGGCCTCCAGCTCACAGTGATGCTCCTGCCTCCGCCTTCTGAGGATGGGGACTAGAGGCAGGGACCACCATTCATGGCTTGGACAGGCCTTTTGGAGTTGGGCCAGGGCCTATTCCCCTGCTGCTGTGAACAATGAATTTGGAAGACTGACCTTTAAGGAAGTGTTTTGGAAGGACCTAACTTCTGTCTAAATGCAAGTAGGACTGGACCCTCTGCTGTCAGATCTCAAGGGCGCAGCAAAGCCCTCGCCGCGGCCTCGGGGCCCGCTTGCCCTTGCGGGTCCCGGTCCTGCAGGGTGTGGGCGCTGGCACATCTCCGCGGCTCCACTCTGCCCCTTCCTCCCCTGCGCTGACCTGTGTCCTCAGGCGCTCCGGGGTCCAGGCTGACCCCCAGGCTGACTCCTCAGGCGCTGCCATCGCGCCCTGTGTCCGCACCTGCCCTTGTGAACGCGCCGTGGACATCTCGCTCCTCGCGGGTCCCGGACCCCACCGCGGCTGCTGCGTGGGGCGCCCTGAGCACACTCCTCCGGGAGCGGCCCCTCGGACCTCGACTTGGGTATGGGCTCCCCCACCTCCGGTGCTGCGCTGCGTGCCGCATCCGACGCGAGGCTGCCTGTCTGCGTGGCGCCCTCTCCAGCGGAGTGAGCGGGGCGGGAGTCTTGTCCAGCTTTTCAACCTTTTGTGGTTCAGGGGCGCGAACCCCAGGCGCATTCTCGAGCACAGAGCCGCAGCAGCTATGTGCCGGCCGCGGGTCCCTGACCACCCCAGGTTAGGGGGGCTTCTCCCACACAGCAGTCTTTTTAGAAACCAGCTTTCTGTTACTCCCCAGAAGGTCCCGAGAAACTGGATGGCGGCCCCTCCCTCACTGACTCCCATGGACTTCAGCTGACGGCTCTTCCCTAAGTAAAACATGTCTAGTTACGCTGTCCGTTTCGGGATTTCTTTATCCTTAGAGTTGGCACTTGCAAAACTAATAATTTAGTATATGTACCATGTGGCCAAGATGGAATCATTGTCTGTAATTAAAAATATTGAAACTTATTTCGGTAAAAAAAAAAGAAAAGAAAAGAAAACAGAGACTTTATATACAATTAATTAGAGTCCCATCAAAAGCAGCAGTGCTCTTAACGCGATTCGTGCGTTATTCTGTGTCGGCGAGGGCGGTGGGTGTGGGGAACGGCGGTCCGGAGAGGAGGGGGAGGTGGCATCTCTGTTTCCACAGAGCTGAGAGGGAAAAACTGCGCTTACAAAAAGACGTACTGAACTTAGTAATGATCCTGCTGCGTATCAGACAGCGCTGTTTTTAAGGGCTGTTTTCAGGAAAGCAGTGCAGATAGCCAGAGCGGCAGTTTATATCTGACAGAACTAGGTGGGCACATTTTCAAGTGAGATACTCCCTGGCATTCAAACAGCTCTTACGTCTAAATCAGATTTGAAGCTGTGGCTCACCCTTCCCAGCTGTAGCGGGGGTGGTATGTTAATCTATTCCAGTAGGAAATATGCATAGTATACTTGCATTTGAAACTTTAAACACATATTTGTATTAAGCTGATCAATTTTAGTCATTTGAGCCTATTTTAGATAGATCCTTTATCTTTCTGTGGGTATTTATTGTCCTCCCTACATTGCACATTTGAGGAGATTTTAACCAATGAAAAGATCTTTCCAAAACCTATTTAATTTACATTTTATGTTTGTATTAATAATTAACAAAAGACACCTTTTCCATGCATATGGTTATGAATGCATTGATATAACCATAAGAAATTTTAAATTGTATTTTCCTGTATTTCTTTCTAATTTTCTGGCCCCAGCAGAACTTTCTTAGTAATAAAACCATAGAAATGGAATGAGGAAGAGGTAGTTACCATAGGAACGCAGAATTCAAGCCCAGTACTTCTTGAATCCTACAAGACTAAGGCTGAAAGGTATTAAGGTCAATAATGTATAACCAAGTACATGTGAATATACTAAGTAAAACCGTCCATCCAGGCCTGCTACACTGTAAAACGCTGCATACACACATTGAAAACCGTGACTTGAGGACAGACAGACATGCTAGTGACTGTGTGTTACCGCACATGCTTTTTTGTGCAGGCTCTAAATGCAAGTAGGACTGGACCCTCCACTGTCAGATCTCAAGGGCGCAGTGAAGCCCTCACCGAGGCCTCAGGCCCGCTTGCCCTTGCGCATCCCGGTCCTGCAGGATGTGGGCACTGGCGCATCTCCGCAGCTCCACTCTGCCCCTTCCTCCCCTGCGCTGACCTGTGTCCTCAGGCGCTCCGGGGTCCAGGCTGACCCCCAGGCTGACCCCTGTGCGTGCCCACTTCCTGCCCTGGTGACCACGCGCTGCCGTCACGCCCCGTGTCCACAACTGCCCTTGTGAACGCCTCGCTCCTCGCGGGTCCCAGACCCCGCTGCGGCTGCTGCGTGGGGCGCCCTGAGCACACTCCTCCGGACGCGTCCCCTCGCGCCCCTGAAGCTCAAAAGGTTGAAAAGCTGGACAAGACTCCTGTCCCGCTCACTCCGCTGGAGAGGGCGCCATGCAGACAGGCACCCTCACGTCAGACGAGACACGCAGCGCAGCACCGGAGGTGGGGGAGCCCATACCCAAGTCGTTTTTGACATGGACTACAAATATGTGGGTGTTGCTTAGTGCTGTCTTCTGGGGAGCTTGGCAGCGGTGACAACCTGACGCCACTCGGGCGTCAGTTCTGAGGACCTCCCGGCAGCGGGAACGGGAGGCAAGCCGCGGGCAAACAGCAAATTCTAGAACTGTGGCACCTATAGTACAAGATGTGACCAGAACTTGTGTGGAAAATAAGGAGACCCAAAGCATGATAGGAACTTGAGAAAAGTCACAGAAGCCACCCGGAGTAGGGCCCCACTAGCCAGTCTGGGAAATCCAAACCTCAGAGTAAATATGGGAGAATAATCCATTAAAAAATCAAAAGGCTTACATGAGCACAGAGATGGGCAGGTGGGTGGCTAGATAGACAGGCCCTCCTTAGAGAATACCGACAAGTAAACAAGGAGAAATGAGAGGAGAGGAATGACCGCCTGGCAGTTGCGATTGTGTCCAGCTTAGGAGTTTGCGTGGGGCCTGAGGCTGGCTCAGTGACAGAGGCCCTGAGAAGGGCCATGTGGCATTCGGTGGCCTCCCTGCCCGGGACGTGTGGTCATGAGGACACGTCGGCTGGACCTAGACATGTGGCTGGCCTTGGGACAGACTGCCACGGCCATGAAAGACAAGAGAGACTGAGGATTTTGAAGCGGATGAATGTCCTGGCCCCACCGTGGTAGCCGGTGGAGTCTGGATGGGGTCGGTGGGTTGATGCCGCTGCTGTGGAAATGTCGATTGCACCACACTTGCTGCTGGTTGCGCAGGAGAAGGCCGCCCTAGGATGCGCGCTGAAGTGTGTGGAGCTAGTCGGAGTCCTGTCTTCAGTTTCTCTTGGGTGGTTCATAGATGCTTCCTACTCTGTAGACCAGGACTAATTCATTTTCAGCACTGTTCAGTAAAGGCATTTTTTAAATAGCTAAACAAAACCTTGATATCTCAGCGTATGTATCTTTAGTTTTTATCTTTTATTCCCAAAGCCTGGATATCAACTCAGCTGAAGTACAGAGCAGATTATGTATATTTTGTTTGTTTGTTTTGTGCTTTTTTTCATTTTGTTTTGTTTTTCAGACAGGGTCTCGCTACGCAGTTCTGGCTGCCCTTGAACCCCCTGTGTAGCCTAGGTTGGCCTCGAACTCATGGCAGTCCTCTTGCCTCAGCCTCCCAAGTGCTGGGTTACAGGTGGGCATCACCACGCCTGGCACAAATAATGCATCAATGAATTATGTTTCTGTCCTAAATCTGCTCTGATTAGCGAAATGACAGCTGCCTGTACAGAAAGGAGCTGTTCGTCTCCTGTAATTGCACAGACTCACACGTGCCAAGACAGGAAGGCTTTGAGCACTGACTTCCTGAAGTTTTAATAAACAGTAATTGAGTTGGAATTTTTAAATTTATAAGGGATGGGGATTGTGCTATTTTTAAAGAACTGAGTTTCCATCTAAGAAGATGCAAAGTTCTGACTCATAGTTTTTCTATCTGTAGGTGATTTTGTCATAGACATTAGTATTTAATCATTAACCTTAACATGTACCACTTATTTAATAAATGCTAAATAAATTAGATACACTTCTATTAGATATACTTCTTGATATAGTTTCTGAAACAATCTTTTTCATTGACTCCAACTTTTTGAGCTGTGTTATCTTATATAAGGTACTAATCCTTCTAAATTTCCATTTTCTTATGCATAAAATAATAATAATGACTGTATCAAAAAGCTGTTAGTAGGAGTAGATAATAGTGTTCAAAATTTTATTAGGAAATTGAATATTATTCATAGAAAGCTCTTAGGTTGGTGAAATACATAAGAAGCACTTACGAATGTGTAGTGGCCAGCATTTTTTATTAGGCGTTTTCAGTGAGTTGGAAACCAAAACTCCTTTGAAATTTTGGTTGTCTTGGGGGTGCTACGTATATTAATAACAGTTTGCAGTCACAACCTGTGTTCTCGGTTAGTTTTATTCCCTTGATTTGCTTTTCCATTGCTGGGAGAAAATACCACCGTCCTCTGACTTACAGGAGGAGAGACTGGTTTGGCTCCCAGCTCGCAGTGGGCAGAGCCGTCGTGGAGCGGGCAGGTAGAGGAGAGGCGCCATAGCACACCCAGTGATGAGCGCCATGGACTGATCCGTTCATGTGAACAGCGGCCCATGGTGCAGCCACCTTCAGCAGCCTCCTCCAACACGCAAGACTTGGGACATTTGGTTCCCAGCCTGGCACATACAGAGGGAGGCCCCGTGAGCCTGTGATCTCTCAGGACCCCTTCAACCTCCCAAGCCCCGCCCCAGTGGCTGAGCCCACCAGCAGCCAGGCAAGGGGAGCGAGAGGCGGCCGGGCATGTGACACGCTGTGTTCCGTGGACAGCCACCACTGCCCAGAGATGGCGGGCCGGTTTAGAGCCTCTGTAACACCTGCCTGCGACAGGTCGGCCTCTGCGGACATGTGCCGGAGGGCTACTGCTGTGTCAGACGCAGCTGATCCGAGAGGCGAGTCAGGGTCCTTCAAACAGGAACTGTAAGCATTTTCAACCTGATTTGTCTACTTAGGCCTTGCTGCATGTGGCACGGGATGTGAGGCAGTTAGAGCAATGCTGTCACTGTCACCCTTTTATTGAAATGCAAAGCAACTGGGAAGAAAGGAACCTCACAAGGCTGTCTCCTCCCTCTCTGAAGGCACCTTGGGCCTCAGTCCGTGTCAGTGTTGTTATCCTGCTGACTTGGAGCCATCCTGAGGTTCTGTGATTTCTGTGACCTGTGCCACTATCCCACGTGATTATGTTTTTTAAAGAAAGGAATGTTTTCTCAATGAAGAGGAAGAATTAGTGTATCAGTATGCCCTCTCCTAAAATAATTCTCAGTGTTTGGAACCAAAGGCCAAGAACATGGGAGGAAGTGGAGACGATCGCAAGCAGGTGTGCGTCTGCTTTCTCACAGACCTGAAACTTGAATCTGAGCCGCTGCGCGGCTCCCGCTCCACACCCAGCCCGAAGCGGAGCGCCTTCTGCGCGCTGCTAGCACAGGATGGCAGAGCTGGGTTCTGCTCCTAGGGCCATGCCGGTCGTGTATTCTGCTCACAGACCCTCAGAGACCTTAGAACCTGCTCAGGCCAGCGCGGCCGGCCGTCAGAGGGCAGCTCAGCATGCTGTCCCCACAGTTTCGGATCCTGCGCGTTTACTGTGGATTTCTGTTGGTTTGAAGATAAACATAGAACTTCAGTTACTAAAACAAAATCTATGTTTGGTTCAAGCAGAAGGAGGAAAACTCCTATATTCACTTCTTGAAACAATTGCTGATTTAAATGAGAGAAAAAACATTGCTGTCATTTCATGTACAATATTAAGCAATTAAAGACTGATTTTGATGTCTAAAATCTAAGAATCTTAAAGTCGCCATGACTGTATGTGATTGCTTTATCTCTAAGAGCTTTGGATTGAGACAGATTTGAAAACTGTTCTTATACGCACCTGAACATAGAGGTTCAAAGTCTTTCTTTTTGACGTTTTAGTGATTTCTCCAAATGATATTATAAAGATTCAAATTTCTGGGGCTGGGGATTTAGCTCAGCGGCAAAAGCACCTGCCTGGCAAGCGCAAGGTCGTGAGTTCGGTTCCCGGTACCAGAGAAAAACCAAAAAAAAAAAAAGATTCAAATTTCTCTGCAACTGTAGTTACAGTACCTTTCTTAATAAAATAATAGATATATCTTATTTTAAAACATTTTTTTCAAAGCAAAAATGGGCCACTCTAATGTTCATTTTTCTAGAAGCAAAAAAATATTAATCCTTATGATATTTAAACATCGTAAATATTTGGCATTCTGCACGTTAAAATTTCAGAGTATTTCTATACATATAATATATACTATTTAATACCACATGTAATTGGTACTTATAGTTCTTGTTAGTGGGAATACTAGCTAATATTCTTAATATACGACCCGGAGTACCAACCATTCAAAGGCTTCATTTTACCTTTCATATTAATAAACTTTCGTATACAACAGATACTGAATCGTATTTCTGTATGATAAGTATGAAAATTTTAATGGTACTTACTGTGTTATTACTGTGTAACAAAGCATTATTGTATAATGTCTCCTGTAATTCACACAAGTTCAGGTAATAGTGTCTTGTTTCTTCCAATTGTGTGAATAATGTATAACTAATTATCTGTAGTTTCCTGTTGCCGCTGTAGTACCTCCCTACCAACTTAGAGTTTACTACCTTACAGTTCTACAGGTCAGAAGTCCCGAACAGCCGCCCTGCCTAAGGTCCTGGTAGCGGCAAGGCTGGCTGCGCCCGGAGGCTCGAGTCTGGCGGGAGAGCCCTGGCTGACGTCTCCTGTTTCTAGAAGGGCGCAGTCCCTTGCTGTGGCCTCTGCTCCCACCCTCACAGTGCTGGCTCTGCGCCTGGTGCTCGTGAGCGCCTGGGTTCCGTCTTCAGCACACGCCCAGTAAAACAGCGCTCTTGTTACCTCAGCGACCTGCACAGCCTCCCGCTTCCGAAGCTGGGCCTGCTCACTCGCAGAGCCCTCCTGGTTGTGCAGGGACCTCCATGGCCCCCGGGGATGAGGGCGCCTGCCCCTCGGGGGCAGGCGGGGACAGAGTGCGGCTGCCACAGTCCTCTGGGTCTTCAGTTTCCATCCCTCGGTTTCCGGGGTTCTCTCCACCACCCCAGCCCTTCGCTAGCTGGAGTCAGAGCAACTTCGCTCACGGGGAGCCTTCCAGTCTCGACTAAGTCCGTATCTTGTATGTCTTCAGCGAACCGGGACCCCACACTGAATCATCTACGCTTAGGTGTGATTCTTTGATGAAGGTCTCTGACCCTAGGTTCTCTGTTGGGTTTGGGTTTGAGTTGGTTGGCTGGTTAGTTGGTTTGTTTTTGCGGTATTGGGGATTGAACCCACGCCTTCGAGCTACCTTCGCAGGCCTTTCTTACTTTTTATGTTAAGACAGTCTTCCAAGGACCTTGTGATCCTCCTGCCTCCACCTCCCAGAGTGCTGGGATGACAGGCATGAGCCGTCACACCCAATAAGTTTTTTAAACTCTGTAATCACAGGTGCCAAAGTTTCTCCCTAGTTTTTCTTGCCTTTGCATTCCCCTTAACTGTGAAGTAAATATTTGTGAAAGGAGTGAATGGTGTGTTTTACATTTTATGTCAGATTTATTCTGAAATAGTTTTCCTAATTATTGTGAGTAGGATTATTTTTTAATTGCATTCCTGTATTGGTGCCTGAATGTTCATTTTATATCTAGCCCATCATATTGAGCCATTTCCTTAACGTTAATAGCTTCTTAGTTGGGTGTCTTAGATTTTATAATTAGGTGATCATATTATCTATGAAATAATCACTTGTTTCTTTCTGGTTTTTTTTTTTGTTGTCCAGTTGTACTATCTAGGACTTACAATAAAAATGTTGGTGAAGTTGACCTCAACACCATAATGTTAAGTAAAATAAATCAGACATATAAGTTTAAATATTGCCTGAAACTCAAAAGTATAAAGAGCAAAATGAAAGAATGAGAAACGGGTAATGGGAAGGAGGGAGATCTTCGGGTCATCAGGCTTGTTGTTGATATCAATGAGCGTTCCTGTATTATCTTTCTTGCTATAGAGACATTTGTCTTAGGTGCTCAGCGGGTCCCATTTATCAGATAAGCATGTCTCCTTCGGTCTCCAGCTTGTGAAGGGGCTAGCGAGTGTCTCTGTGCTTCTGGTCGTTCTGTGCTTCTGGTTGTCCTGCAGCCTTGTAACGCGGTCACTTCCCGTTTTGAGACCCAGGTTGTTTCCTCTTTGCCAGTTCTCTGCTGTCTTCTGCAGTGCTGGAGTTTCTAGGTCTCATATTTATATCTGTTATTATATTTTTTTTTCGTTTCTCTCCTTATTAAGTCTGCCCCTGGCAGGGGAAGAGGATAGATTGATTTCTGCAACCGCCCCCCGCCCGGAACGCCGTGAATCTTTCCTTGCCTGTGCCCTCACCCCTCCTGCCGGCCAGTCACTGAAAAGGGGACCTGAAGGACAGGGCGAGGGAGCAGAGGGGGGAGGACGCCCAGGCCAGGACAGTGCCCGTGTTGAGGGTGAGCTGGGCAGAATGAGCAGGCCCAGACCCCAGAGTGGGGGTGAGGAAGGGTGCGGCGTGCCCAAGGTAGGGCACACGAGCTGCAGTGCCCTTGCCCGGGGCAGGTGCAGGGGTGGGAGCCTGCCCACCCCCGGAGTCCAGCTTCCAGTCGTGCCTGCCCTGGTCAAGTCTTGCCCTGGGGGCTGCCCTGGCCTTCAGAGGGGGCCCTGAGGACTCCCTGCCCAGCCCAGCGAAGGCAGCTTGCACTGGGGAGACGGGGAGACGAGGTGGTGGTCTCAGCAGCAGGACGCTCGAATTCCTATCTTTTAACTTCTAGTATGTGGTTTTCTTTACCCTTTTGATTTTTCTCCTGGAAAACTCCCTTGACTATCTTATAGTTCACTAATTCTCCCCTCACCTGTATGTCCATTCTTTTCCCTTGGTCACCAGAACAGTTTTTTCACGTTCTTATTTTTCATCCTGTCTCGGTTCACCAACTTGAATTTGTCCACAATTCTGGTCCCAACGGAGTTGGATGAGAACCAGATCAAATCCAGTGGTTAGGTTCAATGTTGACCCCATGGAGAAAGTTGATTTGGTTCTCGTCCAAATCAGGTTGTGACCAGAATCGTGGAGAGAATAAAACCCTGAGCCGAGGTGCCGCTGTATTCAAGTGTTGCCCAGTTCCTGCTGTCCGCATCTGCGATGAACACAGCTCTGTGTGTTGTGGTAATGCCTGCTGACACCTACGAATGCCTACTGCCTGCTCCAGGGCATGGGCTGGGCAGGTGCACTCCAGCGCAGGGTGCCGTCCTCATCCCACGCAGGGGTCTCCTCGTGCCTTTGCGGAAGTCAGCGGACACCTGGGTCATTTTTCCTGGCTCTAGAAGATATTCTTACAGAATTTCTATTGGTAATATAGCCAATAAATCTGTATAACTCCCTGTTTGTCCCTACTTGTTTGTTTTATTAATCTGTTTTATAATTTTTCTTCTTAAAATTATTTTGACTCATTCCTTTACTGTTCTTTGAGTTCAGTGTTATCCTCTGATTAATATCTTTCTCTGTTCTTGAGCACAACAAAGCTAGGAAAGAGCACTGTTTTGTCTCAGGTGGTCTTGATGTAACCTGATGAAGTGTAACTCTGATGTGAAACTTAGATTCTAACATGCTACTAGCATGCCGTCCACAACATAAATTGAAAAGCCAGTTCTCACTTGTCTCCAAGTATATGATCCACATTTTAGACTATAAGTTCTTATGGACAGTATCCCTTAGGAACTTTTCTCTTAACAGAATACTTAATTACCATAATCTGGCCAGATCTGGAGTACAAAAAGTTGTCAGTTCTAGTAAAGGTGAGAGCCAACGAACTCTAAACATGTGCTTGTTAAGGTCTGATTTCAAGTAGTCATCTGTACAGATGTCTCAAGAAGTGATGCTGGTTTGTCCCACCAGTGAGGAGGGGAGTTGCAGAGGTCAGCTAACTTCTAGCTTCTTCCTGGAAAAGCCGTACTTATTTTTAAGCTATTCTTTTGAATTACCCGTGCCTTCGGTCTCCAGTGCTACTGTGCAGAGAAAGTTGTTACTGGCATTTACAATTTTCTTTGAAAGAAAGATGTGATCCATTTTCGCCATTTTTCTTTTACATCTTGGTTTCTAAAATATCTGAAGGTTAACTCCATCTGCAAAGCGAGGTCCTTGTTGAGTTGATTTTATTAAACTTCCTGCCATGTAAGGACTGCCTGATCCTATAGACCCTGTTGTTGAATATTTTTGTTAACATTTGAGTCAAAGTCATCGAGTGAAAGAAGATGAGCTCCACACGCACAGCTGGTGGTGTGGGTTTCCCCAGAACCCCGTGTCCTGAGCAGGAGAGCATATCCTAGAAATGAGATGTGAAATACTGTTAAACAAGATGGCTTCCCGGGACGGATCTAGGTCATGCTAGAACGGGGAGGTGCGAAGACTTCTGACAGCCCCCCTTCCACTTGCCCTCATACTCAGCACGTATTTGTTCAGTGCCTGCTGTGGGCAGAGGACTGCTTACTGCTCTCTAACGACACTAATCCTACACAGTGCGACCCAGGATTCCAGGGAGTTTGTGATGACATACCGTATGTCAGTATCTGCAGACTGGTAGTCCCGGCTCTGCCCTTACAACTTGTCTGACATTAGGCAGTATCTGATCCTAATGCTTGGCCCATTTCCTCATTTTGAGCAAAATGGCCTGATAGAAGTACCTACCTTGTTCAAAGGATGAAATGGTAAATACACGTGAGCCTCCCAGGCAGTGAGGGTGCTTCAGAAGGACTCTTGGTTACTTTTCTCTCTCATTGCTGAGACAAAATACCTGACGCCCAAAATTAAGGAAGGAAAGGTTTATTTAGCTCACAGCTTGTGGGGGTTTCCTTTCATAACCAGCTGGTTCCAAGGCAGGGTGGCATGGTGAAGAGCAACAGCTCAAGGCAACAGAAGACAGCAAAAGCAGCAAGAGCAAAATGGGGGAGATCAAGGCTCTTTTCCTCCCTTGTATTGTAAGCACCTCCCCCCCGCCCATGGGTGTAGCACTCACACCATCTCTGCCCTCCTCTTGCATAGGATGAGACTGAAACTTCTAAACTTCTCAAGTTGACACAGTGAACAATATCGTAGAGGTAAGGGCAGGTCCTCTACACACTATGGTGTAGAACTGCTGAGTTACTTAAACTTCTAGACTTCTCAAGTTGACACACAAATCAATCATAACAGACTCATTCCTGCTCCTTTCGGAGCCATCATCCTGGTTCTTCTGTGTGGTTTGGGCAGCAAGACTTATAACTGGAATAAGTCAGATACAAATTCAAGATAATATCAGGTTAAATTATTGACTATTACTGTGTACCATGAATGCCACAGGAAACGAGCCCTCTCTGATGGTACCGTGTAAGTCGTCACACACGTGCTCCGCAAGCTGGCCTGGCCTCAGTCTTTAGTCTTCATCACTAGCTTTCTCCCCCGACCCACCACATCTGGAGCCCTGGAGTGCAGGAGCCGCACTTCTCCTGTTCATTCCTTGCACCCCCAGCACAGTGAATCCACTCAATAAATACTTGTTGAGGACCAGAGCTGAGAAGGGGGAGTTCCCTGTGGGCCACCCAGACCAGGGCAGCGTTGGGAAGGAGTGAGGTGGGATGGACTCAGGGTTGTGACTGAGGGAAGAAGAATGGGTCAAGCGGTAAGGGGTCACTTAAACATAACTAACGTTCACAGTGAGTAGGAACAGGGTCGTGGTACCGTGGGGACAAGAGACAGATGACAAACTTCATCCTTCATTTTGCAGATGAGAAGGGTGAGACCCAGAGAGGGGTCAGGCCCAGAGGCCACACCTCTTCTGTGCCGTGCAGCTAACAGAGCTTGGGTGTGGTGGGGAGTGATGGCCCAGGGCTTAGGCTGTGGCGTGCAGGGAGCCTGGGCGCCTCACCTACCAGTTCCTGCCGTACCGGAGACTCAGATGGGAGGTGCGAGGCGTGGGAATCTGATTAGGAAAGGGGAGGGAGCAGAGAAATGGTAGAGCAAGAGGCCCTTGGGGTGATTGGTCGGGAGCCACAGCACAGTCTCAGGGAGCAGGAGCCAGGCGGCGAGCTGGCAGTGTGGGAGGGGCGCTCTGACTCTGCCCGAAGACTGTTCCGTTGCACTTGAAACGTGCATAAATTCAGGAAATAAAGCAGGCTTTGAGTTTAGATATTCTGTCTGAAGAAGCAAACAGGTTCCATAAAACCGAAGGATAACCAGAAACGTACCGGGCACTTTTGAAAACGAAGGCCCAGTGCACTGAGCGGTGCTGAGCGCTCTCCTGGCACATACGCGGAAGAGACAGACAGACAGACCTGCCCCGGGGGCAGACCTCCAGCGGCCGTGCCAAGCCAGCTTTCAGACCAGCAGTTCAGTCACCCCGTCTGCATCGCTTCCTCTACAGACTGTCCTTAGTAGGAACATAAGAAAAAGCACCAGTGCGCTGATGATTCTGTTTGCTTTGTCATTATTAATTTCTTCCTCTTAGTCTATCTGGAATTACTCTGTTTTTAAAACAAAGCCAGTGTGCATGGGATCTGATTTCTTTTATACTGATTGATCTGGAAGGTCAGTCTGATAATGAAGATTAAATATGCACCTCAAAAATATTTAAGACTCTCTCATGTATTTTTTAAATATTTTGGATGGATTAACCAAGTTTGTAATTTATGTAATGAACTGGCAGGTATGACTCTGGTCTTTTCATTCTTTTTCTTTTCGCTTTGTAAAACATCGTATTCCATAATGAAATAAATAATAGGCCTACAAATTACCAACTCTCTTGCGCTACAACTCCGTATTAATGGTACAGCTGATGAAAATAAGTATCAATAACCTAAAGATGCATAGTGCTGGGGACAAAGGTGGCATTTTACATTTTTATTAACACTTGTAATCTTCTCCCGCTTGATTTCTTTTAGGCCAAGCCCAATTTCTTCTAAACCATGGGTCACTGAGCTCACACTGATTCTCGTATGAATGACGGGCTTGGTTCCGTGGCAGTAGCGCCAACCACTAACACCTAAGTCTAGTTACCATCATTATGAATAACCTAGACTGGAACAGTATAAATTAGAACCCATTATTTCCTTTAATTCGCTAACTGTGACAGCCTGATACCATCAAAATTGTGTATGTTTGTGAAGCATCATATCTTTAGATTTTACCAATGTGGTAATAACAAAATCACATAAAATACAAGCCAGATATTCTCTTTTAAGTATATGTTAGCTTTCCTTGTTACGCATCATAGAAAAAAGTATGACGTGGTCTTACTAAGGTGAAGTCTCTGGTAAGTGAATGATCTCCCGTAGCCAGATAGAAGTTTGAGAACAACCAGGTCTTGCCAGAATGGAATGCCTATCTGCTCTACTAGATTTCCTCATCCTCCCAAATGAAAACAATATTATATTAATAAACCACAAGAGGCTTCTATTAGCTTGATAAATAAGTACATGGAAAATGCAAGTTAGGAAAGGATTTGTTGAAATAAGTCCTCATCAGACTATTCTAGTGATGTCAATACAAATTTCATTTTTAAAAGATCTTAGTTAGAATTTAATCTTTGAAAATATTAATAACAGCTTACAGCAGGTAAGCTATAAAATAGCACTGGATGCTGTCTATTTAGTTTCTGGTTGAAAAAGCACAGCAGTACTTTAGTTCATTACCTTTGAAAAAACACTAACAAGATAATACAGCTGCCTCTGATTAAGATGTAAATTCTTTCTAATTAGAATGTAAATTCTTACATTTAAATGAAGACATCAATTGTCAGGATGCCATATGATATCTTATTCCACCTTGCCTGCCGCAGTCCTCCTGCTCATCCACGGCACTCCAATAGTTCTGCAGTCCCTTTGTTCTCTGATTCTTGTAATATTCTCTCTTCATGTTCCCTTTTCACATTGCTTTTGTTTGTTTTCCCCCTTGCATCTGATATTGTTGTGCCTTGGGATTTTGCAGAAATTTGGAATGAAAATTGAGTTCAGTCAGTGCCAGTATTTGCTTGTGCCTCAATTACTTCTGCTGAATTTTCCTCAATGCAAATCAGGCAGGTTGCATAAGGTGGTGCATGTATTTGAAATAATTAATTTTCCGTAAAATGATGGATCAAGTCCAATCAACCTTCATGAAAACTAAATAATAGAATAGAGAATTAGAAATTAATTAACATTTTGTGTTGTTAATACTTTCTGGTATAAACTAGCAATTGTAAGTTTTACTGTTAATTCTAACTTTCTGTTTATTCAATGTTGATTAAAACCTTCTGCCTCAATCATTTCTTGCCAGAAATATGCTAATAAGAAATCCTGTATCCATAATATGGAAGCGAAGATTTTAAGGTACAAAAATTATATAAACAGTTCATCAATGAGTTGGCTTACTTGTGCTTCTCTTTACCGAGCAGCAGTGAAATCTCTATCTTGAATAATGCATATTAATCTGTAGAAATCTACTATTATCCCAGATGAGGCCATGACTGTTTGAACAACCGTAGGCCCACATTTCTTTTACATCATGTTTCTCCAACCAAAAAAGATCTAACTTTAGAGATAATCGAATCTAATCTACCAACCTTACGGTGCTGGGGAAGGAGCACCTAGGAATGAAAAGAGTGCATTACAGACAGAAGGGTACCTCCCCTAGTTATTATGTCATATTTTATCAAAGGCCATTTCAAATTACAGGGGTTCCTCAGCTCTCGAGCTTAAATCGTTCCACAGTTTTGGGGAAGATGACCGCGTCCGTGTTCATCACCCAGTGCAGGGTTCGTGAAGGGAAGCACAGTTCTGCAGAACGCTTGTGTTTACAAACTGAGTTGTTAATGAACAGAAACGTTCATGCACGGAGGTATTACTGCGTGTAGACAGAGATCATGATAATGAAGTCCTTCAAACCTGTCAACCAACTTTGACCATCAGGGAGCAGAGAGAGGAGCAAAGTGTCCAGACCTGAAACAGTAATAAACAACATACACCCAAGAGAGATGACGGTGCAGCAGAGGCTGAAAGGGCTCCACAGTGTGACCTCTGGATACTTGGAGAAGGCTGGCTGTGCCGAGGGGAGGACATGGAGTGGGGAGGACGTTCCCGGGAGGGTGGAGAGCTGCTGGAGGCCGGCTGAGGATGGGCAGGTCTGTGATAAGGTAGAGGAGGCCATGCGAGCTCAACAGAAGTTTCCCTTTGGATGTTAAAGTGGTTAAGTTTGGTTAGTAGTAGGATTTGAGAGCCAGGCAATACATTTTAGTACCAACTGGACGAGCAACTGTTTGTGGCATTATAAAAATGACAATGTCAAAAATATCTTCTACTTATCCAAGTAAAACTCTAATTGTAATTAAAGTGCTTTCCTTACTATTTTCTGATCATGGTCACAAATAGGACGTTTCTAGTGACTGAAGTCAGAACTGCAAAGAAAACTTTGTCTCTAACCCAGCTATTTAAATATTAGTGATGAATACAAAATGGTGAAATCCATGTTTCATCTTACTTGACTTCTGTATGCAGAACAATCAAGAAAACACCATTAGGGGGCTGGGGATTCAGCTCAGCGGCACAGCGCCTGCCTGGCAAGTGCAAGGTCGTGAGTTCGATTCCAGGTACCAGAAAAAAAGAAAACATCATTACTATTGATACAATCACCTATTTAAAACTGCAGAGTATTTGTCTTTGTACAATTCCAAATTTGTGGCATTATTTATATACTTTATTAGTTTCCCGTTGCCACTGTGACAAATTACCGCAAATTTTGAGGCTTAAACTGTAGAAGCTGATTTCCTTGAGATCTGGGGAGCAGAAAACCAAAGTTAATCCTCTAGGACTAAAGTCAAGGGGCTTACGGAGCCGAGTTCCTGTGGGGGCGTGGGGAAGACCTGTCACCTCATCTTCCCCTGCTCCCACAGGCTCCCCTTCCTCGGTCTGGGTCTGTATCTCAGTCCTCAAAGCCAGAACTGTCATGCTGACTCCTCACATTGTAGTCTCCGGTTTTGTCTTCTGCTCCTCTCTTACTTTAAAGGGTCCTTGTGATTACATTGGACCTACAGACAAACCAGGTCATCTCCCTGTTTTGGAGTTGTGTTAGTCACTTTCCCATTGCTGGGACAAAATACACAACACCTGTAACTGAAAGGAGAGGTTTGTTGGCATCGTGGTTTCAGTGGGTCTAGTCCATGGCCGGCTGGCGCCAAGGCAGAAATGGCTGGTGGAAGGTCCTGATAGAGGAGTCACATCTCTAGTGACCTCCTCCAACTGGGCCCCACCACCTATAGCACAGTTAGCTAGAAACTCAGCAGTGAATTAATCCCTGGATAAGTACAGCACCTCACAATCCAGTCACCTCTGAACACAGTAGACTTGGAGGGACAGTTGAGATCCAAACCTTAACAAGAGCCAGCTGATCACAACCTTATTCTGTCTGTAAACTTACTATACTTTACCGTGTAAGGTGATGTGTAACAAGTTCCAGATCGTGTGTGCACATCACTGGGGGCCATTGTCCTGCCGACCACACAGGCCTTTCATGTCTGCTGATCAGTTACTGCCTCGACAGAGAGGAAATACTTCACTGGCTCAGGTGGAATTCTTTCTCGGTTCTAAAGTAAGCTAGTATTTATCATTTTAGCTGAATTTGAGCAAAAGAAGAAAGAAACTAAACTACATACAGTGTATCACAGCTTTTGCACAACCAAACTTGAGCATTTTCACAAAACTGTTTTCTAACGTCAGTCACAATAGACATAGCCAAAAAAGTGTCTTTCAAAGAAAAGGGACTAAGAAGCTAGCATTCACGGGTTACTTGCTGTGCAAGAGACTGTAATGTTTTACAGATGTTACTGCTTTCTAAGTTGGAACCTCTCTCTAACTAGCTGCGTTTCGCTTTAAGTGATAAAGGAGTTGAACAGGAAGACATGAGGTGAATTCCTAGAAGGTGCGCGGTCAGTGAGAGATCTTTGTGTTTTCACACCGCACCAGGGTGAATTCTCTAAAGTGCTGCTTGGATCCACTAAGACAAGAAGGATGTTTTTTAGTGATGCATAGGATCTGGACATCAAAATCATGCAGGTTTGAGGACATCAACATCTTATGCTCTCTTGCAGTCGACAAGAGAGCGTAAGAAGTAGTCCCTCCCTTCGAGGAAGTTATAATCTAGTTGAAGAAGTAAGATGAAAACACACGGGGAAGTAGTGTGGCATGGGGGGTGTTTGTTATTGTGGTGCTGCATCAAACCCAGAGTGCCTGGCGCAGGTTGGGCGAGTGCTGTGCCGTTGGACTGTGCCCCTGCCCAGCTAGCAGTGTTTTCAGGGGTGGATTCTGGAGTCAGACAGCTGTGGGTTAGCACCCTTGCTCCTTTACTGCTTAATCTTTAACTGTTTAAATATGAGCCTAGCTTTCCTCTCCTGCCCCAGAGGGTTGTTACAGAGATTAGCTGCGCATTAAGTCACTCAGCCCAGGGTCTGGCACGGAGCAAGCGCTCGGTAAATGGGAGCTGCTGTTATTGGAATAAAATCCAAACAGCACAAGTGCGGAGTTAATGATTACCCAGCCCAGGGATCTCGGTGGTCAGAAGAAGAAAAGCTAGTTGTCAGAGCTGTGAGTCCGTGCCGGGGCTACAGATGCGGACGAGGAGCTCTTGTGTGTATGAGTGTCACCGGCAGGAGTGTAGTGTGGTACTGAAGTCTGCTGGACCTGGAAACGGTGTCTGGTTTCCAATCCTATGTTTACCAAGTTATCTGTGCCTCTGTTGCCTTGTTTTTATTTTTGTTGTTGTTGTTGTTGTTTTTGAGACAGGGTCTCGCTATGCAGTTCAGGCTGGTCTTGAGCTCACTGTGTAGCCCAGACTAGGCTCAAACTTGCAACGATCCTCCTGCCTCAGCCTCCCAAGTGCTGGGATGACAGGCGTGCACCACCACGCCCTGCTATTGCCTAATTTTAAAATGGGAATAAACATAGTACCTATGTTGTGGGGTGATGAGGGAATTAAATGAGTATGCGGAGTGCTTAGAGGAGGGTCTAGCGCTCGATAAGGGCCACATAAGTGTTACTGATACCAAGGACACACCTTGTGTAGCCTCTCTGCGGTACTTCATAGTCTCCAGTGATAGCCTCCGTTTCCCGCAGCACTGTAAAGGACTTACACCACCGACAGTATCACCAGTGGGATGAGCATTATACAAGGTGTGCTGCCTGACATGATGGCGCATACCAGTAACCCCAGCCACTTGGGAGGCTGAGGCAGAAAGTTCATGATTTTGAGTCCAGAATGGGCAAGTCAGCAAGACCCTGTATCAAAATAAAATTCTAAAAAGGGTTAGGGGTATTCTGTGGTGGAATGCTTGCCTAGCATGCATGAAATGCCTTGGGTTTAACCTCCAGCACCACAAATAAAATTAGAACAAGAAGATCAAGCGTGTGCAGTGTACTAGCTTTGGGAAGCGCTCCATGCAGGTGAGCTCCTTGCTAGGTGAAGAGCCAGAAGTGATGGCAGGTAAAAGAGAAGCGGCGTGCTGAAGTGTGGGCGGGCCAGCTCACAGTGCAGGCGGGAAAGTCGTGGTCCGCTGCATCACCTTCGTGAGGAAGCACAGCTCGAGGATGCGGTGGCCTTGAGGGCTCAGCGGTGGTGAGCAGGGACAGTTGTGAGCGTGAGAACCTGCCCCAGCCTGGAGTCGCACGCCTCGTTCCCTCTGCAGTTTATCCCACCTTCTTAACTGGGCGGCAACAAAGGAGGAAAACTCAAATGCAGAAGCCACACGCACCTAAAGCCCACAGGGGCACAGATCAGTGAAGGGGTCTCTGGCTAAAATGAGAGGTCCAGAAAGGCGGGTGGCGGAGCCATCTCTGTCTGCATTGCCCTCCCGCAGAGACTTAGCACTTTGTCGGTGAGGAGCACCGGCATCCGGCTGCGGGAGTGACCCGGACTGTCACCTAAGCGTGTGATCGTGAAATGTGTCAGAATATCATGTGTGCCCATTAACTTCCTCTTCAATCCCTGTTACTTAAAGGTTGGTTAAAAAGCATGGGTAGATTAGCGAAATGAGTTCATTTGATAACATTTCAGAGCAGTTTGTTTCCTTCGAAATCCAGTGTATTTTATTTTACATACTAGAAAACCTTCCTCTAGGGAGGGGTCCATAGGTCAGAGGAGTCCAGGGTGCAAGGAGAATGCTTCTGTCCATGGAGGAAAGAATATATGTGTGATTTTTTTGGAAACCACATGCACAGTTGCCTAGCTCTGAGCTTACGATCAAGTGAAATCCTTCGTCACACATTAGTTCAGGCTCTGTTTATTCCCTGATATTATTGTGCCAGGAGCCAGAACTGACTGACAAATATCATGAAGTTCCTGATGCAGTAGTTTATGAAAACTTCTGCCTACCTAAATATAGAACATAATACTAACCATCTGAGGTGATATTTTGCAAAATACTTTCTATATGCAGATATATCAGCTGAAGAAAAGCTGTGTTTCCTTTTGAGATGGTAATGTTTGCCTTACCTCGCAGGGGTGGGGGCCGAAAGGCTGTGATAGTTATCGCTGCTGTGTATCCAGCACCCCAAACCCTGCCCTATCTGCATTCTCTTACTCCAGCCTTTCCCAGGGTGGGGACCTGGACAGGGCACTGCAGGCGTGCTCCCCGGAACGTCTCCCCATGAGTCCATGGTCCACACTGGCCGTCAGCCGCAAAGTCACCTGGAGCATCTCTGTGTGAGCCTGAGTATCACGGGGGCTGCTCGGCACAGCACCTTCTCCCACAGGGTGGCCAGACCGGGACGCTGCGTCTGAGGCCCTGAGGGCAGGGTCCAGGCCACCGGGCAGAGGCTGCGTGGCCTCCAGGACCCACCGAGAGGTGAGGAGACGCATGGTGCTCTGCTCTGGTGGTTGGAGTGGTCGAGAGCCCACCCAGGTACACAGGGTGGTGGGGCGAGCCCTGCCCCTGCACGGGGAGCAGCCGGTCGCCTCCTACAGCAGCAGGCATGCCAGGCCGCCCACTAACGGGCACCTGCTGCACGGCCGAGGCTCTTTAAAGGGAGGTAGCGCAAACCACAGGGCCTGCAGGGGACCGCATGTATGGAATGACGGTGGCGGAAACATCATTTGGTCTTACAGACTCAGATCTGAAGGAGAGGTTTGTAGTTAGGTCATCTATTATTCTCGTAGTGGAATTTCTTGTTTTATTAGGATTGGAGGATCTATTTTGTTAGCACTGGGGGATCTGTGGGCTTTTCCAGATCTGAAAATTGGACCATTTCAAAACTTGAGCCTCTTTCTGTTTATAAGCAGAAGATCTGAAAGCCACAAGCTTCATGTGACACCTGTACTGATGAGAGGGGAAAGTGTTCCATACTTCCCCCACTAAATGTTATTTTAAAAAATGTAAATTTTACCTCAATAAACTTGGTTTTTTTTTAAAAAAAAAAAAAAAGAACCATACTGGGTGTGCCACATGCCCGTAATCCCAACACGCAGGAGGCAGGAGAATCGCCACTAGTTCAAAACCAGCCTGGGCTACGTAGTAAGTTCAAGGCCAGCCTGAACTACATAGCAAGACCCTGTCTCAGAATGATAAATAAATAACCATAAACAAATATTGAACTCCAGCTAATGATATGCAGGCTGAAGTGGTTAGAGGTAATGTGTCCTGATAACTGCAACTTTCTGTAATATTCATCAATAATTTGATAGATTGATGATCAGATCAATGTTTAGATGTTAAAAGAGGTAATAAAGCAAGTATATAAAAAGGTTAACTGCACAATCTATATATTTGTATATGTGTTCTCTTTAAAAGTCAACTTTTTCTGTTTGTAATTCTCACAAAATAATATTGAGAAAAATCCTGAGATACCACTGTAGTCACTAGAATGGCTCTTTTCAAGGGTTTTTTCCAAAAACTTTTAACGAAATATTCTGATGTAATTTTGGTGACATGAAGTTATATTGACGAGGGCATCACCTGTTTTTATTCAGGTCACCAAACCTCACCATCCTTCTGTGGCTGCAAAATCAGAGCTTTGAGGCAGATGATAGTTAACACAGTCCTGTCACTGGGAAAACTGCAACTCTAAACTAAGTATGTAAACAGTGTGGTTTCCATTGCAGATGCTGCTTACCCTGAGAAAATCTTACACCTCTTTTCTTCTCTCTGGGCAATTAATTTTATTTTATTTTTCTCCTTTTCTTTGACCTGAGCAGTATGTTCCCTGTTTACATTATTCACAGGATGAAGGATAACTATTGTCTGCACAGTCCCAAAATAGCCTGGCAGTTTTTACATGGTTTTGCTTGAACTGTGCTGCAGGCGTGAGCTGCTGACCCAGGCATGCGCGCCAGCACTCTTACACAATGTCGAGCCCAAGGCAAAGCCGGCAAGAACGAAGGGAAGTCTCCTTTTCTTTTAGTTGCTAAGCAGAGGAGCAGCTGGCCACAAATAGTAAAATTTGAGAAACGTGTGAGTCCTCTGGTAATATTGGACTCAGTGAAACTTCTGTATCATAACTGAGAGAAACAGTAGCCGGTATTCAGTCGAGGTTATCCAACAGAACTGAACACTGAAAGCGCCCCCCAAAAGCATGCCTGGATGGTAGGACTAAGCGTGACATGTTGTGCAGAATCCTTGCTCTCGACCAACATGAGCAGCATTGCTAGGAGAGGCGTGGGCGAGAACGCCGGGGCTGAGCTCTCGCTGCAAGGGGAAGCAGAAGGCGGCGAGTGCCAGGCACCAGATGGAATGCAGTCGGCTCCCCTGCTCTCTTGCCTGCCGCGGAAGGCCGGCCAGGAGGCTGGGCTGTGGCGCGGAGTGGCTCCTGCTCGGCCACGCGCCCGGTGCGCAGAGCAGCTATTCACAGGAGCTTCCCCCCAGTTCTGCACTTCGGGGCTTTGACTCTTATCTGAAACTTGGCAGCTTCAGCGGCTGACTCAGATTCTGTTCTACTTAAGATTCAGCTGTGTTTGCCAGTGTGCTTGGTGGTGTGCTGAACGCAGGCCCCGGAGCTGTCCGGGGTCAGTGGTTGCCTTTAGCGCGCTCCGGGGGTGGTTCCGAGTCTGCTCGGGCTGGACGTGTGGCCAGCACTGCGGCGGCCAGAGCATCCTTCGGAGCTGCGTGTGCACCGTTGCCCTGCAGCTGCTCACCTGTTGCCATGAAGGGAACCGTAAGGCCTGGGCTGCAGCTGAGGTCAGAGCCGCAGATCCTTACGGTATTGCACGCAGCGTTGGTTAGGTTTGTTAAAAATTTTAAACTATTTCGGCTTTCCTTTTCCCAAAAAATCTGTGCTTTAAAAGTGCATTCAACTCCTGATTTTCCATTCAACCCATCACAAAGCTGCCCAGCTGCCCAGCTGGAACCTGGATTTGCCTTCTCTCTTCAAGCACACTTTTGAACCAGTGGCAAGGCTGGTGGGGTTTGAGGGTGGCAGATTCAAATTTGGCAGCACCCTGGGGACATTAATCAATCAGAAGATATAAACCAGCCAATCACTTCTCAGACAAAATTGTTCAGCGGAGAAGAATATTGAAATGAAACATCCAGGACCTGGACCAAACTGAAGGCTGTCTCGGGACTGTGGGCTTGGCCTTTCTGTGCATTTTCCGGGCTTGCGCTTCCCACCTTCGCCGTTGAGCAACTTGGCGACCCTGGACAAGCCCCGCTTTGCTGCCAGACATCCCACCCCACCCCGTCACCCCCCGGTGCTGTGCCGCACCCCACAGCCGCAGGCTCGGCCCATCGCCAGCGGCCTCTGCGGGGCTCACTGTGGAAGCAGCGTGCACTCAAACTGTGGGTGAAGAATTACAACTGAATTGCAGCTTATGTCGCCGTCATGTGCTAACGTACAGTGTAGTTTAAATACCTAAAGCACTAAGGTGCTCCTCGGATAAAATCACATTTGTCCAGCTGGCCCATTGGAAAAGCCTCCCGCAGAACCTTTCTGGTGTTTTGTGTATCCGCTCTTCTATCCAAAACATCAAAAGCGAGGACTGAAGAAGGCAGGAAGGAGGAGTGGTGCTGGAGCCTGCGCGTGGGTGGAGGGGACGCCCGTCTGAGGGACACAGAGCTGACGTGAGTCTCAGAGTCCTGCACTGTGACGTCCAGGTTCGGGTATCCACGCCAGTGCCCATGCCGCTGCCCATGCTGCCCTCTCACTTCACGGTGGTGACGCCAAGGAGTGTCTGTGGTAAAAAGCCTTCTCTGGAAGAAAGCGAGCCCTATGGTATTCTCGGGGCCAATGAAAATGGAAGCGCAGGTCCTGCTGTTCAGAACCCCCAGGAGAAAGTGTGGCTCACACTGTGGAAGCAGTTGGCCTGTCCCCTTCTGCGCCAGCCGCCTGGCCCTGCTCCTCCAGGCACAGAGTGCTGTGCGACAGCACGGGCATCACGGGTCCCTGCGGTCTCACCTCGTGCCTTGGCCCAAAGCCCCACCATGCCAGCGTGAGGGAGTCAGGCTGGGCGCCCGCTTTCCACAGGCCCGCCACACTGTCCATCCATGGGGGCCCCTGGGTGGGGGGACGGCTGCCCCCCCTCAGGTGTCCTAGGGTGTGCATCCGTCCTGGCACTCCCCAGGGACGCAGGGCAGGGCGCCTGGGCGGTGAAGCGGCCAGGGAAGGCAGGAACGCGCCGTCTCGCAAGGCCCAGAGTAGGGCTGCGGCTCAGCCAGCCCTGCCCAGAAGCCACAGCTCCCCTTCCTGCCCACCTCCTCCCTGGACCTGGACTCACTGGTGAAGTGGTGAGGAGTTTCCAGATAGGACTCAGAGTCCCCTGGGCCCCAAGTGCTGGGCCCTGCCAGGCACAGGGCTCTGTGTGATGCCCTCGAAGCTGGCTGGCCTGTGGGACAGACCCAGATCATGGGTGAAATGACCAAAGACGGGCGGCTGTTGGAGTGGCAGCCTTGGGTGGAAGCGGTCTGTACAGTCAGCTCACCCACTCCGAGCAGCTTACGGTGTGCGGCTCCCTGGTCCCCGGCTCACAGGTGAAGGGGCTGCAGCCCAGGGGCACAGTGAGCGTCCCGGCAGTGTGGCTCCAGAGCTTTCTCACTGGACTGAAGGAGCGGAGAATAACCAAGACCTTCAGAGAGAAAGCGCATCCCATCTGTAAGCACAGCGTGGCTGGAGGCTTTGTCCTCAAGCACGTGTCTAGAAGATTCCAGAGTCTGAGTTGACCACAGAAGCTAGTAAGCTTGAGCTAATAAACTGTTGCCTCCCTCGGCCGGAACATCAAAGGCAGCTGTCAGGGATGAGTGGCAAGCGCTTGCTCGTGTGTGCGAGGTCGGGGTTCCATCCCCAGCTCCCCAGAACAGACAGAAAGCAGCTATGGTACGCAGCGCTGTCTGTGTTACAGGGCCGGAGGGAGTAAATGCAAAAGCAGAGGGGTCTGTGGGCACCCCTAGAATTGCGAAGTTCTGCAACTTCTGTAGACAGAGCCTACTCAGACCAACTCTCTGAGTTGATCTGCACAGGGCCTCAGAGCTCAGGCCTGGGCAGCCAGTGAGCAGCACCACTGCCATCTTGCGTGCCCCCGAGAGGCCTGGCATGGGGAAGGGTGCAGTACACAGCTCCCTCCTGCTGGCTCCACTTTCCTTTGTCCCCTTGTTCAAGGCACTTCCCTGTGTCCCTGCGTAAATGCTGATGTTGACAACAGCTGTTTCATCTTCATCGTCACTACTGTTGGAAATGACTGAAACTGTAGTTGAACTTGCTGTTGTGAAGTCCAGCCTAGTGCTGACAGAAGGACTGCGAGGTCAGCTTGTCAGAGATCTATTTTTTTTTGTAGTTTTTTTTTTAATTTTAAAAATTAAAAAACTGACAAAACAGCAATGAAGACAAAATCAAAACAACACAGAAACAACAAAAATGATACATGACCTCAAGACATAATGATAGAAATTTACAGTGGTTGCTGTATTACATCTTCAGTGAAGTTGCTCGGTCC
>NW_004955476.1:10013645-10019220 GCF_000276665.1 Chinchilla lanigera
CAGAGTTCTCTGCCAACCTGCTCCAAGGCTTAGGTGCCAACGCTGGCCCCTTGTGGGCCAGACACACGCGCCAGAGCTCCTGCGGGGCTGCGCCGTGGTGATCCCAGCTCTGTGGCAGGCGGGTCTCTCTCCTGGGCAGAACACCCTCAAGCAGACCCCAGGGCCACTGCTCCGACCTGTGCCCTGGGTATCTCCCGGGTGCTCCCCGGGCAGGGTGGGGATGTGCAGGCTGCCCCCTCACGCCCTCCTCTGCCCTCTGCCTCTCTGCAGTTCTCTCCTCCTCCTCCTCGGTGGATGCGGGGACAGCTCGGAATGCCTGTACCTGCCTGCACAGTGTTGAACAGAGCTGGAATGCTGAGGTCTCCATCTTGAAGGCATAGCCAGTCTTCGAATAGGTTCCTCCAAGTCCTCCTGGCACCTTGGAAAGCAGCTTCAAGGACAGAATTTCCACAGTAGCATTTACACACAGTGGAGCACCACTCTGATGAAGAAGGCTAAGACTGAGTCAGTTGTAGGAAGATGGATGCACTTGAAATCATAACGTTCAGTGAAATCAGGCCGACACACAAGCTCACATACTACAAGATTTCTCTTACATGAGAAACAGTACAAATAAAGAGCAGAATAAAAGGTAGAGAAAAAAGAACAGAATCTCCTCACACCACAAGTGCTGTCCTTTCCACAAGGACCAGTGTCCGTACCTCGCACTCCCTTCCCCAGGCTTCCAGTGTGGATGTTGTGGGGTAGGGACACATCTCCTTGCAAGGGAGGAGTCTGCCCAGTGGCTGAGGCCTCTCTCTGGCCTCATTTCATCCCTGCTGTCTGGACAGGGTCCATCCTTCCTGAGCAGCACGACGAGCACCTCTCCGCACAGCTCGGGTGATGGGGGTGCCTTATGCACCCTGACAGAGGGACTGCACGTTGGCTCCTACCCCTTAGGACAAAGGCTGAGACTGCAGGATGCTTAGGGAGGGAGGCTGAGCTACCAGACACTCGGACAGAGTGGACCGGGTTGAACCCAGACGGCTCCACTGAAGGGGGACTGTGGACAGAGGCTGGGCTTGGGAAACCGAGGCAGCCTTCTCTGCAGTGGCAAAGCAGGCCGGGTATCAGATCAGGGAGCTGTGGAGGCCAGAGCCAAGGACTCTTGACTGGGTCGGGGGAAGGCTTTTCAGCAGTGGCCCCTGGGAAATGCGGTTTGGTGGAGCTGGAGCTTAAGCAAGGGAGAGAGGAGGGTGGTGGAAAGGAGAGGAGAGACTGGGAGAAATAAGGAAGGATCACAGGGCACACGGCACCCATGGGAGGGAGGCATAAGCAGGACTGCGATCGCTGGGGACGTGGGGTGACCAGTCTTCCTGGGCAGAGGGTGACATGCCAGCATATTCCAGACTGCGTGCCGCGAGACACGGATCCCATCAGCTGTTCCGAGTCACAGGAAGCTCAACACAGTGCAGTCCCCACTTAGAAATCCACAGTTCAAATAACGTAGAAATCTTAAAAGAAGAAAGCAGGCCCTGCGTCCCGGTGCATTTCCCGTGATGGTGGGTGTCACGGAAGCGCCTGTGTTCTGCCTCCGATCGTGCAGTGAGAGTTCAGAGCCGAGCGGGAACCCCTGGACTGTGTTACGTGATGTGAGCAGATTGATACATCGAGTGTATTATCTTTTTCTTCCTAAACAACAAAAATCAAAAGCATAATTTAGGACAAACTCTTCCTGAGTACAAAGTAGCTTTCTCAGTGGCAGATAGCTCTTGGACCCAACTTGAGCTCATTCCTGAGGTATGGTACCTCAAATTTCATAACTTCATAATAATCTCTGAGGTTGCCTTCAGTGGCCTTCAGAAACACCAGTGTCTGTCCTCAGCTTTGAGTGCTTTTTTCTTTTTTATCAGTCCATGTGCGCGGCTCCGGACGTTTACACACCTGGCAAGGAGCGGGCGGGCGTGTATGACACGGCCTCATTGCTCTTTCGTCCCCTTCCAGCTCCAATCGCCCCCGTTTGAGAGCCGTCTGTCTCCCTGCTTCCTATTCCCTACCCTTTGTTTTGCTCGTCATTTATAATTTGGGCTTCTTATGTAAGAGAAGCGCCCATAAGGTAAAGCGGTTTCTCTGAGAAGCCCGGGGGCCGGGTCTCGTTCGCTGTATTGTCACACTAGTAACTGCTGACCAAAAGGATTTGTTGGCCCCGACTCATGTTTCACAGAAGAAAGGACATGGAGAATCGGATCTCGTGTTCTCTCTAGGAAAGGCTCCTCCTCAAGGACGCGAAGATCAAGTAGCCCCTTTTATTGACCACCGAAAGCACTTTTTCTCTGTTTGTACATCACTGTAAACTTCTCTGGCGGCCTGGCCACAGAAGCACTGCGTTCGTGCCTGTTCTCGGCAGAGCCCTCCTGTCCGCGGAATTCTCAGAGTCGAAGTGAAAGGTAAACAGTCCTGCGCTGCCTTTCACTTCGCGCTGTGTCCACTGAAGAGCACCGGGCCCGCAGCGCCGCCTGGGCAGGCAGGAGTTGTGCGCAAGCGACAGTCAGAAGCAGGCTCCAAAAGAGAGGCGCTCCCCACGGCCGAGGGCAACATGGCGACAGCAACCCGACCTCTTCCTCCTCCCGGTCACGCGGGCACGCAGCCCTGCTGAGGAGCGGGTTTGCTGAGGAGGAAACCCAGCGCAGTTCTCAGGGAGAGGCGCATCCCTAGGCCTAAGAGCACCTGCGACTTTTCATAAGCATGAACCCGCTGTGCAAGTCCCTCAGAAGCCTCCAAACACCACCCCAGAGGAAATAGCCCTTACCGCCAGCCATAAAATACTGTGAACGTAGGGTTAAAGCTGTGTGCTTTGTATCTTTCATAATGTTCAAGTAGTAGGCAGAAAACACGAGATTTTGTTCTGTCTTTTCTATATTACATACTTGGATGCATGGTTTATAAAATTTATTTCAAAGAGGTTTTTTGGTATGATCAGATGCATAAGTTACTTTACACTTCTTTCTGAAGTTACTTTTAATAATAAAGAATAATATGTTAAAAGGAAGAGTGATCACCTGTACTCTTCCTTTCAGGAAGGAAAAAATTGTTAGGAAACTGGAAGTAGGGAAGGACACTTTTAGTTTTTATTTTATACATATATTTACATTGTACTATACTTATTATAAGCATGTTACTATTATAATTTTTTTCAAAGTTTACAGAATTGTTTTTAAAGAAAAAAAGCGCATAGTTTCCTTAGTGGATATTTATACATTGGTTAAAAATGGAGTATTTTCGAACATAGAGATGCTGTTAAAAAGCTTCAGTGTACCCATCACCTAATTGGGACAAACATTAACGTCTCAGGCCGAATCAGCACACCTTGCGGAGGTGCCTGCGCTGCCCTTGCCCTGGTAACCGGCCGTGGACGTGCGTCCCCGCTTTCCTGCGCGCTCAGCACTGGTGTCAAGAGCACCAGCTGCCGCGGGAGCTCAGGCCTCGCCCCCGGGACGGCACCAGCAGCGGTTGCTGGGTAATGACAGCGCAGTAGCCTGGCTGCCGGCACCTCTGCGTTTGTTTATCTAGATTAATGATGTGGACCGTCAGAAACAAACAAGGTACTTGTTATACAAATAGGCTGCCTAATGCACTTCAGGAAATTTTAAGATTTTCGTTAGCATTCGTGTGTACTTTCAGTGCTTTTAACCTTGAACGAGATACAGATTGTTTGGAAACCGAAATTAAAGTTAGCTTGACGGTGGACAATGTGATCTCCTTACTCAGGATAAATCATACCGTGGATCTTAGGAGGTCCATTGGACTTTTTGTTTGAATTGTTTCCTGGCAGATAGAAATAAGCTATAAAATAATTCTTTTATATTATATCGCCTCCAATAGGCATATCAGTGGAGAAAGATCTCAAGTTATTTTTCAGGCTCTTTATTCTTCATGTTTCCAATTTCAGAGGAAAATTAACATCCCAGAGAAACTTTTAAATAGTAATTCCACCTTATGTTAGAATGTGTTTATTCATTTATAAGGAATAAGAAAGTCCTAAGTGCAGTACATTTCAAATGTTTCCCA
This sequence comes from Chinchilla lanigera, assembly GCF_000276665.1. Classification (NCBI taxonomy): domain Eukaryota; kingdom Metazoa; phylum Chordata; class Mammalia; order Rodentia; family Chinchillidae; genus Chinchilla; species Chinchilla lanigera. The sequence goes on from NW_004955476.1 coordinate 10,017,693, forward strand.
AGAGAAGATGGCACTGTGAGTGGTAATGGCCACACCGCACCACACTCAGTCAGGACAACGCCCCACGCTCTCTGAACAGATTGTTTCCGCAATTAGTATCTATGTACCAAGTTGGCAATAAAAATATATATGGGCCAGTTTCCTCAGGCTCTACCTAACAGAGATGTTGCAAAAATAAAATTGAAATGGTAGCCAAATAATCAGTTTAAGAAAAATACTAATAATAAGTTTAAGAGCAAAATGTGAAGCATCTCCTTTGATACAAAGTTTAATAACAGTAGTTATGGACATCCAAACTGGCACACTGGGCTGAACCTCGGTACGCCAGGTGTTGTGATGCTCGGCTCCTTCTTCGGTCGGTTGTCATGGAACCCAGGGGAAAAGCTGTGGGTCTTCATCCATGAATGCTTCTGCTAGTTCATGAATTGGCATCAGCTGTATGTAAAGCTAGTTCATGAACTGATCCACTCACTATGACCCAAACCAACTGCCATCCTCGTTCTCCCAGGCGTTTCTATCACAGGCCAGTGGGATTGATCAAAGTACCACATTGCTGCGAGTGTGAGGCCCATCCTGGGGAGGCCTTACTCCTCAGGGCTTGTGTTTCCTTCTCTCTGATCTGTGCCTAGTCCAGCCACACTGACCACAGCATCATTTCTTTGGCTGAAACCTGACCATTTCAGATAGCTCAGTGGCCATTACACAGCAAGATTACCAGAGTCAGAGAAGGCCTATCGATGGGCAGTCCTGCGGCCATGTCCGCAAGAGTAGAGTAGGGCACCCAGACCTCTTGCCTCCCTCGAGGCACTGATTCCGTGGCCCGCGGACCGTTCCTCTCACCAGTGCAGAGGCTCCCGGCACAGCCCCAGACTGGGGGCGGGAGCTGTCTCCGTCGTATGTGCTGCCGCAGCAGAGTGACACAGGTGTGGGCTCTGTGAACAGGGCAGATCTAGTGCTAAGGGTTCTAGAGCCCGGGCAGTCCAGACCCAGGAGCCGGAAGGCTGAGTGTCTGCCCAAGACTTTTCCTCAGAGACAACTCCATCTCCTCATGGGGCCGAAGAGGGGGCAGAAGCACTCCCTGAACTTGGCCTGGTCATCAGATACTCGTCTGTGCAGGGCGTGTGCCATCCATCCTCCTCGCCGCCTCTTACAGGCCCACCTCTTCATCCTGTACACTGCAGAGTATTTCCACATGACTGGGGGCCAGAAGGCCTGCGTCGTGTTTCAAGAGCAAACTCCCAGCTCCCAGTGGCACCTTGGGAAGGAAGAAGCCTTCACCTGCCTCACATCCAGTCTGATCTGGGGGACAAGGGACCTGTGGCTCTGGTTCTTTGTCACTTCTCTCAGCGCGTGGGTAGGAAGGACATGGGGACTCCAGATGCCTGGGCTCCGCTGAGAACAGAGGAGCTGCACAGTGTGCTCCTCCAGGCCAGTTCTAATACAGCAGACACGGACCACCGGGGCCCTCTCCCTCAGGAGAAGGCGGATGGAACCGTGCGTCCAGCGTTCCGTGACGTTCAGGAGAAGG
>NW_004955476.1:10019730-10037230 GCF_000276665.1 Chinchilla lanigera
TCCAGCCCACCATGGGGTAATGATGAGAACCAACATATACTAGATGCTGAGGGCCACTGAGAGCGAAAAGGAGCCAGCCAGCAGGCTGTGTCCTACTGCTCCAGAAGACCTCCCTACAGCAAAGATGCCCCAGAGGAGCAAGAGATGATGAGCTCCTGAGCAGAAAGAAACCAGCAGATCCCACCAAGTGGGACTCTGACACACATCCAGAGAAGGCATGGCCACAGAGGAGGTTTGAGAACCCCAGAATTGCTTACTGGGCTGATTGGTGGAAGTCTCTTCTGGTAAAAAGCCAGTCTGAAAACACTGGGAGCTGTTTCTTCAGACATGCAGATACAAATACAGTCATAGGGAACATGAAGAAACAAGCTGCACCCAAGCAAAGGAGCAAAGTGAATCTCCGGAAAAAAACTCAAACAAACAAGAGGTGCGTCAGTCACCTGACACAGATTGCACGGTAACTATTGTACAGGGATTTGGGGGAGGTGTGCATGGACAAAATGAGAATTTCAACACAGAATTAGAAAATACGAAAGAGAACTAAACAAATCTTAGAGCTGAAGAATGCAAGAACTAAACTGAAAATTCAGTAGAGGGTTCAACAGCAGACTTGATCAAACCAAAGGAAGACTCAGTAAACTTGAAGACATGGCATTTGAAAATATCTAGGCAGAAGAACAAACAGAAGGACTTCGAATCAAAAACTGTCACAGGAGACAAAGAAGTACATTACATAATGGTGAAAGGATTAATTTGCCAAGAAGATGTCATTGTAAATATGCTTACACTCATGAGAGCACCCAAATTATGAAACAGACACTGACAGAACTGAAGGAAGAATTAGATAGCAGCACAGTACTAGTAGGGGATTTAATTCTCCATTTTCAGTAATGGGTAGAACATCGAGACAGAGATCAGTAAGGAAGCAAGACTTGGACAGCACTGTAGACCAGAATAACCGGACACAGAATATTCTGCCCAACAGCAGCAGAACACATGTTCTCAAATAAACATTGAACATTCCTCACAACCAATCACATGTTAGATTGCAAGATAAACGTACAAAGACTGAAATCATACCAGGTAGTTTTTCTCATGTCACTGGAATAAAACTACAAGTCAATAGCAGAAGGAAAACTGGAAAATTCACAAATATGTGGAAAATAGACAATACATTTCTACCAGTGGGTCAGAGAAGTCAAAAAGAAAATTAGAAAGCACTTTAAGACAAAGGAAGACATCAAAACTTAGATACATAAGAGAGAAGTTTATAGCAATAAACAGCTACATTTTTAAAAAAAGAAAGGTCTCATTAATAAGCTAATGAAATTCAGAGAACTAGAAAAAAGAAGAACAAATTAAGCTTAAAGTTAGGAAGAAGGAAATAATAAAGATTGGAGCAGAAATAAATTCAATTAGCTGGGCAAGGTGGCACATACTTGTACCCTGGGCTACATAGTGAGTTCAAGGCCAGCCTAAAACTACATAGCAAGATCCTGTCTATAAGTAAATAAATAAATAAGTTCAATTAAGGTTGGTTTTTTTGAAAAATCTCAACAAAACTATAAGCCTTTAGTTAGGCAAAGGAGTAAAGAGGGAAGACTGAAATAAATTAAAAATTGAAGAGGAGGACTGGGGATATAGCTCAGTGGTATAAGTGCCTGCCTGGCAAGCGCATGATCCAGAGTTCAATCTCCAGTACTGCAAAAAAAAAAAAAAATGAAGAGGAGACATTACAACTGATGCTACAGAAGAAAAAAGAGCTAGATGAGATGACTGTGAACAATTAGAAGCCTGCAAAGTGGATAGTCAAGAAGAAATGGATATTCCTAGAAATATATAACCTAGCTAGACTGAAGCATGAGGAATTTAAAAGCATGAACAGAACTGTAACTGGTAAGGAAATTCAAGCAGTAATCAAAAACCTTCCAACAAAGAAAATCCCAGGACCAGATGGCTTCACGGGTGAATTCTACCAAACATTTTTTAAAAGAATTAATGCCAGTTCTTCCAAAACTCTTCCAAAAAATTGAAGAGGAGGGAACACATCCAAATGCTTTTATGAAGCCAGCATTATTCTGATTCCAAAGCCAGAAAAAGACACCACAAGAAAAAAATTATAGGCCACTATCTCTGATAAACATAAATGCAAAAATTCCTCATGAAAAAACTAGCAAACTCTATTCAACAATGCCTTAAAAAGGTGAGATTTACTCCTGTAATACAAGGGTGGTTTAGCACACAAAAATCAGTCTGAAACAACACATTTAAAAGGATAAAAATCACTTGACAGAGGTTAGGACACTTTCATGATAAAAACCCTAAACAAGGCCAGAATAGAAGGAAGTTACATCCACATAATAAAGGCCGTATATGCAGAGCTCACAGCTAGTGTGCTCTGTGGTGAGGGGCTAAAAGCCTTTATCTGTGGGAGGAAGGAGCCAAGGGTGCTTGCTTCTGCCCCTCCTGTCCCTCAGACTACTGGACACTGGGCCAGAGCAACTGGGCATGGAAGAAACAAAGACAGCGAGGGGCATTGGAGTCAGGAATAGAGTAATATTGTCTATGTGAAATGACATGATCTTATACGTAAAATTCCCCAAAGATCACACAAGCATGTGTGTGTGTGCATGTGTGCACACACGTACACACACACTGTGCACATGCGTGCAGTCTGTTAGAACTAATAAATATTCGTCAGTGCTGCAAGATTAAAAACTAAAATACAAAAATTACATCCATGTCTGTATACTATCACTGAACAATAAGAAAGAAAATTAAGAAAGCAATTCCATTTATAAGGAAATGAATACAACACTTAGGAATAAACCAAGAAGTCAAAAGATTTGTATGCTGAAAACTGCAGAATACTGTTTAAAAAAAGCAAAACAGACATATTAAAAAATAAATAAAAAGCAGGGTGTGGAGGCATAAACCTGTAATCTCAGCACTGGGGAGGTTGAAGCAGGATTGCCATAAGTTCAAGGCCAGGTTGGGCTACATAGTGAGTTCAAGGCCAGCCTAAACTACATAATGAGACCCTATCTCAAGAAAGCAAACAAACAAATCCTATGTTGATAGATTGGAAGATTTTGGGGCTGGAGATTTAGCTCAGCGGCACAGCGCCTGCCTGGCAAGCGCAAGGTCGTGAGTTCAATTCCCAGTACTGGAAGAAAACCAAAAAAAAGTAAAGATTTTGTATTGTAACAATGTCTCTACTACTCAGTAATCTATAGACTCAATGCAATCCCTATCAAAATCCCAATAATTTTTTTATAGAAACGGAAAAAAAATCCTGAAATTTGTGTGGATCCATAAAGAAGCCCATACAGACAGTCATGAGAAAGAACAGCAAAGCCGGAGGCTTCACATTTCCTGATTTCAAAATACATTATGAAGCCACAGCAGCCAAAATAATATGGCCCCAGCACAAGGCATTTGTAGACCCGTGGAACTGAACAACCCCCAGAGGAGGGCTGCACAAAGCGGGCAGGTGATTCTTGACGGTGGGAAAGGGGGCCTCTCCCGCAGGCAGTGTTGGAACAGTGCACATGCATGCGCAAAAGCCTAATACTGGGCATGCCGAGCGCCGTACCTGAAACCCAACCACAGTGCCTTGAAGACCTCTTCCTGAGGCCCGAGTCTGTTAAACTTGGCATTGGGTTTACCAGCGACACGAAGGGAACAGGCAAAGGAAGCAAACACAGACAAGTGGTCTACATCAAACTGAACATACACAGCAGTGGGGACAGGCCACAGGGCGAGAAGGAGGCCCACGCGATGGAAGGTGCGACCTGCAGTGCAAGCAGCCCGTCCGATAAGCTGATGTCCAGAATATACAGAGAACTAAGGGTAACAGGAGCAAAAGGAGGTGACCCCATTCAAAATGGGCAGGGCTGGGGTTTGGAGCTCATGGGTAGGCACTTGTCTGCTGTGCCCAAGACCCCAGGGGTTCATGCCCAGCACACCAAGGATAAAAGAAAAACCAAATTCAAAAAGGCAAAAGACCTGGGCAGACATTTCTCTGAAGAAGACGTGCTGATAGCAGCCAGTCTATGAGAAGATGCTGTCAGTCAGCGGTCATCAGGAACTGCAAACCCAGGCCATAGGCACCGTCGCTTGGAGCTGCATGTGGCCATCGTCACAACAGTGGAGAACAAGCACCCCGAGAGGTTGGGCCCCCCGTGCATTACTGTGGCAGTGGAAAATGTGCAGCACTGTGGAAGGTGGTACAGAGGTACCCAAAATAATCAAAAATAGATCCGGAATCTGGCTCCTGCGAATATTTTTCCAAAGAATTGAAATGTGGGTCTGAAAGAGACACTCACACTGCCATGGGTGTTGCAGCATCCTTCACAACAGCAAGAGGTGGAAACAAGTTGGAGACCTATCCACAAAGGAAGGAGCGGCTCGGGCTGTAGACACGCACGCAGTGTCACTCAGCCCTCAAAACCCTCCTAGGTACTGTGCCGCGGTGACCTGGGAGCACGTGGAGCTACGTGAAGGGAGCAGAGAGACGGGATTCTGCCAGTACCGAGGCAGCCTCACCGGAGCAGCAAGCAAAAGTGGCCGCCAAGGTGGGGCAGGGGCCCGAGCTGTGATGGGTCAGTAGGCGAGCGTCTCAGTCAGGCAGGCGGAAGACATCGGGATCTGTGAATGACCGTGTGCTTGTAGTGAGCAGTGCTTAGACTTGTAGTTAACAATGTAGACTTAGAAATCTATTAAGGGTGTAGAAGTCTGGTTATTTTGGTCTTGTAGGCCCCATTTTCCTAACAAAATGTTCGGATGAAGCAAGTTTACAATAAAATAGAAAAGTATGTGAGTTAATTAAAATTCTGTAAATCTAATGATCTCTAGAAATATACATGACTATACTCCATAGAAATGCAGCTTTCACTAAGGTTCTTCATGTGCTTATCTGAAGAAATGTGAAGTCACTATTTGTTGTGGATTTCAGGGTGTTTTTCCTTCACTGTCGGGCAGTGTTTTATGGCACTTTAGGATGTGTTCTACCTGAGAGGTATTTCAAATACAGTTTTCCCGTGGTAGACACAGTATAGAATTTGTTTTCGTGACATGTACAATAAGTTAACAATACTTCTTCCATCCTTTCTCAGTGGTGCCCAGGGTTATCAATAGTGAAAAATTATTTTGCATAGAATCTGGTATTACTTATGTCTAATCATTTTAATTTTAGTACTAAGGGTTTTATAGACACTTGCTAAAATTCATGCTATATGCCATTATTTTACTGCTGAAATCTCAGGTTTAAAGCATAAGTAATACCAACAGATAGCAATATTCCAAAACCGTACATCCGCCTGCTGACACCCAGGGTGTGCGCGTTGCCTGCCTCGCTTCCCCTGTCTGTACTAAACAGTGCCTCCTTGCCAGACCACAAGCAGTCATGGTTGCGATGCTTCGTGTGGACCCTCTGGTTCGCGTACACAGAACACCTCATCTGCGTGTTCACCCGGGGTTTCTGTTTGCTTGATCATCACTCAGTGCTCAACACAAAAATCTCATGTTTCCAAATTCATTGACATGCTTAGCTCTGAAGCTTTAAAACAGCAATGGTGGTTGCCAAGAGAGGCTTCAAGAAAGCCAGGATTATACCCAGAGGCGCATAGCAATCATTCTCAAATTGGTACTGAATTATCTGATTTGGCTCTGCGGCCTAAAGTTCACCACCTAATCTCCAGAGCTGTAATTCACTTTCCTCGTGAGACCTTGTCTGTTACAGAGGAAAGGTCTCTCTCCTCTCGAGCTGTTCCAGTACTGCTTCCATGTACCAGTAAACTCTTGGCGAGCGTTAGTCCCGGAGGACAGATTCGATTTGGCATCCTAAGGACTTCTGATATGTTTAAGAAGGTGCAAAGCACACATTGGCATCAATAAACAACATAAGTCGAAACCCAGTTGACTTCTACATGCCAAAGATGCGCGACGTGCCAACTGTTTAACAGTACACAATAACTGCTCGAGTACGGAAGCTGATGGCGGCAGAGCAGCTTGGGGTGCCTGCCCTGAATCGCGGGGACGCAATTACATCGTCGTACAGCGCCTTCGCAAGAGCAGCGGGGGTGAGGGGTACTGAAATCTTAGCCAGGGCAGAGTCGAGGCGTAGCCTGGTTTAAGATGCCTTGTCAGCTGCTTCAGCACTGCCAACCAGCTTAAAACAGGAGAATCAAGCCTGAGGTTGATCACTGTAGACAATCTCTTGGTTTCTTAGACGAAATTAATTTGGACATCTAGAGAGTCAGGAAGTGCATCTTAGGTTTTCTTTTACTTTCACGTTTGTAGATGCTCGTGCTGCCGCAGTGACACTGCATGTCTGTGTGTGCGTGGCCTCCTGCGGGCACCAGCGAGTGTGTCCTCGCACACCAGAGGCACGGAGAGGGAGTAAGTGTAGTGCGATCTTCTCCTGCGAGGAGCTTCACGGCCGCACAGGAAGCCCCTCGGGAAGTGCGGGTGCCCGCCGCGCAGGCAGAGGGTCCCTGTTCGATCGAAGTGCAGAGGGCGGGAGCGGAGGCGGGGGCCACAGAAGGTGGAGAGGGGCGGGAAGGGAAGGCTTAGGGAGACTCGCTGGCATTTTACAGCATGCAGCACATATTTAGTAAACTCGAAACAGGCTGGTTTCTCGGCCTCTATGAAACCCGTTGGAGCACCGGGGCCGCCCCAGAGGGAGCGCAGTCATCCCCCTCGCGGTGAGCTGCAGCACTCCGGGAGGTGACACCACGAATGCGAGACGTGCCATCCTGGTGAGCGCCCACATCTTCAGGACAACCCCGCACGCACGAGGACAGACACGCCGAGCGTGGTCGCTGCTCTCTGGAGTAGGTGCAGCCGCGACAGACTTGCTCGGCAGTGAGGGAAGGCTTCGCGTGCAAGCGGGGGCCCAAGGAGTGGACAGTGACGGGGAGAGACAAGTTGGTGTCGCAGTGAGGGCCTGTTCCACTTCAGTGCCCAGCGGCTTCTCCCAAGACAGCGCGTTAAAGTAGAGTAACCGAGACTTAGAGTCGTATTTGGACTCCATCCAAGCAAAGAGCTTTTCTTACACATACCAGAATCTGGGTCTAGATTATGATTCCTGGGAGATGGGCAGCTGCCGGCTCTCTGTAGCGGGCAGTCTTTGGCCGAGTCCTCGGAGCTGCGGTCAGTGTGGTGAGCCCTCCCTGGTCCGTATCTCAGTGGGGGTCTCCAGAAAGTGAACCGAGGCCTGCCGCCTGGTTTCTGGCCGGTGCTAATTGTGGTGAACACTGAATTGTGAGCACTGTGGCTGTCTTCTTCCACGTGCCACACCTATTCCTTTCCCTCCGGGGGCTTCTATTTATTTGTACCGTGTGGGCTGGGGTCACGGCTCAGCAGAGAAAGGCCTGGTGGGCCTGGGGTCGGGAAGGTGCTAGGCTGGGCTGGACGCGAAGTGTGGCAGAGTTGGGACAGTCGCTATACGGCCCCTGAACCAGAGAGGGCTTCCTGACAGAGGAAGCAGAAGTTAGAGCAAGAGGCCGTGAGGCCAGTCACCCGCTGGGCAACGGTGGAAACTGCCCTGCTGAAGAAAGAGTGCTGTGGACCTCGCTGAGGGGGTGACTTGTGGAGAGCCATGCCAGTCAGTCTTAGCGGGTGTGGAGCACATTGCAGGTTCTCACAGGACACTGAAGGCAACGTTTAGTGAACACTGGTGTGCCACAGAGCTCTGGACACGGTGACAGCGGAAAACAGTCAGGGGCTGTGTTGTATTAAATCCGAGAAGAGACATGAGTCCCTTCCAGGAAACCACTGACATAGCTCAGACACAGATTGCAGATTGCCGCCAGGTAAGGTTTCTTTAAGTGCAGCTTTCGGTGTGGCCCTGTGTGTACTCAGAGTGGCTCTGCTAGGAGATTGTTCCTGCAGCAACTTGGGCCCGAATCTCTTACACACGTCCACACAGCGATTACTCCAAATTGCTTCCTCTGTCAGAGATTTCTAGTTCTAACAAATGATCTTTTAAACATCCATTGTTTAACTTCTATTTATACTCCGTCGCTGGGACTTGGAGGCTTCTGCACATACTTCAACGCTCTGTGGAGTGTAGGTACAAAGAAAAAAAGAATTGAGAAAGAAGGAATTTCACCCTAGAAATACTCAGAAAAACTAAAGATGTAAATTGAACCAATCCTAATTACTGTGACTAGAAAACAGAGTGTTAGGTGCTTGTCTTGACCCTGCGCAGAGCCGCGCCAGCTGCCGTGCCCCTCTGCCCCTCCGAACCCTTGTGGTGCTCTGGCTGTTGCGGGAAGTTCTTCCTTGAAGTGGCTCGTTTGGTTGGCCCCTGTGCTTCCAGCCCTGTTGCTGGGTTCCGGGCAGCTGGGACAGATGTGATGGGATCAGGCTCCGGGGATGCGGCGTAGGCCCCTGCCCTTGCTGCCTGGCTGTGTGGGCACAGAGCAGTCTCCCCAACCCACTAGGGCTGGGGACGGACCTGGGGCGTCCATTGTGCAGCCTGCCAGGGGCAGTCGCCAAGCTTCCGGTAGAGGCTTCTCAGACAGACTGAAGGAGCCTCCAAAACACAGATCCTTTCCTCTCAGTACTTCACTCAAAGCCACCTCTCTCCCTGTCACGTGGTCTGTCCCCCAGACCACCTGGGATGCAGGGGCTTTGCAGAGCCCTTGATTGTCTCAAGGACATGGATGACCTGTGTCATCTCCATCTTCTCCTTCTGGGGCACCTCTTGCAGGGTCTTCTGTAGTGACAGCCGCACTTTCCGCAGCTTCCTGTGGTCGCCCTGGGCCTTCAGCGCCAAGGCCACTCCCGGCCGTGTTCCTGCATCCCCGCTGCTTTGCCTTTGGTAGTGTGCAGAAAGCATATTCCTTTGCTTACAGCCTCCCACAGGAGAGAGGTCCTGGCCTCCACTGGAGCAGCTCGTTCTCAGCATCTGTACGTAGAAACCACGTGGCATGCTAACGGCCAGGAGAACCTCGCGAATCGCCCGGTCCTGTGCTTTAGTTTGCATGTGAGAAGAGGTCTCAGAGAAGCATCTCCTGTGCATGCACCAAACCCTCCCAACTCAGAGGAGTGCGTGCATTTCAACCCGCGCCTTCCTAACCCAGAAGGGCGGTGGAAGTTGACTTCGGCATCTGTCTGTAAGCGGCCTCTCGAGAGCTGAGAACAAAGCGTGAAGTCATCGTGCGTCAGCTCCGTGTCCCTCCACCTGCCCTGCACTTACCAGCTCCCGCTCCCAGATGACCGAGCAGCCTCTGTGTCCTCCTTCCACTCTTCCTTTTGGAAAACCTGGGAGGAAACAGGACCAAAACAAGCTTCTAGGCAGCAGAGCACGGTAAAGGGTTGCCTTTAACCTTACACAGGGAAGAAAAGCAATCGCTTCTGTCCAAAGCACTAGATCTGAGGAAGAGGAGAAAGACAGCAGACCCCGAGTTTGCCACTGAGCAGACACTTCAGGAGGATTGTTTCTGAGTGAGTAAAGTGAATTAGCGACCCTCAGGCTCGAGCCTCTGCCTTCAGCTTGGCCTCCCTCCCAAGCCTGAAGCCTCTGGGTGGCTTCGAGCCATGGTCCCAGAGAGACCAAGCCATGTCTAAAACTGAACCTCCTCCGGTCTCAGGGTCCTCTTGGAGTCCATCAGGGCTCTGCCAGGTCCAAAGACATTCAGAACCTCAGGAGTTTACCACAGCCTCCCGTGGCCCCGGTAAGGATGGTGTAACGGGACCCTTGGGATAAAGCAAGTATTACTGAAACTAAAACAGTGCTAAAACAGCATCTCGTACCTAGCCCATGGACAGACTTCGTGAAATCTGAAAGTCAGGTGAGTTACTGAGAAGCTGGAGAACCAGGAACTGTCAGACAGCCCCAGCGGGAGTGTACATCGCCGCACGTTGTAGAGCAAGTTGACAATGTCTCCTAGTCTTGATAGGGTGCATCCCTTCACCTAGAAACCCACTTTGTGGGCGGGCACTCTGAGACTTCTCACACGTGCACAGGAGGAGAAACGAGGGAGCATCTTGCGGGCCACAAAACCCACAGACAACATTAAGCAGCTGTAAGTAAGGGAACGGGCACAGCGGTGTGAAGTGAGTGAGCTCGGTGATCCGCGTCTCCTCCAAGCCGCCATTTGCTGTCAAACAGCTCAAGTCATTCCACGGTGTATTCGCTCCCTCTAAACTCGGGAATGCGTGAAGAAATGCTGTGTGTACAGCGCTCCCTGCCCACCCGCAGGGCGCACGTCCCAGACGCCTGTGAGGCTGCGCTGCAGAGACCCCCAGACCCCAGCGAGGGTTGTCTTGCTCTTAAGCAGGTGCTTAGCACGCCCATGGCGGTGGTGACCCTGGAGGGAATGGTTTGTCTTTCAACAGCATGCCACATGGTATGTGCTTACCGCACAGCTAGGGCCCTTCGCAAGCAAGCGCGTGTCCCTGAGTGAGGAGCCTTCGTCTTCCCACCTAGAGGAAGCGCCCTGTGCTTCTCTTGGGCGCATCGATGGGCAGCTGTGCCGCTGCATCGCTATGGGTGAAGTAAGGGCCGGCTGCACGCAGGCGGCCCGATGCCCAGCCACTGCCCTGCTCATCAGGAGGGCGGCTGAGGGGCCGGGCTGCGGACCCTATCGGGGCCCACTCAGCAGAGGGTGACTTCTGTCCTGGAGGAAGGAGGGGTGGCGTGCCTCCCCCACCCCTCTGCGGGCCTTGCCCTCGAGCTTAGATTGGAGCTTAAATTTCGGCACTCTTCCATTTACTGCTTCTGGACCAGGAATGACCACCGACAACTAAAACCATGCAGTGAGTGACACTGCGGGACAGGGACCGTGTCCGTACATCCACAGCGTTGTGAAGCCGCCCCTGAGAACGCCAAACACCGTTTATGTTGCTGCTGCCCTGGGGAGAGTGATGCGGGCTCCACCAGTGCTCCCAGGGAGTCCGCGTGGCCGTGGTGACGCCTGGGGACGAGCACGTGGGTACCGCATGGGATGGTACATCCTCTGAATTTCTGTTTTGATGTGTTCCTGTAAAATGCATGCATGTGCAATATCTAACCCTCCATGATGCCTCTGCCCCCGGCCGTCGGAACCTCTGCCCTCCCCCCGTGTCTCTCCACCAGGATTCCCACAAGGGAGCGCTCGCCTAGCGCGAAGCACCGGATCTCCACGCCCCTCCCACCAAGAGATCCAAAAGGAATGCTCTGGAGGGCTGCTTCAACAGCTGCCCAGCCTCCTTGTGCACACGGGTGTGCCACACACTCACCATCACCTCACGTGCTGCGGTCCTCCTTGGCACTCTGCAGTGGCTCCCATCTCGGGAAGGCACCGTCCCCGCCCTGCACACACCTGTCACTCACCCCGGCTCACCAAGCCGCAGCACCTTCACTTTCTGTACTTCCCAAGCAAGCGCGGTGGACCCAGCAGGTTGCACCTCCCTTCCCTGGCCACCTCGCTGCTCGCACCTCCACTTTAGTCTCTGCTGGAAGGACCGGCAGGGAGCCAAGGAGAGCTGCCCTGATCAGCCTGCCTGACAGTCTCCCCCTTGCCCCAAGCAGTGACTCCCCGTGATGGTGACCCGCCTGGGGTCAGACGAGGGTCCCTCCACGCTGCTTCCCGGGAGGGAAGCCAGGGCTTGTAAGAGAAGCGCCCAAATGCTCAACTCTAGAGACAAAGGAGGGAAAATACCAAAAAGATACGGAACAGCTCAGCTAAAAAGGAAGAATATGCTTTAAGAAAAACAAAAATGATGCGGCTGCGATGAAATACCGCAGGAGCCTGCCGGAAGAAGGTCCACATAGCCGAAGCTGAAATGGTTTGAACAACAGAATAAATCCCGACAGGACTGACTTCGACCCATAGAGTAGAATCAGTACCCACGTGCCCATGGTGATAGTAATCAAATCAGCCGAAGGAAGAGAGCTAGAGAATTGGGAGGCGCTACAGTTGCAATCCCTGGCAGACCAGGAAACGTGGCTGGCGAAAGTCTGAGGAGAAACAGAGGTGTCAGTGTTAGTCTTCCGGCCAGGGTGCTCCCCTTCCCAGGGGAGAGGCCGCGGCCAGAGCCGCACAAAGTCTCACCTCAGCACCCCGGCTGGAGGGGCTTGGGGAGTCTGGCAGAACCTGAGCCGGGACGTCCAGGCATGGCCACTGGAAGGGTGGCTCCAGAGCGCTGTGCCGGGCGGGAGGCCGCACTGTGCCAGGGAAGCCGAGGAGGGCCCCTGGCTGGAGGGGTGGAGGAGCAGCAGGAACTGACGCAGGTGGGGTGCCGGAAGAAGAGGGCTGTTGGGGGACCTGGTGCTGAAAGTGCCATCCACATGTGGTGGGACCTCCGTGGACACTGCCTGAGCCCACCCTGTGCACGCGCCGCCGTCTGCTGCCGACCGTCCGGACCGTGCTGCTCCCTCACCGCCTCCACCTCCTCTCCTCCTGCTTCCCGCGGACAACAACAGCTGCTCTTCGGCATGTCCAGGGTGAATTTCCCAGAAGACTTTATTTGGAAGGAGCAAATCCATTTAAAGGAAAATAATAAACTACTTTAGAAAGTTTGAGACTTACAGGAATGCGCAGAGTCAGTACAGAGCTCTCACACACCCTAATCACCCCTCTCGCTGGCACTGTACGTCACGATTGACGAGGAGCTCGTGGCCGGCTGTCGTGGAGGAAGCCGTCCTGTGTCCCGCGTCCCTGTTTTCCTGGTGTCCTTCTGTCCTAGGGCCCCACCCAGGGCGTCCCTTCCTTCCCGTCTCCCAAGCCCTGGCTGTGACAGTTTCCCAGTCCCTCTCTCTTTGGGTGGCCTTGAGGGACACTTTGCAGAACGTCCCTGCATGGGGTTTGTGTGAAGTTTTTCATGGATCCGACTGGAGTCGTGGGTTTTGTTCAGGGAGTGAAGTCACAGAGGGCACACGCCTGTGACTCCAGCACTCTGGGAGGCTGGGGCAGGAGCATAGCGAGTTCAGGCCAGCCTGGGCAGCGTGGTGACTCTGAGACCCTGTCTCAAAATAAAGCATCAGAAGGAGTGAGCCTGTACGTGCGGATGTGGGACTTGGTCAGGAACCCAGAAGTGCCCCGAGTGGACGCAGCAGAGCTTGCCCTTGGCCTGTCTGGGGCTGGGCCTCATCCATCCTCCCCTCCGGGTGGGCCTCTTGCCCAGGGCCACTTCCCTCCTTCCCGCCCGAGCGGGTCACTCGTCACTCTCAGGACACCCTCCTCCTGCCGACCTGCATAGGCCTCACCTCGTCACAGCACCGAGACCCCACACCCTGTTCCGGGCAGCTGGTCACAGCTGTAGTCGCGGCCACCCTGTCCTCCTGGGACCCTGACTCCTGCTCACTCCGTGCCGCTGGGCACAGCATCCTCTCCAAGCCACCTCTGCAGTCCGTCCCCGCCCAAGGACCAGGCGGCCACGAGCCTCTGTGCCACTCGAGGCCTCCTTGTTGGAAAAGGAAAGAAGAGGCAGAAACAGCGGAGGAGGAGGGGGGCCCCACAGTCATACGACAGCAAGCACAGAAACGTCCCTTACCGCCCCTGCTGTGGAGCCGCAGCTCAAGGCCTGCATATACGTATCATTCACTTGTTCTGCCCAGCTCTCTGCTTGTCCTCTGACGTGGTGAAAACGTAGTACTCGCTAACTGAGAGATCCGAAAAGCTGCACAAGGTAGTGTTGAGCCAGATGAATACTGTGAAATGCTTCCTCCATTTTGGCAGTCAGAAAATCTGATAAAATGTCTAGATTGCCAACCTTGTCATCATCTTTAAATTTGACACTTGCAGTGGTTTGAAAACCTAGCGACATGAGAACACTCACCGCAGTGTGTTCCGAAGCCCTGCGGGCTGCCTTCAGGATGCACAGGCTTCTGAGCGGCCCTCTACTTACCCATCTGCTTCCTCGCTTCTAATCCGCGAGCGCTTCGCTCGGGGCTAATTTGTGATGCCTAGAGGATAGCAAGCTTTGGAGGAGGGTAAGTAAAGCAGCCCTGGGTTCTGGGTCCATCTCAGCAGGAACACATTTCTCAGGCAGAGCAGGGGAAGCTAAAGGCAGTGAGATGAGAAAGACGCTGCTGCACGTTACTTCGCTGGACTCTCCGGATCTGACTGTAGACCTTCCTCGTCTGCCGCCCGAGTGTGCTGTTCCTCACCGTGCACACTGAGTGCCCAGCCGGTGCGAGGCGCTGACGAGGAAGCCCCGTCCCTCGCACCCTGCTCGTGCTGCACGTCTTGTCCCCGCAGCCCCAGCTCCTGCGGGAGGCGGCAGGGACGAGGGCCGACCAGCTCCGGGCATGCAGTGCCTCTTCGGGGCTCATTCTCCGGCGCTGAATGCGCTCGTGCCAGTGCACACAGGCACACTGGACTTCGTCAGAGGTGAAGTGCGTGCAGACGCCACTCGAGTGCGATTGGGAGTCCCTGGCACATCGCTTGGGCACCGGGCTTCTGGGAACGAGGCAGCGGCAGAGGGCTCGCGGCAGAGGGCTCGCGGCAGAGTGCTGCTTGCTGCGTTTCTGGGTCCATGCGTGCTGGGAGCACTGTTTTCACAGGGAAAGCTGCCGTGCCTGCGTCACAGAACGCGCCCTGAAAAGTGCCTGTCATTTCTTGGGCTTTGTTTTAGGAATCAGTCCTTTCACGTACTTGAGTTTCTGGTCTTAGTTCTCTCCTTTCCCTTCCTAATTTGACAGTGTCAAGCGATTTTCCGCCTAAGGTTGGTAAATTTTACTTCTAATTCTAAGCCAGCCTATGGTGACTAGTGTTTCACAGTGTGACTCTGCAAGTCTTCCTCACTCAGCTTGGTCTTCATCTTCTCATGTCAGAGGGCATTCACACGGAGTTTCCTACCCCTAGGTAAATCCCTCAAGACTTAGCACACCCCGCCTCTGGTTTAACGGGCCGGTCCCATCGGCATCCACCACCACCACCCCGGCTGTGGGGTCTGTCTGTGTCTCGTGGTCATATGTGTAGCGCGGAGGCTGACGGTAGTGGAGATCACGTAGGCAGACCTGCAGGAACGCAGGCTAGTCAGTCGGGTGCGCGGGTAGTGATCGCATGGTGTCTTCCGACTAGACTGTTACACGCACAGAAGCTGTCCATCTAGAACATTCCCTGTTTTTGCAGCTCTTTTTTTATCCAGCACAAGTTTTGTCAGGTAGTGTCTGCCACAGATACTGTGCAAGACCTCATATCATGCCAAAACATTTTAGGTGGAATGATGAAGCTTTGATTTTCATTCTGTTGTTAGGGATATGTTGGCAAGGAGGTGGAACTTTTGAATAGAAAAATAACATCTGAGGACATTAAATAACAAGTCCATGTCATCTGACGAAACACAGCTAGCTGTCTTCTTACTAAGCTCGAGCCTCACTTTCACCCATCGCTCTGCTCACAAAATTGCACAATACGGCTGTTTAAATGACGGTACGTGCTAAGAACTAATCTTATTTGCCCATGCCTATAAAAGAGCTAACAACAATAAGTTTTGCCTGGTGTGTCCACATGATCCATTAATGATTCTCCAAAGTAATGAATTTACAAACCAAGCAGCCCTGCCCCAGCTACATTCTGAATTAGAGAATTTACGTTCTAGTTTGTGCTGTTGTTCTGGGGTGCCATCGAGGTCTGATAGGTGATTCTACAGGAACCCTCTACTTACAAATAGTGGACTCTGTCGGGAATGTGCAGAGCAGCTGTGCTAGTGCTGGCCTCGCCTCGTGAGAGTAAGAGAGGTGTCGTGTGGATAGTCCGTCCACCCTCCCGTTTTCAAAAGGACTTTGTCATCAAAGGTGACTTAAACCCGAATCCACCTGCCTTTTCACCAGCTCCCAAAGACACGCAGTTCACCGCAGAGTAGTAGGTGTCTTCATCGCTCTGCAAAGCTCAGCACAGCCCCTCTTTTTTGTGAGACAGATTTACATCCATCAGTAGCATTGTTTTTCCTGTAACTTACCACGTTCTTTTAAGTGGCTTCCTATCACTCACCTGAGTAGTTTGTGTACCTCGGCCTCCGTGCTCCAGTCAAAGCGCTGGAGATGGTGACGCCCTGACTGTCGTTAAATTCTTTGTGTCCTAGGTCCACTTCCTGGAGATGGACTGTACTTCTCAGCTGCCCAGCACTGAGGGACACGGCCCTGCCTTGGCTACCTGGGTGCTAGGAAAAGTGAGGGTCCACTGAACGAGCTCTGCCCGCTTTGCCTGCCCTGAAAACACACATCACTACAGTGGTATTCTAGGCCCGAGCGGAGTGTCCTGTTCTCTGAGTCTCATTGTCATTTCAGGTGACCCTGCTTCTAGAGAGGAAGCTGCTGGAAGTCTAACCCTAGCTGAATAGGTTGGCTTAGATCTTGAGACTGTCACTTTATCTGTGAAGTGTTAGCGAGCCATTCCCTTTAAACACAAGGATGTGTCACATGAAGTGTACTGGGCACTTTCTAATGTGGATGTATAAAAACACAAGACGATATTTGTCTTTCAGAAGGGCTTTTCTTGTTATATAAGAATCACAGTAGATTCTACCCATGTCCAACAGTATGTCCTACTTAATAGCCATTTAATTTAGATACAGTTGTTCAAGAGTAAAGCCTGTTACCCCTATTTTCAGATGACCTCCTTAAAGATTCCAGATGATTCTAGAGGAAAATGAACTGCAGTGTGTTCTGACTTTAGGTCTAAGCTGATTATATCATGATTATAGTAGTACAGTCCATTCATCTTTTTCTAGAATCCTGTACATTTTCCAGTAGCCAGACAATGCTTTTTACATCCAAGAATGTCATTTTCAAACAAGTCAGCTCAGTCTGTCCCCAATAACTGCATATCCCTAGGATTAAGGAGTTATACGGCATAATAGTGTTCTTTTATTATGTTATGAACCTTTATCTCTGCGAGGAGTTAAACTGTATGCTCTAGCCTAAAGTTAGATTAGGCTGTAACTAAGTGAAGTACCACTTTTTAGGCTATTTCATCAACTCCAAGGCTCCTAGGATGCTCCTTATAGTAGTAAAACCACTGTTCATTTCTTGTTCGTTTTTGATAAAATGATATGTTCAAAATTCAGCTTTAACATTTTAAGTCCCAAGAACATGGCAACAGAAAGGGTAATGATGAGTAGACTTTCTTGCTGGAGTGAAATTTCAACCTGTTACATATCTGCCAGTAACTGTATCAAATCTCTGTAGTCAGAAATGATTACTTAAGAAACCGAGAAGAACTTGGGATTAAAAAGCGTGTGTGCGAGTGACATGGGCAATGAAGGCTGGAGTAGAGGGGAGACATGCTAATGGAAGACACGTCAGCAAAACGCGAAATGAGAGGGTGAGTCATTTAGAAAGATCTGAGGGCCAATGATTTATTAAGCTAAACAAATAGAAGCCAGGTCTTGGTAGATCAGGACAGTTGGCATGTATGGAGGTGTGGTCTTGGGAGTCTGCCACCCAAACCAGGGCTGGGGGCTGTGGAGGATGATGACCATCTGCTCCAAGTGACTCCTACCGGCTGATCCGCAGAGCTCGGTTGGCATTGGTCTCAGAGGAGACTGCCAGCCTTCCATC